>NW_028261383.1:39462163-39775288 GCF_051295495.1 Thamnophis sirtalis
AGGGGACTCAGGGCGGCTTACAGTCACAAAGGGAAAGGAAGTGTGGGACAATAACAAAAAAGAAATGTGCACAAAGTAAAGATTAGATAATAAAACTCAACATTCACTCAGCATTCGGGGGGGGCAAAATCAAATTATCCCCAGGCCTGACGGGCTAGCCAGTTCTTGAGGGCTGTGCGGAAGGCCTGGACGGTGGTGAGGGTACGAATCTCCACGGGGAGATTGTTCCATAGTGTCGGAGCCGCAACAGAGAAGGCTCTCCTCCGAGTAGTCGCCAGTCGGCACTGACTGGCGGATGGGATACGGAGGAGGCCAACTCTATGCGATCTGATGGGGCGCAGGGAGGTAATCGGCAGAAGGCGGTCTCTCAAATAGCCAGATCCACTACCATGGAGCGCTTTATAGGTGGTGAGTAAGACCTTGAAGTGCACCCGGAGACCAACAGGTAGCCAGTGCAGCTCACGGAGGATCGGTGTTATATGGGCGAACCGTGGTGCGCCCACGATCACTCGCGCGGCCGCGTTCTGGACTAGCTGTAGTCTTCGGATGCTCTTCAAGGGCAGCCCCATGTAGAGCACATTACAGTATTCCAGCCTAGAGATCACAAGGGCTCGAGTGACTGTTGTGAGGGCCTCCCGATTCAGGTAGGGCCGCAACTGGTGCACCAGGCGAACCTGGGCAAATGCCCCCCTGGTCACAGCTGAAAGATGGTGGTCAAAAGTTAGCTGTGGATCCAGGAGGACTCCCAAGTTGCGGGCCCTTTCTGAGGGGTTTAAATTTTGTCCCCCCAGCCTGAGTGATGGTATGGTGGTCAAATTTTTGGGAGGGAAACACAACAGCCACTCGGTCTTGTCTGGGTTGAGTATCAGCTTGTTTGCTCTCATCCAGTCTTTAACGGCATCCAGTCCCCGGCTCATCACGTCCACCGCTTCATTGAGTTGGCACGGGGCGGACAGATACAACTGAGTATCGTCCGCATATTGATGATATTTTATCCCGTGCCTTCGGATGATCTCGCCCAGCGGTTTCATGTAAATGTTAAATAGTAGGGGGGATAGGACCGACCCCTGCAGCACCCCATAAGTTAGGGGCCTCAGGGACGATCTCTGCCCCCCCACTAACACCGACTGCGACCTGTCCGAGAGATAGGAGGAGAACCACTGCAAAACAGTGCCGCCCACCCCTATCTCCCGCAGTCGTCGCAGAAGGATACCATGGTCGATGGTATCGAAAGCCGCTGAGAGGTCCAGGAGAACCAGGATGGAAGCATGGCCTCCATCCCTAGCCCTCCAGAGATCATCAGTCAATGCGACCAAAGCGGTTTCTGTGCTGTAACCGGGTCTGAAGCCAGACTGGAAGGGGTCAAGATAGTTAGCTTCCTCCAAGGTACGCTGAAGCTGGAGAGCCACCACCTTCTCAACAACCTTCCCTACAAAGGGGAGGTTGGAGACTGGACGATAGTTGTTTAAAACAGCTGGATCCAAAGACGGCTTCTTCAGGAGGGGTCTTACCACCGCTGTCTTAAGCGCGGTGGGAAAGCACCCCTCCCGAAGAGATGCAGTAACAACCGCCTGGATCCAGCCTCGTGTCACCTCACTGCTGTTGGCAACCAGCCAGGAGGGACACGGGTCCAGTATGCAGGTGGAGGCACTCACAGCTCGCATAGCCTTGTCCACATCCCCAGAGGCAACTTCCTGAAACTCAACCCAGAGATGGTTTGCCAAGTTTTCTCCCTGTGTCTCGGCTGGATCTACTGGGGTGGAGTCTAGGTCCGCTCGAAACCGGGCAACTTTGTCCACCAAGAACTGGACATACTCCTCAGCCTTACCCTGTAGGGAGTCCCCCGTCTCCCTCCTGTTTAGGAGGGAGCGGGTTATCCTAAACAGGGCAGCTGGGCGTGACTCGGCGGACGCTACCAAGGAGGCAATATATGTTCTTTTTGTTGTTCTTAAAGTCCGAATATACTCCTTGGTGCATGCTGTCAAAAGTGCCCGTTTCGACTCGGACCTATCAGACCTCCACGAGTGCTCTAGGCGTCTCCTCCGGCGCTTTACCTCCCGGAGCTCCTCAGTAAACCAAGGAGGCCTCCGGGGGCCGCTGACCCGGAGGGGCCGTAGCGGCGCAATCCGGTCAAGAGACTCCGAAGCTGCCGAGTGCCAGGCAGCGACGAGGGTCTCCGCCGAACTGTGGGCGAGGGTATCAGGAATAACCCCAAGCTCCGTCTGGAACCTAACAGGATCCATCAGTCGCCTGGGGCGGAACCAGCTGGTCGGTTCCTCCTCCCTACGGTGGGGGTTTGGCCTCCGGAAGTCTAGCCTCAGTAGGTAGTGGTCTGACCACGACAGGGGTATGATCTCATTACCCCTCGACCAAGACATGCAATATTAAGTACATATTCCCTTTATCATACTTTTCTGGTAGTATGCCTAACAAAAATATTTCTGGTTTGTAATCTATGTGTTGCTTTAACATTTTTTCTAGCCATGTGTATATTTTCATCCATTTTTTTGACTTTGTGCATGTTCACCACATGTGATAATATGTGCCCGACCACCTTCATCTTTGATACATTAGGGTTCAGTTTCACATTCCTGGTTGCATCATACAAACTGTCCAATATTTGCTGCAAATCTTTTGGCTACTCAACCAACAATGTGATATCACCCATGTACTTACATATATATGTATTGGGTCACAATTTATTTATATATATATATATATATATATATATATATATATATATATATATATATATATGTACATGGGTGTATGTGTGTGTGTGTGTGTGTGTGTGTTTTATTTGTGCTGATAAATATTTATTTATCAGCACAAATAAAAAACACAAATATAACAAAGGCAACAGTAAAAATATTGGGTTTCTGTCGTGATGGACTCTTGTGACGAGCCGATGATGACAGATGATGGAAGCAGTTAGCTTCCTCCCATAATTGGGGCTTACCAGGGGTTGTGACTCTAAATACATACATACATACATACATACATACATACATACATACATACATATATGTTGTATTTGTGCTGATAAATAAATAAAGGGAGACTAGTATAGATCTATTTCAAGCTATTTAGCTCTCATCAGCTAGCCATACCCTTAGTGGGATTTGAAACTGGGCTATATTACATATTAGGCAGACGTCTTAGCCATTAGGCCACAGGCTCTGATCCGTTATCAGCCAATATATATATGTCTGTGACCCAATTATGACATTACCACCAGCTTTCTTTTTACATTAAACAACCAAAGGGATGTCGCTCATCCTTGCATTACTCCCTGCTCAGTATTGCACTATTTGCTGAACATTCCCTGCGCAGGTAGTCTTTGACTTGCAACTACAATTGAGCCCAACATTTCTGTTGCTAAGTGAGACAATTGTTAAATGAGTTTGGACCCATCTTACAACCTTTCTTGCCACGGTTGTTAAGTGAATCACTGCAGTTGTTGAGTTGCTAACACGGTTGTTAAGTGAATCTGGCTTCCCCGTTTTCATACCAGAAGGTCACAAAAGGGGATTACGTGAGCCTGGGACATTGCAACTGTCATAAATAGGAGCCAATTGTCAAGCATCTGAATTTTGATCAGGTGACCATGGGGATATTGTAATGGTCACTTTTTTCGGTTCTGTTGTAACTTTGAACAATCACTAAATGAACTGTTGTAATCAAGGACTACCTTTATTCTTAGCCTTACTTACATCCAGTGGTGGGTTCATACTGGTTTGGACCGGTTCAGCTGAAGTGGTAGTGGTTTGGGGGCCTGGGTCGCTGCCAGTTCCACGCCCCTGTACCGGTTCTCCGGGTGGGACTATAGGCACCACCATCTTATCTTTTGCTTCTGCTCATGCACAGAAGTATTTTTTTATTGCACTGTGCTTGCGCGCATGGCACATCCATGAGCGTAGTTACTGCCGGAACCCACTCCTGCTTACATCCACCATAATCCATCTACCAAACCACATTCAGCAACCAACCTAATGAGACGATCATACACTCCAAGTCCATTGGCTTTATTATAGTTTTTTCTTTAAATCAACAAACAATAAGAATAAACTTTCTTCTCTGCATTAGTACATTTCTCAGCAATGTGTTGAAGAACCAAAATTAGGTTTGAAATGCCCTGCTTGGCTACAATATACCTTCCAAATTTTGCTCATTATCACCTCTCATTAGCCACTCAGAATTCTGCCAAACACCTTCTCAAGTACACTTAACAAATTAATTCACTCTCCCTATCTCTTTGCAAAAGAAAACAATAATGGCATTCTTCCAAATGCCAAGTACTGATAGAGTCTTCCCACACTTGCTAAACTAGTTGCGCAGAAGTAAAGCACATCTATATTTGAACATTTTTTTCCCAGCGAGGCCATTTATACCTTCAGCCTTATAATTTTTTAATACGCTCATTGTATTTGTGGCAGCCTTTTAAACATTTCCCCCCTTTGGACAGTTATAGTGTGCATTCCAATCCTGGTTTTCAGCATATTATTATGGTTCCCATATAAATCTTTAAAATTCATTTATGTATTTACTTTCTTTAAAAAAAACGCCTGGCTCTCAGCAACTTGGGATGCTTTTGTACCATTAAGACCAAGAATAAAGTAAAAGAACAAAGAGATGTGTGTCCTAGAAGGGCAGATGTTATACCTCTGCTTGGTGAGCTGCATTGGCTGACAGTTTGCTTCCAGATCCAATTCAAGATGCTGTTTTTGATCTTTAAAGCCCTACCAGGTATGGTTTGAGTTATTTGAGCAACTGTCTCTTCCTGATCTCACCTACCTGTCCCATCTGGTGCAACAGGAAGGACGTACCTGAGGACAACTTCACTCCTGAGATTGACCCCAATATTTGGGAGCCTTTAGAGAGCTCTTAAACAATGTTATTTTCAGCAAGCTTGGGCATCCGCCATGAGCCACGGTGGCACAGTGGTTGAAGCACAGTACTGCAGGCTACTTCTGCTGACTGCAGGCAATTTGGCAGTTCAAATCTCACCAGGCTCAAGGTTGACTCAGCCTTCCATCCTTCCGAGGTGGGTAAAATGACACTTCTGGGGTATCCTAATTGAAAGGACAAATCTGATTAGACCTTTAGACTCATATTAAGGTTCTTGTCATGTCTATGTGTATCTTTTGTTTAAATCACATATACAGACAAAAGACAGACCCTTTTTCTAAGCAGATACACAGTACACAATCTACATTCTTATTCATTCTTGGCTCTGCAAATGTTACAACCACTCCCCCACCCCACTCTCTTGTCTTATTCCCATGCATCCATTCATATTAACTAACATTTTTTTTCACTTGAATTGCTTTCATTCAAGATATTGTGTAATCTTTCCCCAAATTCATCCTTGTTCCTCCATTATTATTTTTCACTGAAGTGTAACATGTTTTTATCACCAAGTGGATTTGTATTTTCATATGCATTCATAACAACCTAAATGGCATCAATTCATATTTTTAGATATCAGTGTAGCTATTGCATTTTTAATTAAAGCCACAACTGTACCCCTCTGTGGTGGTATTCACTGCAGTAGGAGCAAGGGGGAGAGATATGAATGTTAAAATCAGCGTCCTACCATTATGATGGAAACTCTTTTTCTGCATGGGTCATGGCATTGTAATATGCATCTACCAAAAGGGACAGGCGTTTCATCAACTCTATCAAACCTCAGATCAAACCTATATTTTCAGATCTTACATGCTTTCCTTTTCTCTTTAGTTTCATACCATATTTCCCTGAAAATAAGACAGGGTCTTATTTTCTTTTGACCCCTGAAATAAGTGCTTGGCCTTATTTTCGGGGAGGTCTTATTATTTTTGAGGTGCAGGAGGTGGTGAGCATGGTCACCTCATGGCTGTTGCTGTGTTGCAATATTTTCGGGGGAGGGCTTATTTTAGCGTATGCGCTCAAAAGCTCGCTTGGGCTTATTACCTGTGGAGATCTTATTTTCAGGGAAACAGGGTAGGCACACATCACACATCACTTTTTCTTTCATTTTATTTTACTCAGACAAATGTTCTTTTACTACTGGTTCAGGCACACTCCTGTGCGCCATGTTTCTGCGCATGCGCAGAAGCCTCCAGGAGGGTGGGCAGAGCCTTTAGCCACCACTACTACTGGTTCGCCTGATCCAGGCCGAAATGGGAGCAACCCACCTCTGAGTATAATGTGTCTGCATCCCACTAACTTGGAGGCATATGCATTATAGATATTATGGATGTTTCCCTCATATTAACAACCAAACATACAATACTGGTTTTCTAACAAGTTGAGTGTAAAAAACATGGCTTGGGTGCAGATAAGGGTTCGGGATTAGAAAGGCAAGATTGAAAGTTCTGGCCATAGATTATGAGATTTACTGTCACAAACATTGTTTTCAGCAAGTAGGCTAACTATCTGCATGTATTTTTTTGGTTTTGGTGGTTAAACCTTTCTCAGACTAAGCTGTACCTGAGAGACCACCTCCTGCCAATTACCTCCCAAAGACCAATTCAATCGCACAGGCTTGGCCTTCTCCGGGTTCCATCTGCCAGCCAATGCCGGCTGGCGACCCCCCGGGGGAGAGTCTTCTCTGTTGCTGCTCCGGCCCTCTGGAACGAGCTCCCTGTGGAGATCCGGACCCTTATTACCCTCCCGGCCTTCCGTAAAGCTACTAAGTCCTGGCTGTTCCGGCAGGCTGGGGGCTGTTAAAGCACCCAGCCCCGTCTTAATTGTGACTATTGTGGATTTTAAAATTGTTTGTATTGTCTTATTTATTCCCTCCCCTGTTTATTGTGAGCCGCCCGGAGTCCTTCAGGAGTGGGCGGCATACAAAACCAATAAACCTAACCTAACCTTAATCCTTAACTCTCTAGGTGACTGTTCTCAAGGAAGTTATTGTACCAAGGAAACTAGCTATACAATCAAAGACTCTTGTGTTGCTCAGTTTGCTGCTTCTCATTGGTGTTAACATTCCTTAGGATTTAGGGCTGGGGATCAAATTTAACAGTATAAGCCATACAGGTAGTTCTTATGAACACAAACTGTTATTTAGCAAGGCAGATGTTAAGTGAATCATGCCCTATCTTACAACCTCTTTTGCTATGGTTGTTAAGTGAATCATTACTTTTGTCACATGAACCATGCCATCATTAAGCAAATCTGGCTTCCATTCACTCTGCTTATTGGAAACTGTCTGAGAAGGTCACAAATTGGGATCACGTGACCCCAGGACATTGGAACCATGATGAATGTATGCCAATTGCCAAGTGCCCAAATTTTGACTACCAGACTGTGGGGATGAGGGGTGAGTTCCTGCAGTCAGTACTGCCAGTTCGCTCGTGGGCATGCCACATACTTGATGTGCACTGCGTGCACTTGTGCAGTGCAATAACAATTGTTCTGCGCATGCACAGAAGCAGAAACCAAGATTGTGGCACCTATGGCGCTGCCCAGAGAACCAGTTTGGAGGCATGGCAGGCCTGTGTCACTGCTGGTTCCATCGACCCAGGCTGCCAAACCACTACTGGTTCATCTGAACCATTCAAAACCGATAGGAACCCACCACTGGTGGGGATGCTATGACAGGCATAACTGGTTATAAGTCCCTTTTTTTCAGTGCCATGAATGGTTTAGAGTTTAGAGTTTTATTAGTATTTGTAGGCCGCCCTTTTCCCTGAGGGGACTCAGGGCGGCTCACACAAAACCGGGAAGGGGGAATACAGACATTAAGATAGAAACATATAATAAAATAGTAAGCAACATACATTCATCATTCGGGAGGGGTAACTATCCTTATCCCCAGGCCTGACGGGCGAGCCAGTTCTTCAAGGCTATGCGGAAGGCTTGGACGGTGGAGAGGGTACGAATCTCCACGGGGAGCTCATTCCAAAGGGTCGGGGCTACTGCTGAGAAGGCCCTCCTCCTTGTAGTTGCCAGCCGACACTGGCTGGCCGATGGGATACGGAGGAGGCCTAATCTATGGGATCTTATTGGTCGCAGGGATGTAATTGGCAGAAGGCGGTCTCTCAAGTATCCAGATCCACTGCCATGTAGGGCTTTATGGGTGACTAATAGCACCTTGAAGCGCATCCGGAGATCGACAGGTAGCCAGCGCAGCTCGCGGAGGATAGGTGTTATGCGGGTGAATCGAGGTGCACCCGCAATCACTCGCGCGGCTGCGTTCTGCACTAGCTGAAGTCGCCGGATGCTCCTCAAGGGCAGCCCCATGTAGAGCACATTGCAGTATTCCAGCCTAGAGGTCACAAGGGCCCGAGTGACTGTTGTGAGAGCCTCCCGATTCAGGTAGGGTCGCAACTGGCGCACCAGGCGAACCTGGGCGAATGCCCCCCTGGTCACAGCCGTTAAGTGGTGGTCAAATGACAGCTGTGGATCCAGGAGGACTCCCAAGTTGCGAACCCTCTCTGAGGGGTATAAAATTTGACCCCCCAGCCTGAGTGGTGGAATATTAGCCAAATCTTTGGGAGGAAAACACAACAGCCACTCGGTCTTTTCTGGGTTGAGCACAAGCTTGTTAACCCTCATCCAGTCCATAACGGCCTCAAGGCCCCGGCTCATCACGTCTACCGCTTCATTGAGTTGGCACGGGGCGGACAGATACAATTGAGTATCGTCCGCATATTGATGGTATCTAATCCCGTGCCTGCGGATGATCTCTCCCAGCGGTTTCATGTAGATGTTGAATAGTAGGGGGGATAAGACCGAGCCCTGAGGCACCCCATAATTTAGGGGCCTAGGGGACGATCTCTGCCCCCCCACTAACACCGACTGCGACCTGTCCGAGAGGTAGGAGGAGAACCACCGTAGCACGGTGCCTCCCACTCCCACCTCCCGCAGTCGTCGCAGAAGGATACCATGGTCGATGGTATCGAAAGCCGCTGAGAGGTCAAGGAGGACCAGGATGGAGGAATGTCCTTCATCTCTGGCTCTCCAGAGATCATCCATCAATGCGACCAAAGCGGTTTCTGTGCTGTAACCGGGCCTGAAGCCTGACTGGAAGGGGTCTAGATAGTTTGCTTCCTCCAAGGACCGTTGGAGCTGGAAGGCCACCACCTTCTCAACAACCTTCCCCAAGAAGGGAAGGTTGGAGACTGGACGATAGCTATTAAGAACAGCTGGATCCAAGGATGGTTTCTTCAGGAGGGGTCTCACCACCGCCGCTTTCAGTGTGGCGGGGAAGTTCCCCTCCCGAAGGGAGGCGGTTACAACCGCCTGGATCCAGCCTCGTGTCACCTCACTGCAGTTAGTAACCAGCCATGAGGGACACGGATCCAGAACACAGGTGGAGGTACTTACAGCTCTCATGGCCTTGTCCACATCCCCGGGGGTAACGTCCTGAAACTCAACCCAGAGCTGTTCTACTTGGTCCCCCTGTGCCTCGGCTGGAACTGCGGGGGTGGAGTCCAAGTCCGACCGAAACCGAGCAATTTTGTCCGCTAAGAATTGGGCATACTCTTCAGCTCTGCCCTAACTGGTTATAAGTCCCTTTTTTTCAGTGCCATGAATGGTTGTAAATTGAGGATTACTTATAACATCTGTAGATGTGAAACGGATGAGATCCACTTAAGAAATTCTTACAGGTCAAATCTTTGGTAAGTGTTGTTCTATAAGTTCTATGTGTATGCTTTTCAGCAGTACTTTTTCCTTCTCTGTGCCTATTTATTTAGCTTATGGAATCTCATGCATGAACTAGCAATATATATATTGACGTTTCATCTAGATTAATAAAACACAATAAAATGTAAATGTTGAAAAAGACTTAAAATGAAACATCAATGTCTAGGCCAGGGATGTCAAACTCGAGGCAACAGATGCTTAGACCTGGCCCACAAGGCCATCCTGGAAACAGCAAAGGACCAGCCCATGGTGCCTCTGCCCGCAAAAATGGGCTCCCAACCTCTGTTTTTGGCTGTGACAGCCGCCTGCAACCCTCTGCCAGAAATAGCAGAGCCTGTATGCAGCTCCCCCAAGCTCTTTTTTTGCTGGCAGAGGGCTGCAGGAGGCCATCACAGCCAAAAACAAAGCTCAGGAGCCCGTTTCACTGGCAGAGCGCTCAGGCCACCACAGGTGTCCCCGACACAAGTGACGTCGAGCTGGCCATGTCCACCTAAGCCACTCCCCCTGCCCCCTGAGGTCAAACACAACCCTGATGTAGCCCTCAATGAAGTCGACTTTGACACCTATCCAATCTATTCAGGATTGTCCATTACTGATAGAGGTAGTTCAAAGCCTGGTGCCCTTTTTGTGGGGTCATTTATATATCTACCTATGTCTGGGTGTTCAGCAACCTATTTGGCTTTCCTCAGTGCCTAACTTAATCATGATAGCGTTATGAGGTACAGTAATACACACACACACACACACACACACACACA
This sequence comes from Thamnophis sirtalis, assembly GCF_051295495.1. Taxonomy (NCBI): domain Eukaryota; kingdom Metazoa; phylum Chordata; class Lepidosauria; order Squamata; family Natricidae; genus Thamnophis; species Thamnophis sirtalis. Next base: position 39,472,558 of record NW_028261383.1, read on the forward strand.
CACACACACACACACAGAAACACACACACACACCTGTCATTCTATAGTTTAGTCATTAAGTTTCAACAGAATCTGTGAATATTAACCTATTTTAAGACAGTTGATAACATGGCCTTGCATGGCTGGATAAGTGGGGGGCCCTCGTATGGTGGTGGTGGGTGGTTGTCAATGTATACGCATTGGGGTGAGCCCTGAACTACCGCCACATGAACAGCTAAGCACAGGAAGTTGGCTCACAGGGAATGGTCAGCAGCAGGAGGTAGAGATGTTGAAGGGTGTGGACCAATTGGTAAGGGTCCGAGAGGAATACACCGATTTAGCTGAGGTGCGCGCACCACACCTGATCGCTGGTTCCATCGTCGATATCCGGATAAACCTATAGAGGATACTGCTAATAGCACTTTTTGTCTTCCAGACTCCTCTCCACTAGTAGGGGGGCGGCATGTCAGCCCTCAGGCTGCCATCCAGGGGGAAACTGTCCATCACCATGCTTGCTTGGCCATGCTTACATGCCACTAACACTGCCATGTTGATGTTGCCTCTCTGATGTTGATTGAGCCTGTAGCTGCATGTGGCTCTTCTACTTGGGTGCAACTGCCTACTCTGATGTAACTCTTTTGCTCGGATGCCGCTAACCAGGAAAGAGGCTATGATGACACTGAGTGGGGGTGTGGCTGAGGGTGTGGCTCATGGTGATTGGTGATGTGGGTGGGTGTCATCTGGGTGGAGTTGTGGATGGAGTTGGGTGGGGTAATGGTATACATATACATATACATATACATATACATATACATATACATATACATATACATATACATATACATATACATATACATATACATATACATATACATATACATATACATATACATATACATATACATATACATATACATATACATATACATATACATATACATATACATATACATATACATATACATATACATATACATATACATATACATATACATCATCTACATCTACATCTACATCTACATCTACATCTACATCTACCCATACCCATACCCATACCCATACCCATACCCATACCCATACCCATACCCATACCCATACCCATACCCATACCCATACCCATACCCATACCCATACCCATACCCATACCCATACCCATACCCATACACATACACATACACATACACATACATACATACATACATACATACATACATACATACATACATACATATATATATATATATATATATATATAGTCACAACCCCTGGTAAGCCCCAATTATGGGAGGAAGCTAACTGCTTTCATCATCAAATAAACACACACACACACACACACACACACACACACACACACACAGAGCACAGGTTCGATTCCCAGCAAGGGTATGGCTAGCTGATGAGAGCTAAATAGCTTGAAATAGATCTATACTAGTCTCCCTTTATTTATTAATCAGCACAAATATCTCACACACACACACACACACACACACACACACACACACACACATATATATATATATATGGGTGATGGTGTTAACTTGGTTAGAACTGACTTGGATTTGATTACCTTTGTATCATTGTCATTTAGTGCTGGTTATCACGTAGTTTCTTAGATAGAGATAAAGGTTTTTCACCAAACAAACTGAATATCTGTTTGTATGCAACATGAATGCCGGAACGTGACAGAATGGTTATTTATAATTATTATTCACACTTATTGTAATAATTATGAATTAAGCCCTTCATAACAATAGGTATGTGATTTCCTATGCTACCAATCTTTACTTGGCTTTACTTTCTAACTGTTATTCTGCATCTGGCTTGGGATAAGTACTTTCTAATGCCCCCCTCTTCACTGTCATAGATACTTTATTCTCTTTGCCCTGAGATGCAATTTGTGGCTATAAAGGGTGTTCCATTGGCCTGATGCATCATTACGGGCTTTGTGAGGCTTGTGAATTGCAAGAATAAAAAAGCTGGAGCAACTCTTTTCAAATTTGGTTGACAAATGACCAACACACACCTGGCTCGACAGTTATTTCCCTGTTTCCCCCCCACAGCCTTCATTAGATTAAGGCAGAAACGGGAAGAATACAGACTTGGGGGATTTACTTTGCTGTAAGGTTTTGGGTTTTTTTTTTTTTTACGGGAACTCCAAGATCCATCAACTAGAGCCTAATGCAAAAGAAATACGAGTAGGCCATTTTCAGACACTGAAGCTATAACTCACCTACATCTTAAAACACCATGGGATTTGAGTGGGGCCGGACAGCTGATTAATGGCTAACTTACTCCTGCTCCAGAAAAATGGTGCAAAGATCATTTGCCATGTTTTGTCTGAAGATACAGGGTAGCGGTTTCTTACTGGCAGGACCTCCTAGCTCAGTGGTTCTCAACTTGTGGGTCGGGACCCCTTTGGGGGTTGAATAACCCTTTTGAGGGTTGAACGACCCAGAAAACACATATTTTCGATGGTCTTAGGAACTGAGATACCAATTTTATGGTTGAGGGGGTCACCACAACCTGAGGAACTGTATTAAAGGGTCGCGGCATTGGAAAGGTTGAGAAACACTGTCCTAGCTCCTTGTGGATCTTGGGATTTCTCCACTGCCACCATCATGTGCTGTGCCATTGTGCCTCCTACTCCTCATGATAGCTGTGTTCCAATGTCTAAGCGGTGTTCCAAATGTCTAAGGGGCATGTGTGTGTGTGTGTGTGTGTGTGTGTGTGTGTGTGTGTGTGTGAACCTATTCTCCAAAGCTAGAAGGCAGGACACGAAGCCATGGATGGAAACCAGGGGTGGGTTCCTACTGATTTGGGCTGGTTTGGCTGAACTGGTAGTAACTTGGCAGCCTGGGTCATTGGAACTGGCAGCAACCCAAGCCTGCCATGCCCCCAAACTGGTTCTCCTATGGGGCCACTATCTTGGCCCTGAGGTGGCGCAGTGGTTAGAGTGCAGTACTGCAGGCCACTTCAGCTGACTATTATCTGCAGTTCAGCGGTTCTAATCTCACCGGCTCAAGGTTGACTCAGCCTTCCATCCTTCCGAGGTGGGTGATATGAGCACCCAGACTGTGGGGGCAATATGCTGACTCTGTAAACTGCTTAGAGAGGGCTAAAAGCCCTATGAAGCGGTATATAAGTCTAACTGCTATTGCTATTGCTATTGATTTTCGGTTCTGTGCATGTGCACAACAATTGTAATTGCACAAATTTAATTTCCCCCCTTTTTAAATACTTTGAGCATGTGCAGACCTATTTTTGTGCAAATGCTACATGCATGCATGCAAGCGAGCAAAATTTTTGTCCGTACTGGACTGGTGGCATTGCCGGGAGCAACACACCGATGATAGAAACTAATCAAGGAGAGATCCAACCTAGAACTAAGGAGAAATGTCCTGACAGTTAGAACAATTAATCAGTGGAATGATGTTCCTCCAGAAGTTGTGGGTGCTCCACCACTGGAGGTTTTTAAGAAGAGATTGGACAACCATTTGCTTGAAATGGTATAGGGTTTCTTGCTTGAGCAGGGGGCTGGACTAGACAATCTCCAAGGTCCCTTCCAACTCTAAGCCTAATGGGATGCATTAGCTGAATTCTGCTGGCTTATTTATGGCAAAGAGAATCCAATGTCTTTCTATCTTTGTTATGTTAAAATGTGAAAATGATATGATTTACAAGGAAAATCTTGCATGGTACCTTCTGCCTGATCACTCTTGAAAAATTATAATAACCTGCGAGGATGGAAAATAACAATGGGGATAGTTCACCTGATGCCATCAAGTGGCGCAGTGGTTAGGGTGCAGTACTGCAGGCCACTTCAGCTGACTGTTATCTGCAGTTCAGCGGTTCTAATCTCACCGGCTCAAGGTTGACTCAGCCTTCCATCCTTCCGAGGAGGGTGAAATGAGGACCCAGACTGTGGGGGCGATATGCTGACTCTGTAAACTGCTTAGAGAGGGCTGAAAGCCCTATGAAGCAGTATATAAGTCTAACTGCTATTGCTATTGCTATTACAGAGGTGACGTTAGGTTTTGTGGAAATATAAGAGAACGTGGATTTGATTCAAGGAAGAGGGAGGAAAATGCCAATGCTTTACAGAAAAAATATATCTGAGTCCTTAGGAAGCAAAGACAGGCTCTAAATATCAAGAAAGGCACCTTGTAGATAGGATCTTGCCAAATTAAGCATAAAATTAAGCATCTTCATAAAGTATATACTCTGGAAAATATTAAGGAGGAGCTGTCTTTACCTTCTTTCCCACAAAATATCTGAACTGAGTTGCCTCTTATTTCTCTGAAATTCTCTTCCCAGTCTACATTCCATCAAAGTACTAGAATGAAACTCAGAATAACATTATTTTGATTATGTTAAATAAATTGCATATATTTGTTGATGGTGTCTTGCCATCTCTGTTTTGGATCCCTGTGGGGTTGCTGGCCACTAACTTTTAGTTGGTAGGCAGTCTTGGCAATGGTGGAAAGTGCTGCTCTCAGGACATGTCCATATCCGCTGAGCCGGCCTTCTTTCATCTTCTCTATAACTGGTGCCACAGCAAAACGTTATCAAATGTTGTCATTTGTCATGTGGTCAAGAAGGGAGATGTCAGATATCCAAAGGAGCATTCGCATTTCCATGGCATGGAGATCGGTTTCAGTCCCTGTTGTTGTTGCCCAGCATTCAGTGCCACAGTGCAACAGGGTGGATGGTTTTCTTGTAAATCTTAGATTTAAGATGGGCTGGAATTTGTCTGTCACATAACACACCAGTGAGTTATCACCAACAAACCCAGGCTGCATTCATATTGATCATTCTTTTCTCCGGGAGAATAAATGTGTTCATGCAAGGAATAGAAAAACAGGAATATTATTGATATAGACATGATTAGATGGTATGATTGAACAGAATTGCACATATGCCAAGGGATGGTGGTGGATGGCACTTTTGGATTCCCATGTGAGGGTTTAGCTACTTTTAGTTTATTAGATTTATCAGCTGTCTAATCCTAAAGCAAACTCCGAATACTCCACCATAAGCCATCTATTCAGTAAATGCTACCATTTATTGTAAACCATCCAGAGTTATCTTTTGGTAATTTAATAAAAAATAAATAAATAAAATGCTTTGGTTTACACAGAAGGAGGAAAATAACAAACTTCCCACCATTGCTTTTGTCCTTTCTGTACCTTAATCACAGGTGGGATATATGTGCTACAATATATATTTTTTCAGAATGAAGAGACTGTTTTAATAAGAAATGCAAGTTTTTATTGTGCATAGGGCAAGATTAGAGAGCTAGGACAGAGGTAAAACCAAAAAGAAGAAAGGGAAATAAAAGAATATGGCAACGGGGTTAAAATTAGTAGCTGTTCTTTGAGACAGGAATACACACACACACAGAGAATACAAGCAGAACAAAATAGGACATCAGATAACAAAAGTACTGCAACTCATTTTCCACAAAATAGAACAAAAATTTCAATTCACATCCAGCTTCCTGTAATTCCTAGGCTGCTGTTTCTAGACTTCCAATTGTAGATTTCTGGTAATTGGGCTGTAGGCTTTTTCTATTAACCAAAGATATTATATTAGGGAAATGCTCATATAGCTAATAAATGAGTATAAATACTGAACATAGATGTTTAAACAGTTTGTGTTTCTCCTTAAGATTGCATGACAAACTGTTTAACACCCCCCCCCCACACATGTTTATGTTTGTGTATGAATAAAATGAAATACAATTCAACCAGTTGCTTTGGTTTTAACTGCTGATTAATTCTTCTTCTAAATTGGGCATTTTGTATCAACATAATATAAATGCATTACAATGCAAATATTGTTTGCATTATAGCAGTGGTTAGATTAAGGTGACCAGACGTCCCGATTTTGGTGGGACAGTCACGATTTATAACTATTTGTCCCGTGTCCCGGGGCGTTTTAAAAAAGTCCCGATTTTCTGGCTTCATGTTGAAAGCCCAGTGGATTTGCTTAAGAAATCCTAACCGGGGCAAGACAAAAGACACTCTGTCTAAACCCTCTCTCTGTCTCAGTACTTTCATTGAAGATAAAGCGTTAAAGCAAGAAAATGGACCCCCCCATTTTACTTACTTTTATAAGAAAAGATGACCCAGTACCATAGAGCTCCAGGAAATACTTGGCTAGAGAAGTCGCGAGTGTTCCTTTTTGGATTTTCCGGAGGGGAGGGGCACGGAGGTTGGAGGTCGGCTCGTGTGGAAAAAATGGTAGCAAAGTTTCTTTGAAAAATATTTCCCTGACTAATTTCACCATTTTAATTTGCTCAGTTCTTTGTATTAACATCCACATCATTCTGGATTGACTTGGAGTGCTCACTTGTGCCTGCTGGTTAGTGAGCTGGGTTTTTTTCTTTTATTTTTTTAATGTATTTTAAAATAATATTTTATTTATTGTGCATAGGATTTTTTAAAATAGTTTTATTCTGTGTGGATTCTTTTTTAAATTTGTCTTAGACTATTTAAAAAAAGATTCTATCCAAAATAAATTGAAGTGAAACCATTTTTAAAAATTCTATGCACAATACTTTGAAATATATTGTGCATAGAATTTTTAAAAATAGTTTTACTTCAATTTATTCTGTGTGGAATAGTTTGAAATGTTTTACTTCAATTTATTCTGTGTGGATTCTTTTTTTAAATTGTCTTATACTATTTAAAAAAAGATTCTATCCAAAATACAAAATACCAGCTGCAGTTATTCACTTAAGAACTGTGGCAAGAAAGGTGGTATAGTGATCAAAGTTACAATGGCATTGAAAAAAGTGACTGATGACCATTTTTCACACTTAGCGACCATTTTCACACTTAGCGACCGTTGCAGCATCCTCATGGTCACGCAATCAAAAATTTGATATTTGGCAACAGATTCGTATTTATGATGGTTTCAGTGTCCTGGGGTCATTTTAATTGCCTTTTGTGACCTTTTGACAAAGTCAAATGGGGAAACCAGATTCACTTATGTTACTAACTTATCAGCTGCAGTTATTCACTTAAGAACTGTGGCAAGAAAAGTGATATAGTGACCAAAGTTACAATGGCATTGAAAAAAGTGATTGATGACCATTTTTCACACTTAGTGACCATTTTCACACTTAGCGACCATTGCAGCATCCTCATGGTCACATGATCAAAATTTTGATGTTTGGCAACAGTTACAATTTATATTTGTAAATTGTAGTTATGTTGAAATAAAAAAATATATTACAATACTATTTTTGCGTTGTATGAAAATTTTTGTTGCTCCGTATAAAATTTTTAATCACCCCCCCCCCCCGGTCAAAGGTGTCCCTCTTTACCAATCTGAAAATCTGTCACCTTAGTTTAGATGGCAGTATTGCAGGCTCATTCTTTGACTGCCAGCAGTTCAATCCCAACCAGCTCAAGGTTGACTCAACCTTCCATCCTTCCAAGGCTGGTAAAACAAGAATCCAGATTGTTGGGGGCAATAAGCTGATTCTCTAAACAGCTTAGAGAGGGCTTTAAAGCACTGTGAAGTGGTATATAAGTCTAAGTGCTATTGCTATTTTATTCTCTCTGTCTCTTTCACACAAAATTTCATTCCTGAAGTAATTTTTTCCTGTACTACAATTAAGTAACTGGGAGTCAAGAATCTTGGCTAATTTATTGCAAATCGTCAAAAGATTGGGTCAAGAGAATGTTTGTGTTTGGCTTCATTATTTCCTGCCTTATTAGATTTTTATGGGCATAGGGGTTTGTGAAGGTTAGGATATTTGAGACACACTTTCTTATACAGTGACTAATTAATTTTCCATCATTTCAATAAGGCTGATTTCTGAGCAGTAATAAACCAAGCTGCTCTGGAAACTATATTGTGAGGTGCCCAGAAATCTTTCCTGATATGGTTTGCTTGGTCTTGGTGTAGTTGATTGCTATTCTAGCCAGCTCTATTTTATTCAATCAAGATGAGGTACATATGCCTTTGAGTTGAATTCACCTCAATGTAGACATGTGTATACAATTGTTTCTGTAACAGTTGAGTAATGATTTCCATCACCTCCTTCCTAATCATTATTTATTTCCTAATCTAGCCTACAGGCCTCAAACATCTTGGTGGTCTCCCATCAAAATCTTAACCATGTCCAACCCTGCTTAGCTTTTCTGAGGTCAGCCAAAGTCAATTAGATGCTGCCATCGGCTCTGCCAGGTTTGTGCAATAAATCACTTTTAAGTAAACATAGCATGATCTATGAACCCAGCTGCTGAAATGAATGTTGTTCCAGATTATTTTTTGAACTGTGTTCGGCTGATTTTCTAAAGATGTTAAATACGTAATGCGGCTAGGGAAGATAATATAATACTTTGGCCATGGCTAGACAGAGGACACAATTAAATCTTGCAGCTTTCTGAAGGTGTACTAGAAAGCACAATACTCACTCAGTAGCGAATTATGAAAATATATAGCAAAAAATTTACTCCGTGGAATGCATGTTAACATCCACACTGTGCTGTTATCCAAACTCTCACCTGTTTTTAGACAGTTTTAGTTAATAGGCCCTCAGGGAGAAAACTGTGGCAACCAACATGGTGCTTTTGAAAGAACCAAGAATCACAGGGAGAAAGTCTAACAAGCTCAATTGTCTCTTCATTCTGCACTGTTGGGATTTCTCAAGAGTTAATGAATCTTATTCTTATCCAAATAAGGGTTCCTTGGAAAGCTGATGCTGTGCAATTATCTGGAATAATGTTTTTAGGGAAATAGAAACAGTGACAGGTTAGAAAGACATGATTCCTATGAGCCCAGTCAGGTTTTGATTATTAAGAGAAATCTTAACAAGGAGGAAATCCTCTGGTGGAACTATGTGAGGCAGGATGTCCAAAATCCGTATCTACAAATGCAAAATTACAACTCCTTCAGATCTTTGCACTATTCTTCATGCACATCTGCATATCTAGATCGACAGCTATGAATCTGGATTAATTTCCCCTTAAATACTGACAGATGATAATAATTGCCTCTTCATCTGAAAATATTCCAGATTTTTAGCTGGGTATCTTTCCTCAGGACATGGTGAAGCTGGAGTCATACTGTAATTCTGCCAGGAATGAACCAAACAGAAGGGTGGGGATTATGAAATGCTATGAGGAAAATTGCTTGCAGTAGAAGGGAGACTCCTTGGAATCAGAAAGAGGGTTTTCTTTATCAGCTCAAAAAACCAAGTTGTATTTTATGTATTATATTATTATATTATATATTATTATATTCTATATTATTATATTATATATTGTTATATTGTATTGTATTATATTATATATTATTATATTATATCTTGTTATATTATATATTATTATATTGTATTGTATTGTATTGCATTATATTATATTATCATAATATAATGTTATGCTACGCTACACAATATTACACTATACTATATTATATTACACCATGCCATGCCATGCCATACCATATCATACTACATTATTATTTTTTGAATTTATTTTCCACCTATCTTGCCATGGGGCTACTCTAGGCAGCTTACAACAATAAAAAGGAAGAAATTAAAAGCAGAAGTAAAATAATAGAAGAATAAAATAAACAATGAAAAAGAAAACAACAAGAATACATCACTATGATAACAGAACAACAGTTGGAAGGGACCTTGGAAGTCTTCCAATCCAACTCCCTTTCAAGCAGGGGTCCCTATACCATTCCAGAGAAGTCTTTTTTTAAACAACAACAACAACAACAACAACAACCCTTGAGTGATGCAGCACCTACAACGTCTGAAGGCAAAGCTGTTCCACTGGTTAACTATTAACTAACTAACTAACTAACTAACTAACTAACTAACTAACTAACTATTAGTTAGTTTCTCCTTAATTCCAGATTGCTTCTCTCCTTGATTAGTTTCCATCCATTGTTTCTTGTCTTGCCCTCTCGAGCTTTGCAAAATAAACTGACCCCCTCATCATTGTGGCAACCCCTCAAATACTGCTATCATTTCACCCCTAGTCCTTCTTTTCATTAAACTAGACATACCCAATTCTAGCAACAAAAGATGGACAGGTGGAGGGCAGAGTGCAAAGGGGGAGCGGGAGTCTATCATCAACCCAATAGCCAACTCCAGCATGGTACTCTCCCATTGTTGTTGTTGTTTTCAAATTTGTATTAATGTCCATAATATAAAATGCAAATGAAAATAAAGATAGTAGCTAAATGTGGAAAAGAAAAGGAGGGGAAAAAAGTGTGATGTAGGAGGAAAAAGTAGGAAGAAGTGTTAACTTCCAACTTTTTTTTAGCACAGTAGAATAAAAAGAATAAGGCACAATCTTAACATTTTACCTATATATACTTAATATATAGCCATTTTAGCAACAACCCCAAATCCCAAAGTCCAAGAAACCAAGTTGTTGAAAAGTCTGAGCTTGAGCTTTTATTAGCAAATTGTGAGGACTAATGCTTTTCATTTATTCATTTAAGGTTTCTTCATGCTCTTATTTTCCCAGGGTGGCTTTACAATAAAAAACAGAAATACAGTAATAAAGAATCTGCCCTAAAACAACAGCAGCAATAAAGTCTAAAACAGTAGATGGCAGGGCAGCATAAAAAAACAATCAAAAGAGGGGGAAATCTGTTCTGTCATTAAAAATGCGAGAGAGAGAAAGAGAGAGAGAGAGAGGGAGAGAGAGAGAGAGAGGAAAAGGGAGAGAGAGAGGAGGAAGGGGGAGAGGAGGGGGACGGAGGAAGAGAGGGAGGGAGAGAGATGGAGGGAGGGAGGAAGAGGGAGAGAAAATAAAACAAAACCCTTTGCCTGGTATTGAAGAGATGTCAGCGTAGGTGCCAGCCTTAAAGCTGACCCCAGATGTTTGCTGCTGAAGAATGCAAAGCAAGAAATGGCTCTCTGTAGACTCTGTCTCAGCCACAGCAGTGGGAATCACTTACCTGGAACGAACTCCCCGCAGAGATTCAGACCCTCACCTCTCTCAGGCCTTCCAAAAAGCCGTTAAAACCTGGCTGTGTCGGCAGGCCTGGGGTCGATGAGTTCCCTTCCCCTCTCGAATCGTGTGGCTGTTGGTTGTTTTAAATTCCCTGTACTTTTTGTTGTAGTTCTTGTGTTTCCCTTCCCCTCCTTGGGTTTGTGCGCCGCCCTGAGTCCCCCCCGGGAATAGGGCGGCATATAAATAAAATGAACCTTGAACCTTGAACCTACCTTCCCAAATGTGAGTGTGTGCTCGCACGCACCATGTCTGCGCATGCGCAGAAAGTCATGCATTATGTCGGATTGGGTGGGCAGAGCCTCCTGCAGCTGCCGCTACCAGTTCACCCGAACCGGAGAGAACTGGCTGAATACTACCTCTGCTCAACAAGATATATACCACTCAATGCTGAATAACGCATTGTGGGTTCCTGAAGGCAAAAAATATCTCATGAAAAGCTCACCTCCTTCTGGACAGCCAGCAATGATGTGTAACTATCAATTCAATGTTCTTGGTCAGGTGAGATGCAACCGTTTGATTTGAAACCATGAGAACATGGAAAGAAGGCCTCCAAAATGACCTCACCGTAGCCCCCGTTCAAACACAAAAAGCAGGTTCTGAATTTGAGAGCCAGGTCCCCTAAAGACTTTCCCAAGCAGGATTTTTTCTTTTCTTTTTTAGCCCTCTGAGAATTTATTCCCAACAAGCTGGCTGCTAAACCTTTGATCAGCAATGGGCTTCCAAGGGTTGACTTCCCTCCTACCTGGATATCCAATCTAAAAACAATCTTATCTCCCACAGTGAACCATATGCCAGCCAGCCAGAGTTGTTTTTGATTACGGCAGCATACAAATATGTTGATTAAATGAAATAAAAATAAGCAAACTTCTGTAAGTTTTACTGGCATCTTTATGAAGCAGAGCAAGACTCTCGGACAGTATACAACAGCAGGAGCTTTATATAACATGAAACTGTTGGCCTGAATGAAGTAAAGCTCAATATGTATTCTGCAGAGTTGGTTGAGGGCTTCTTCACAAGAACAGTCACAAGGAGTACATTCCTAAAGACATATATACACTAAACCACAATAATATTATACTTTACACATGGCCATAATCTCTACCTAGAGTCTCATACTGTTTTTTTCTTCTCTTTCTTTCTCATCAGCATCTTGATCCTTCCTTCCTTCCTTCCTTCCTTCCTTCCTTCCTTCCTTCCTTCCTTCCTTCCTTCCTTCCTTCCTTCCCCCTCCCTTTCCCTTCCCCTCCCTCCCTCCCTCTCTCCCTCCTTCCTTCCTTCCCTTCCCTCTGTCCCCACCCCTTCCTTCCTTCTTTCCCTTCCCTTCCCCTCCCTCCCTCCCTCCCTTCCTTTCACTCCCCCTTCCTACCTTCCCTTCCCCTTCCTCCTTCCCTCTCTCCCTTCCCCTTCCTTCCTCCCTCCCTGCCTCCCCTTTCCCTTCCTTCCTTCCTTCTCTTTCCTTCCTTCCTTCTTTCCTTCCTTCCTTCCTTCCTTCCTTCCTTCCTTCCTTCCTCCTCTCCCCTCCTCTCCTCTCCTCTGAATCCAGTCTGCTTCCCCTGCTTTTGGCTATGCACAATATGCTTCACTCCCGGTAAACTTGTTGGTTAAGATGACGATTGGTCTGCGACTGGCTACAGACTTGTCTACTTTCAGGTTTTTTTTCCTCATCCACAAAGCAGTCATTCCTACTTTCACCATTTTTATCCTCCCTTCCCTCACTCAATGCTGTAGATGATAAACCTCCCTCACAAGAATGTGCTATGCTCATTTGATACGATCCATGGATATTTTTGTGATGATGGAATTGGTTATTCTTCAAGGTGCCAGTGCAAACAGGTTAAAACAGGTTCCTCCTAGGAAACCAAGACCACAAGGTATGAAGGATAGCTAACAAACTCAAAATTCATAACGGAATGACAAAGATCAGGATTCTGCTCAATGTAACATACATTGTAAATGTCAATTTATTTGTCTTTTTCTTTGGGTTACTTTTGCCTTTCATCATAGCCTGAACTTCAGCTTCAAGTTTTCCTCATGGATTGGTGCTCTGTACAAACAGCCCTGATGGAAACATTCTAGTAAGTTCTAATGGTATAGAGAACAGTTCTCATTTTTCTTCAAACAATGGTGAAACGCTTGGTAAAAATTGAACATCATCAAAGGGGGAAAAAACCCTATCCCCTTCTTTTCTTTAGCGTGAATTATTGCTCCTTAGATAACATTAGTAGGTTACTGAAACCCTTCATCCTGATACAATGGATGAAGACACTGCTTTTAAAGAGAATCATTTAATTTTTTCCTGAGTACCCAGAAGACCAGAAATATAGAAGTCTGACAATAAACTTTTTGCTTTGACCCAATATTACTGCCTGTTCCTTCTATCCTTTCCTGAGTAATGAGCACCTTTAGCTCAAACGGATGATTTGACAGAACACAGAGGAGGTATATTTTTATTTAAACAAATGAGTATATGTCAAAAGAAAAAATGAAGAGAAGAAAGCTCTAACATACACAGTGGGAATGCTCAAAGATGATCTGATTTTGGGATATTAACTGCAAAATGAGAAGTGAATCTCTCTCAGTTCACCCCAACATTGAGAATCCAAAGCTTTTTGGATAGTTTGATAACTGTGCTATCAAACTCAGCTCTCAAAACAGAGACGATAGATATACAGAGAAAATGCACAAAATGCCATCTAGAAATATCTCTTCACCTAGCGTATTTGAATGTATTTTTTTTAATTTGAAAAAAAGATGATGGGAAGATGAATGGTAGGGTTGACATTTTTCTAGTATGGTTGACATTTAGTAATGTGAGCACAGTATTCAGTTGTGCTATTGTAGTAACATTTTTGTAGATTAACATATTATTTTTCCTGTTTATCTCTATACAGCTTTTTTTTAAATATATTTTTATTATTTTTACATTTAAAACAATGCAGTACCACGAAGTCGAAGTAGTAGTAGTAGTTTATTCAATTTGTATGCCGCCCTATTCCCGAGAGACTCAGGGTGGCTAATAACCAAAGAGGGAAGGGGATACAAATAGGAAAATAAAAACAAACAGATTAAAATATAACAACAGTCGCAACATTCAAGTAGGGCTGGAAATTCATCAGCCCCAGGCCTGCCGGAACAACCAGGTCTTGGTGGCTTTGCGGAAAGCCGGAAGGGTGGTGAGGGCCATACATTCACATTATATACAGCTAGTCTCAACCATTAACTATTAGCCTACTTAATACATTGTCTATCCTTCTGTCCACTCACAATATATACAGTTTATTCCAGTCTTGTCACCTTGTCTTATACCAATCATAAAATCTGTTCCAGACTTCAAAATATTCTGATTCCCATTTATTTTTAAGTTCAAGAGTGAGTCTATCTGCTTCTGCACAGGCCAACACTTTTCTGATTATATCTAGCTCTGACGGAGTATTTTCTTTTTTTCCAATATTTTGCATAAGTTATGCGTGCCACAGTTAGTATATGTATAATTAGATAAAGTGTATCTTTCTTATACAGCTTATTATATACAGTATGTATCCCTAGAATCATAATATGCAAATAGAAGAATAATGTTTAAAAAGCCTTAAGTGCATTCATCTGTCAAAATAAGTCATTACATCTTCACAAACATTCTATTGTTATCCAGATTTTTGTTTCGGCTTAGAGGGGTTTTATTTATTTCCCCATATAGAGCAGTGGTTTTAAAGAAGAGCTACTACAAACCACCATAGTCTTAAAGAGGAACTGGATAGTGATGTTAGCTTTGAAAATCCCTCCTTTCATAGATTCTCTCTACGGCAGGGTCTTCTTCGTATTGGTGTCCATCTTTAGATATTTTTTTTTGCTGGGATTGGCACCTGAGTAAAGATTTGTTTAGTTTTGTCTTTTAAAAAAAATCTGATTCACCTCTACATTTGCGGTTTTAATAACTGCAGTTTATTATGAAAGTGACTGTTAATGTAGTAAGCTAAAGAGAGAGAGTGAGAGAGAATAGAGAATAAAATATAGAATGAGTTTGATGCGGGGTGGGCTGCTGGGGGTTTTAGGGGTTTGGGAGAACCCCTAGCTAAAATTCTGTGGGGTTCGGAGAATCCCCAAATCTCACTTCTGGTTGGCCCCGCCCACTCCACCCTTCCCCTCCCAGGAGTCCCCACGCAGCTCGTTTTGGATGCAGGTAAGTGCAGAGCACACACCGAAGCTCGAGGAAGGTGAAAAATGGGCCTACCAGAAGTTTGGGAAGGCCTCTGGAGCCTGGGAGGCCGTTTTTGCCCTCCTAGAGGCTCAAGGAAGGCCTCCAGAGACCAGGGTGGGCAAAAACTCCCCCCACAATGGTGCAGGAGGCTGAGTAGGCCAGGCCCACCATGGCCACACCCACCTAGCAACTGGGCAGACAACCCTTTGCTAAAATTTTTGAAGCCCAGCCCTGGTTTGATGTAGTGGTTAAGGCATAAGGCTAGAAACTGGAACACTATGAGTTCTTGTCCTGCCTTGAAATGAAGCTAGCTTAGTGATCTTGAGCCAGTCACATTCATTTAGCCCTAGAAAGGAGGCAATGGAAAACTATTTCTGAAAAACCTTGCCAAGCAAACTGCAGGGATTTGTCCAGGCACTCTTTGAGAATCGGACATGACTGAACAGAATAAAAATCAATAAATAAAGTTTAGCAGTTGCCTTGGGCAAGAAGAGCCAAGGTGGCGCAGTGGTTAGGGTGCAGTACTGCAGGCCACTTCAGCTGACTGTTATCTGCAGTTCAGCGGTTCTAATCTCACCGGCTCAAGGTTGACTCAGCCTTCCATCCTTCCGAGGTGGGTGAAATGAGGACCCAGACTGTGGGGGTGATATGCTGACTCTGTAAACCGCTTAGAGAGGGCTGAAAGCCCTATGAAGCGGTATATAAGTCTAACTGCTATTGCTATTGCTAACATTCTTGCCAAAATTTATACTTACACCTTCTGTCCCCAGATTGTAAATACAAAATATGACGAAGAGTAAGAACAACTCCCTCTTTCTCAATTCAAAGGAATTATTTCTTCCACTCAAACTTACCACCTTTATGTATCTATGTGTGAAATACTGAAAATCTCTTTGTATTTTATAGTAATGCAAACTTTTGCATCATGCTTTTTCCTTTTCTCCTGGAAAAAAGTTACTTCAAGTTGCTAACATAACATAAAAACAGACATTAAAAAATCCTATCAATAGATAAAATTATCAGAGCAAAGCTTCATCATGGATTGATGACTCAAGAAAGCAAATTCACTACACAGTGGAATCCACATGTATTGTAGAAGACTTGTTTTCAACAAGAGAAAATCAAAATAACTTTTAGGAGCAGGAAACCCAACATATAGGACCTGATACTGAAACTATGCTCTTGCATATTTTTGCTAACTAGTTCTCAGAAGTTTGGGAATACCCTCACAAGGCACTTGATGCAATTGGACTGGCTCTTCACAGAGCCCTAGAGCTCTGTTTGGATGAAGGCACACAATCCTGAAATGGCTTGGATTTTAGAAAGCCCCATCTGCCCGTTTGAACCTCTACTACCCCGCTTCAGATGGGATGCTAGTGACTATCAGAAAAAGGGTTTTCACTTCATATGGGACAAAATGATGGAACACCTGTACCATCCATATTTGTCAGAAACTTTTAACTTGACACAAATTATGCACCTAAATGTATGCTTAGCATTCTGTAAGTTCTTACAAAAGCTAAATAAGAACGGTCGAAGTAGTATCCTGTGGCAACTCTGAACGATTTCAGGTGGAATTGTTTTCTAATCTTACCTATAGATGCAGGAAATTGAATTTAGGACATTCAAGATGGGACAAAAATATCTTCCATGAGGATTTTTATAAATACAAAGCATAAGAGAATCACAAAGATGTGCACGTTGGAAATGAATGGTTTTAAGATTGCAGTTACCTTTTTTTTTTAGATGGACTATAGATAGACTGAAATATCTGGCCTAATTTTCAGACTTTCACCCCCTATATCACCTTCTTTTTGTAACATTTTGTCTGATGAAGAGTTTGAGTGACTCTGAAAGTTTGTACAGTCTTGTGCATCTTGATTGGTCCTTGTTATCTGTGATTTCATGCATTCATACTTGACTAGACTTGATCTCATTAGGCAAACATATCATTTTGTAAATCAGTGTTTTTGAGTGTGCAGTTCTGATCTCACACTGTAGTGTAAATAAGGCCATGTTACTTGCATCTGTCTGAAAGGGGTAAAAAGAATGACACCATCACTCAAGAAATGCAAAATAAGAATGGGAAAACAGGGAGAAAAAATGAACGATGGGCATTTGATATTGGGGTCTTCTGTTTGAAGAATGAATAAAAATTGCAGATCTAGAAGGTCGGAACAAAAAGTCATATTCTGACTTGCCCAAACTGATGCTCTCTAGAAACATTGAACTATTCCTTTCAATCAACATGATGGACAATGCTGTGTTAGGGAAGTTTATTCCAACTCTGAATCAAACTGTGATGAGGGAATTTACATTTTGTTTAGTGTACTCACAGGGCCTCCTTCCACATTTTTGTTCATTCTCACCTGCTTTACTCTCATACCATTACAATGTTTTCATTTGCTCTCTATAGTCATGCCTAGCATGGATATCTCGATATTTCCTTCTCTGTTTGCGGCATAAGGTAATCTGGATAAGATCTTGCATGCCACGGTGTCAATGTATAGAGAAAATTAAATCATGTTTTATTCTTTCAAACAAATTACTCTGAAATGCACTGCTCCCAGCCAGCATAATAATTTATGTGTTATCATCTTCTTTTCCCTTGGTGAACCAAGGAATTAGCACATGTATTACTGATGTGGTGGATATATTCCATTTCATTTTTCTCACATCTCACCAATTTCTGCTTATCTCCTTTTTGGGATGTGTCTGCACCTCTCCACTTTGAATATAGTATAGATTAGCTTTATCCCCTTATTTCTATATGTAGAATTGAAATATTGCTGAATGCAATATGCAGAAATGTGATGGTATTATTATAGCCTCTTTTTTTGGTAAAATATTTTCTTAAGATGAATTCTGGTCAGTTGTTTAATTGAATTGGATAGTGACAACCTGCTGACATTGTTAAGGCTAATGACCCAGTCATTTACAAGACAAGGCACATTTACCGACAAATGGATTTTAGTAATTGTTCTCCTGAACAAAGAGAATAACAATTTGTACTTTGATCCACAACCTTTTGTTCTTTCTCTTTGTACATGTCTGAGTGGCCTGGGATCACATTTCTTGAGACAATATATGAAAATGATGTTGGGAAAGGAATAGAAATGAATATCTGAGGTTTCGTATTCCCATTTTTCAATCCCCCACATACCCAGGGTTTGCAGGGCAGAAATTTGGCAGCTGTTGGGCAAATACTGGTAGCATCTGGAACTGAAATCAGTTCCAGCTGATTTCTGCCATGGGGAAAAAAAGAAGGCAAGATAACCCTCAAAGCGGGGGGAAAATCAAAAGGTGTGTTAAATATTCTGAGAGTCACCACTCTTAATCGCTCTTGGCATCATCCCTCCTGCTCCTTATTTTTTTAAACAGTGTGTTTCAGAGTTTTCCCATTCCTAATTTAAAATATACAACATTTCGAGGTCCTTTCTACTCTCAAAGTTACTTGTAATTCAAAGAGAACACAAAGTGGTGTTCTACACATTCAATTCAATATCAGTCATTCTGGAAACAGAAGATCCATTTAAAAAAAAAATGCTACCTACTAATCCTCACATTACATTTGGGCATCTGCAGACTCTTCCTATGTGGCATGAGATAATCTATAACAGTTATAGACGGCCCTCCTAAGGAGTGTGATTTTCCTTTCTTTGTTGGAAGATGTCATCACGTCCTCCTGCCGCCTGTATTTGCTTCTCTGCTTATAAGAATGGCCACATAATATTAATTATGACATTCATGAAAGTTGAGATCAATTCCTAAAGAGGCATTGATGCAGTTTTCTTCACGGTGATAAAGAAGTGGTTTGCCACAAACAATATAACTTGCATCATACAGCATAGTCTTAAGTGCCTGTCAGGTTCCGAAAGCTTAATGAAAACAGCCACTGATGGCACTGTAGCTCGGAATCCCACCGGGCCCTGGCCTGTGGTTTGTGCCTCATGAAGGGGTGGGTGGGTGGGCGGACCGAGGCCTATTCTGAGATGCCTACTACAACCCCACCCCCCACCACCATATCGTGGGTCCCCATTTGTCCAACCATGCCAGGCCTAGTACAATCTCCTCTGTCATGTTTGGAAACATTACAAAAAGCAGGACCTTCCGATGGGGCCCTATCTGCAATGCCACCCAATCAGTTACCTGTATGGAATGTTCTCAGTGGAAACCTCTCGGCAGTCAATCATGATGAGCTTTGTGGAGTTCTCAGCTGGACTGCCTGTGGAGGAGGGAAGTCTCCATCTGGTAAGCACGAGTCTTGGCAGCTGGCCCAGTTGTCCCCTTCGAATGGCAGTTGAAGCTGACAGTGCCAAGAATATTATCATCTTGCCCTTTCAGCTTTCTCAAAAGATGCATCCATTTTTGTTTCTTTATTTTCTAGAGGGACGTGGTGGCTCAGTAGCTAAGATGTTGAGCTTGTCGATCAGAAAGGTCGGCAGTTCGGCGGTTCGAATCCCTAGTGCCGCATAATGGAGTGAGTTCCCGTTACTTGTCCCAGCTTCTGCCAACCTAGAAGTTCGAAAGCACATAAAAAATGCAAGTAGAAAAATAGGGACCACCTTTGGTGGGAAGGTAACAGCATTCCATGCACCTTCGGCATTTAGTCATGTCAGCCACATGACTACAGAGACATCTTCGGACAGCGCTGGCTCTTCAGTTTTGAAACGGAGATGAGCACCGCCCCTAGAGCCATACATACTAGCACATACCTTTCAAGCAAGGGGAACCATTACCTTTACCTTATTTTCTATGCCACTCATCTTACTTATACAGCAAGTCTGGGTGACTTACAACATAATAAAAAATAAAGAAGTACTAGAAAATGCCACCCTGACTAGGATGCCTACCCTGGGGAGGGGAACGGTAATGAGCATCGAGGTGCCAGGTGAAAGGTAGAGATAAAAAAGGATAACCAGGGGTGGAGCTGGCATAAGCGATAAGAACATGAGGGTGAATGTACCAGGATAAAGGGTGCGACCAAAGGCCTCTTAAAAAGCAAGTAGGGAGGGATGATTCTGGGCCATTGAGGTGATCTTGAAGGGGTAACCAGTGGCCTCTTAAAAGGCAAATTGGGAGAAGCTCCGATATATGTCCATGAAACGGAGGACTGTGTATCTAAGATGGAAGGATAGGGGATTTCACAGGCAGGGCTAGGGCATGGGACCCCACTTGGAATGGAATAGTCATGGTTACTAAGAATAGGTACCCTTATATATCAATGGAACATTTAAAAATGAGGTAGAACAGGTGTGTCTAATTGAAATTAGAAGAATTGAATAGAAAAGCTAAAGATGATGATGAAGATGATGGACAATCTGGAGGCAGGGATCTTTTCTACCCAGGCAGCCATCCCTAATATAGCCAATCCCTGTCTGGGACCCAGGCCAAGCAGTAGAGTCAAGCTTTCAGGTTCTGTCAAATGCAAATAAAATTTGTTGTGAGATCAAAGCACAGAAAAGTTTATTATTACTACTTCTAATACATAACTCTAGTCAACTATCCATCAAAGCTAAATTGTGTCAGAGTTTGTTGCATAAATTCAAATCCAGAAGCACACACTGATAACTGATGCAGGATTCATTAACTTCTTTATATACATACAGTAAGAATAGATGAATAAATGTACAATATCAACAGGTGGTTTTTCCAAGTAAACACAAGGCAGGAGAGTTACGGGCAAACACAAGCAGTTGGTTTCATTTCAGCAGACAAACCCAGACAGACTGCTAGTTTACTTCTCAGAGCAGCAGACTGCTTAATTTTCTGTTTCAATTCTTTGCACAGACTCAGACCTGTTTAAGCTCCCATTGGCTGACTTAGTTGCTATGTCTATTCATTGGCTGACCTTGTTCCCATGTCGCTCCCAGTCATGAATATTTTAACAAATTGTTTTTGGAAATACTGGTAGGCAGTATAAAGCCTAGTTAGTCTGTTCCAAAGAATTGCGCTTTCAGAATTGAGGAAAAATGATGATAGCATGTTGGGTTTTTAAGAACAAAGGAAAGATAACACTGTGAACTTGGTAAAAGATATCCCAACATTTGACACAGCATAAATAATTTATTGTTTATTATCATGAAGCCATTTCAATTAGTTGATTTCCCTGTGTAACCTGAGGATGATGCTCCTTTCTATACTCTCTCCTGTTGAATTCCGAACTTTTTTCCATGGTTTAATGAAAGCTGCTATTTTTTAGGAAAACTATAAAGAGCTAGCTTGGTCAACATACCTTTAAAATTTGAGTAATATCCAGTATGGGATTATACTTGAACTCTAGCATATTTGTTAAATTTTAAGATATAGGATTTTATATATACTGTAGTATAAATTCTATTTTTTTCATTTATTGTTTCAAAATATATATTTTTGTGAGCCATCCAGAGTTTATTTTAAGTGTGTGGAATAAAAAAAAATGATAGATAGACAGTAGATAAATGATGATAGATAGATAGATAGACAGACAGACAGACAGACAGAGATAGACAATCAGTACATAGATAGATACTGTAGATGGAAGAGAGGGGGGGAGGGAGGGAGGGAGGGAGGGAGGGAAGGAGGGAGAGGGAGGGAAGGGGAGAGAGAGAAAGAGAGAAAGAAAGAGAGATGGATAGTTGATCACCAAAGGCCATATCTGACTTGAAGGAAACTTCACCTTATGGTTTACACACTTTTTGTTTTGTTTACTAATTGTATTTATTTTATTTATTTTTATCCCTCTTTTATATTTTTACAAATAACTCAAAACAGTGAACAAAGTTTTCTTTTTCTTTCCCCCCCCCCCACAACAACCACCCTGTGAGGTGTCCTGGGCTGAGAGAGAGAGAAAGAGACTGACTGGCCTAAGTAAGGTCATCTAGTTGGCTTCTCATGGCTAAGGTGGGACTCACAGTCTGCCTCTTTCTAGCCTGGGGCCTTAACCACTGACTCTAATAAGATAGAAAATGCACTTGTGCCTTCTACCTTTGGTATCATGATTTGAGGGGGGGGAGGCTACCCAGAAAGGATCTTTGAAGCCAGTATGATCTATGATCCATGAGCTGTTCGCATCATGGCAATGACACGAAAACAGTACATTTTTTTATCACCTTCCTGCAATGTGTGCATCATTTCCAGCAACATCCTCCCCTTTTTCCCCTCTTCTTACTTTCTTGGCTAACTTTGCACTCGCAAGCTTGACAGATCTGTTCGTTCGCTGACCCGCCTGCCTTGTCCTCCCCGTTCCCTCAAGCCCAGGCTTTAGCCGAGTGCATTAGAATGACAATGCAGGATTTAGTTTTAGTGATCAACCTTTTCAGTCTACATCGGGCTGTGTAATTGCTCTGTTTAGATTCTGTCAAGTTGAAATAATGTATTTGAGAGGAGGACACCTCTACTGAGCTGAAAAAGGAATCCAAAGGGGGTTAGCAAGCGACACTGACAATGACAAGTTGTGTAAGCTAGAGGTGGGGATAAATTGCTCTTGCTCCCCAAGGTTATTCTTATTAGTGGAGACATATAAGAAACCCTAATAAGGCATTAATAGACTTCGGCTAGTAAAATAAGTTTGCTAGCCTGTCCAACACTCGGGACTAATGGCTCTTCCAAACCTCTCCCTGATGCTCATCTGACAGGTGTTTATAGAGTTTATGCAAAATGGAGAACACAGAAACAGGCCCAGCAGCCAACACAATTTAAAAGCTCATTTTTAAAAGAAAATAAATACCACGTTAAAGTGACTGATCCATCTGAGCTTCTGTTTCCAAATTAATGATACCTGATTTGTCAACAAGCATCTTGGAAAGGAAGTCTTGGGATGCTGGTGTTTGCCTTGGGCAGTTTTTCAGGAGAGAAGTCCTAGATATGTGGAAGTTTATAGTGGGCAGAGCAGAGAGCTGGATGCTCTCTGTGCACACACTGTTGTGGCCCGCCAAAAGCCAGCAGATCTGGTGGCAGGCTCACACAGTGAGGAGGATATTGGGGAGGAACATGGACCTGTGCTGGAGTCTGGGGAAGGCTCCGATAAGGGCTCTGCATCAGAGGCAGAGATGGGGCCAAGGCCATCTGACAGTTAGCAGCTGCTTTCGTAGTCAGACATCAGTGGGGCAGAAGAACAGCTGGACCTATTCCCAGTGTGCGCATGCACAGAGCTGCCAGGAGAAAGAAACAGCTAAGGAACGAGGGTCAACTCGGGAGTAAAGCCCCAGGTGGACGGTGAATGGCCCCTCCCATAGGAAATAAGGAGGAGTGAAAGGGGAGTGGAGTTTGCAGGAGACAATTAGTTGAATTCATTAGAGTGAAGATCTGTTCTTGAGCTCTTGCCAAGTATTGTCTGCTACAGTGTGGCGTTTGGAAGATATCAGCTTGGCAGCTCTCTAAGCCTGATAAAGTTCTGTAATTGTGAAATCTCTTGAAAGACTGTTGGCCGGGACTTTGCTGGAGAGGAATTCACTTTAAACTAAATAAAAGGGGTCTTATTTATTGGGATGAGGAGTCAGCTTCGTGCTTTTGGGAACCCTAGCTCAGAACACACACACACACACACACACACACACACACACACACACACACACCCAAACATACACACCAAAGTTGTAAGGAGTCTTTATGAGTCTTGTGAGCCTGAATTGATATTCTCCAGCAATTCTCTGTGCCGGGACCAGCTCAACCCCAATGAGTTCCATAGGCCAGTGTTTCTCAACCTTGGCAACTTGAAGATGTCCGGACTTCAACTCCCAGAATTCCCCAGCCAGCATTCGCTGGCTGGGGAATTCTGGGAGTTGAAGTCCAGACATCTTCAAGTTGCCAAGGTTGAGAAACACTGCCACAGGCTACTCAAATGAAGCCAACACTGGTCTTCAAGACAAAGGCAAGTCCAGTCCACTAGACCAAAGCAAGTTCCCAAATCAAAAGCAAGTTCCAAGACAAAGCAAATCTACAAGGCAAGGCAAGGCAAGGCAAGGCAAGGAAAACAGCTGAAGAGACATGATCCAAAGTCCAAGGCAGAGCACACAGTAAGGAAACAAACATGTTAAATAAATGGCAGATATGTGGGATAAGAATTATAAATTCACAGTCAATTGCATATAAAGAAAGTATTTATAAAATGTTTTTCACTGACAAGATTGGCAAAGATGTTCAAGGGCATGCCTGCTAAATGTTGGAAATGTAATCAGACACCAGATTCGTATTATCATATGTGGTGGGCATGCCCAAAGACAAAAGAATATTGGACAAAAATACATACATGGTTGGAAAAAATGATAAAGCAACATATGGATCTAAAACCAGAAACACTTTTGTTGAGCATCTTACCGGAAAAATATAATAAATGATACATTTCCATGTCCTAGGTTCTTGAGAAGAACTTCATGGGTATGAAGCAGGGGTGGGTTGCTCCTGGCATTACTGCCGGTTTGGTGCACACAAAAATTTTGTGCATGCACAGAACCCAAAATCAAGATCGCGGCCCCATAGGAGAATCAGTTCGGGGGGCATGGCAGGCCTGGGTTGCTGCCAGTTCCAGCAACGCAGGCTGCCAAACCACTACCGGTTCGGTTGATCTGAGCCGAACTGGTAGGAATCCACCTCTGGTATGAAGGTCAACACCAGCTAAAGAAGCAGCAGCTGTGACTTCACATTGTTCTGCACAGATAATAATAATAATAATACTCCTCTTCCTTTGTCTCCTTTAATTTTGAAATCTAAGACCCAATTTTGACTTACAGACTTATTTTCTTAACAGCCTTTCTCAGAGCAGATTCACACTATTAGCAATATTTTTATATTGCCCTTTAAACCAGAATGAGGTGTCAAGCACATTAACAAATCCAAAGGGAGTCCTGCTTCAAGATAATTAAAATTCACACCAACTGAAGCAAGGAAAAAGAAGAAAACACATACAATAGCCAGGTCCCCCTAATTAACTTAAAATCACTTACAAAAGATTTTAATCAGGCACTGAAGGGAATATACCGCATTACCTATGATTATATTCTGACTATAGAAATGTATAATAGTAATATTCTCATTCCTCAGGAAATCATGGATGGATGACCATGACTTGCCTATTCTGACTCGAGAAGTATTCTTTCATCATTGGCCTCTCTGGTGCAAGGTTGGGTTCTGGCCGGCTTTATTGCCAGTTTGCTCATGCGCATACTTTGCACGCACTAGATGCGCACTGTGCGCAGTTCAATTAAAAATGTTCTGCACATGCATAGAACTCAAAAACAAGATGGCAGCGATGATGGCAGCAACCGGGGAACTGGTTCAGGGGCATGGCAAGCCTGGGTTGCTGCTGGTTCCAGTGACCCAGGTCGCCATACCACTACAGGGTATGGCCGAACTGGTAGGAACCCACCTCTGGTGGGATTGCTTATTTCAAATCCTGCCAAAGGATAACGGCAGTCATAGCTCCTGACATTCAAATCAATAAATGGAAGGAAGGACTAAGTCATTGCAACCAACTTCAGTTCTTAAGATGATCTCTTAACGGAGTGCTCTGAGAAAGCTTTTATTAAGAAATGGCACAGTCTGTGAACGTTTAAATTTTAGAGAAAACAAGGAGGCAGAGGGGTTGGCTCTATTTACCTAAATTCTTGCTTGTTGGGCTGCTCTAATCAGATCAAAGAAAGACAAGAAGCAATGGATGGAGACCAATCAAATTGAGAATCAAACTAGAACTAAGGAGAACTTTTCTGACAATTCAAGTAATTAATCAGTGGAACAACTTGCCTCCAGAAGCTGTAGGTGCTCCAACCTTGGAAGTTTTTAAAAAGAGATTGGACAACCATTTGTCTGGAATGGTTTCAGCTTGAGCAGGGGGTTGAACTAGAAGACCTCCAAGGTCCCATCCTAGTCTGTTATTCTGTCAAGTTTGGCTAAGACTGTTGGTGGCGCAATACTGGAAGAAGGAAGACTTGCCTACAACTCAAGAATGGACATTGAAAGTTACAAACTTAGCCGAGATGGCTAAAATATCGGCATATATTAAAGATCACTCAAATGAGAGATATAAACGAGACTGGAAAAAATGGATTGACTATATACAAAATAAATACGGGACCAAGAAATTCTAGTTAGCCTATTTAAAATCTAAATCTAAATCTAAATCTATGCTTAAGATCAGAAATGATTTAAATTGTTTAAAGTTAGTTCAGCAAGAAGAAGCTAAGGTCAATGTAGAATGTCATTAATTTCTTTATTTCTTTTTTTTTCAATAGATTTTAAACTGTGTTTGTTAAAAATCCATACCGTGTACGGGTTCTGGGAAGTCGGGGGGCGGGAAGGAGGAGGGGGGTTGGGGGGAGGGTGGAGGGAGGGGTATACATTAGGCTAGACAAGAATTTGGTGGTAAACTAGAATTATTTTGACATACAAAAAATTGTACTTCGATGTCTTACTGATTGAGGAATGATGAAATGTTTGTTTTAAAAGAAATAAAACTTTTGAACACTAAAAAAAAAAAAGTTTGGCTAAGTTTTTATGAGAACTAATTATGGTAACTAGAAACCATCACTTCCTAGGATCTCAAATTGTATTTTTATTGGTACAGCCCCAGGTTCCATAGCAACTTTTGGCAGCTGAAATATACTATAGGTTCATGCTTAATCTATGGTCTACCACAATGGTGGGTTTCCAATTTTTTTACTACCAGTTCGCTCGTGTGCACGTGCAACACTTCTGAGCATGCTCAGAAGCATTCAGCCGGGTGGGCATAGCCTCCCACCGCCACTACTACCGGTTTGCCTGATCTGGGCTGGACTGGGAGCAACCCACCTCTGGTCTACCAGGACACCCAGTTTTTTTTCAGATATTACTGTTGAGCCAGATATTGTCTATCTTATACTTTAGCATCTGTTCATCCCACTCAAATGCAGAACCTTATAGTTTTCTTGAAATTGAACAGAATTTTGTTAAATAAAGCCCAATGTTAAAGTCAGTCAAGATCCCACTGAACATTGGAGCCTCTCCTCTGAAATGTTGGCAGTATTTCCCACCCTGTGTCATCTCTAAATGTAATGAAAAAAAGGCAAGCTCACAGGGGACAGAATGTATACTAGAGACAGTGGTGGGTTGCAGGTGGTAGGTCGTGGTACGGGCGTACCGGAGCCTGCCCGGAGCACCGGATACTGTTCCAGTACAGTGCTCCGGAGGCCCACCTGCCCGCCTGAGCTCCTTACCGGTTTTTTAAGTCTTCTGCACTTCTGCGCACCCACATGGTGTGTACAGCGCCTGCGCAATGCTCCGCTGAGCAGCTGGAGCATCGTGGAGGCTCGCAGAAGTGGTAAGATGCATGTGTGTGCTGCGCATGTCCATGTGGACAACGTCGGGCCAGTTCCAGGTTGGAATGGGATCCGGAACCCACCACTGACTAGAGAGCACCTTTTCCATCAGAATCCTCAGTTGGAAAAGATATTGCAAGACGAGAAAGTACCCGAAGGCAGGACAAAAAGTAATGGGTGGAAACTAATCGAGGAGAGAGCCAACCTATAACTAAGGATAAATTTCTTGACAGTTAGAACAATGAATCAACTTGCCTCCAGAAATTGTGGATGCTCCAACAATTTTATTAGAAGAGATTGGACCACCATTTGTCTGAAATGGTATAGGGTTTCCTGCTTGAGCAGGGGGCTGGACTAGAAGACCTCCAAGGTCCCTTCCAATTCTGTTATTCTGTTAACACTTCAAGCATGCAACAGATTTTACCCATGAAGAGTTAAGATTACACAGGAATCTATGATTTTACCAGCAAAATGTTGGTTAACTGGCCAAATGAGCAGTATCAGTCTTTTCTGAAGAAGCCTGGGCAAACTTAAAGTCACTGGACAATAATAAGATTGATAAAGCAAGCATGCAATGCACTTTTATTATCATAGTGTAGCATAGGATCAAGCAGTTCATGCCATTGCTTGGTTAAATTCACTCTTCATCTTCCTCTGCTAGCACTCCAGATGTCTCTTTTAGTGGGGGTGTTCTGTAAACCAAAGAGGATTAGCTAACAGGGACAGAGCACTCAGCCACATTCACACTGAGGGCCAGGAGGATTGGCTAGGAGATTGTTGGGAAATTCCTAGATGTTCTTTGGAAACCATCCAGTTCCACTAGGTGAGGAGATTTAGTGATCCTCGTGTTCTCATAGGACTCACTGGGGAAGAACCTAATGCTGGGAAAGATTGAGGTCAAAAGAAGAACAGGATGACAGAGAATGAGGTGGCTGGATGGAGTCACCGAAGCAGTAGGCTTGAGCTTAAATGGACTCCAGAGGATGGTAGAGGACAGGAAGGCCTGAGGAACGTTGTCCATGGGGTCATGATGGGTTGGACACAGCTTAGCAACTAACAAAAACAACAAATGCTCTCAACTCCATGAAGGCGATGGGTTTTTGACAGGACTCCAGCTGCTGATGTTGACTCTGCTTTCATACTAACATTCTTTTCTTCAGAACTGTTTTCTTCAGAGACTTTTCCTGCAGTTCTAAGCTTGATTACTGAAAGAGTATGTCCTGTTACATTCAGGAAATTTACTTCCTAATAATTTTGCCAGGGGTTATAATTTATATTTGACATGTATGAAATTTACCGCTTGCAGTGGTGGCAGTGACTGATCTACAGAACAGAAATAATAGGCACTTGCTTCCAGTTTAGCAAAACAACCATGGAATTGCTTCTTCCGTATATAAAAATAAGGTTCTCAGAAAACTGATACAGAACTGTCTGTGAAAGTTATATGATGAGCCTCTCTGCTTCTACATTGTGTTCTTTCCATTTCTCTGCCAGGAAAAAGTCATTAATTCTCTTCAGAAGTCACTTTATGCAGATTTTTAATCATCTGGGTCATGGTTGTCCCAAATATGCTTTTTCAGATAACAACTGCACTTTCTTGTTATTTCTTTGAAGAGGTTTCACTTCTCATTCAAGAAGCTTCTTCAGCTGTGATTGGATGGTGGGGAATGAAATGATTTATACTCTTTAGAGACAGCTAGTCATTTGCATCCTTTTTAGAGAGTTGTTGAGGCCACTTGAAGGTTTATCTGTGTCCTCAGATGCAGACAACACAGACTCAACCCACAACAGTCTGCACCTGTCTTCAACATTGAAGGGTCACAGGCAGGGGTGGGTTCCTGCCACTTCTAACCTCTTCTATAGAAGAGGTTCCACAAATCCACCGTGCCATTTAGAACCGGTTCCAGCTCCCACCCCCTGCCTGTCCGCACCATGCTTGCCTCGCCTGCCGCTCACTGATTGGCTGGCTCACCAATCGCCCCGCCTGCCTCCAAGAGTCCTATCTAAACCTTAAAGTCTTAAAGCTGTCAAGTTTGAACATCCCTGTGGGGTTTTTTCTAAAGGGTTAGGGGTGCAAGGGTCTTGTAAATTGACAGCTTTAAGACTTGCACACTTCAATGCCAGAGTTCCTGAGCCAACATGGCTGGAGGAGGAATTCTGGGAGTTGAAGTCCACAAGTCTTAAAGTTGTCAAGTTTGAACACCCCTGGTTTTTTTTCCCTAAAGGATTAGGGGTGCAAGGGTCTTGTAACTTGACAGCTTTAAGACTTGCACACTTCAATGCCAGAGTTCCTGAGCCAACATGACTGGAGGAGGAATTCTGGGAGTTGAAGTCCACAAGTCTTAAAGCTGTCAACTTTGAACACCCCTGGGGTTTTTTTCCTAAAGGGTTAGGGGTGCAAGGGTCTTGTAACTTGACAGCTTTAAGACTTACATGCTTCAAATGCCAGAATTTCTGAGCCAACATTTTGGTTTCTAAGCAAGACCATTGTTAAGTGAGTTTCACCATATTTTACAAGTTGGCCACGCCCACCCAGTCAAATGACTGCCAAACCACTCCCACTCGGTCACATGGCTGTCAAGCCACTCCCACTCAGTCACATGGCTGGCAAGCAACTCCCACAAAGCAGGCCACACCTACAGAAGAGATTCTAAAAAATGTTGAAACCCACTACTGGTCACAGGGAAGAAAACATCCTGCAACCAAGAAGGTTCCACATCCATTTGCACTACTCAGGTGACCCTGAGGACACAGATAAACCTCCATGTGGCCTCAATGACCCTCTAAAACAGTGGTTCTCAACCTTCCCAATGCTGCGACCCTTTAATACAGTTCCTCATGTTGTGGTGACCTCCAACCATAAAATTGGTGTCTCGGTTCCTAAGACCATCGAAAATATGTGTTTTCCGATGGTCTTAGGTGACCCCCGTGAAAGTGTCATTCGACCCCCAAAGGGGTCCCGACCCACAGGTTGAGAACCACTGCTCTAAAAGGATGCAGATGACCAGCTGTCTCCAAGGAATATAAAATCTTCTATTCCCCACCATCCAGTCAGAGCTGAAGAAGCTTCTTGGATGAGAAGCGAAACATCTTCAAAGAAAAAAAAACCCCAAGAAAAGTCCAGTTGCCTCCTGAAAAAAGCACTTTTGGTTGAGAAGTGAGTCTTTTCATTCTGCTCTGTCAGGATCAACTATAAAAAGATTCATTCATTCATTCATTCATTCATTCATTCATTCATTCATTCATTCATTCATTCATTCATTCTAATCAAATTGATATAGCTATCCATCTCACCCCAGACTGTTTGATTATTATCATAATTATTACTACTACCACCACTATTAAAATGCCCGTGAAATATTTAACCAATATTCTAGGTTTAATAGGTTTTTTTTGATTGTGCAGCATTTCCTGAGCTTCAACACAATGATGAAATGTTATATCCCCAGCCTCTGTTTCCTTGTGAAAATGATTTTCATATTTCACAAAATGTCTTTTTCAAATACTTTGCATTTCTCTTGTTTAATATAGCTTGGCTTCTTCTCTTATAATTCTTTATCACAGCCTTTCCATATTGTTCTCCTTTCTGCTTGTTCCTTACTAAATAAATCATTTCTTCATCACAGTTCTTCCTGGTTGCCATGCAATGTTCTTTATGTCCCCCACTCCCTTACTTTGATTTAGCAATAGTGCCAAAATTGCTTTCTATTTTTTCCCCCCCTTAAGTTGGTAAAATCTTCTTCTGAGCTGCATCTCCTATGAGAAGAAAGGAATCACATCTGTAAATTTTAAGTGGGTTTGACTGAAATTTTTAATCTGTCGTCTTTTTGCGGCAGATAATACACTACCTCTAAACGGGCTGTCATTTCTGTCCTCTTCTGAGGCGCAAGGATAATTATTTCAGTCAGTTTAGACAAGACTGGTGATTTCTTTGACCATAGGTGTTAATTCAACTTCCAGCACTCCAGGAGAAAATGTACACAAGGTAGCAAAATTATGATGCCTCAGGCTGGTTGCAAGAAGCAAATTGTGGTCCCAATAAAGAACTGAGAAAAAATATAGATGTAATCATGCTTTGTCGATTGTTGTAAGATAAATAAATAAAATCCCACAGACATAATGTATTAGTAATTCTGAAATTAATAACTCTAGACATACATGTTGATTCACTGTCTTATATCCAGCGCCTTATGAAAAACAGGGGGTTCTAATGTTCATTTGAAACAAATTAATGTTTGTTCGGCTGAAGAAGATTTTTGCAACCTGTCACAGGTGTTTAAATAAGATGAAAATCTTCTCCAGTTACCTGGCAAAGGAACATTGCATGTTTTCTATGCTTCTGGAAATGAGATCTCTAAAGATCCAGGGACAATTTTCCTGCCACTGTGGTTTCGTCCAGCAAGGCAGGTTATTATTGCTTGACTGAAATTGTTGTGGCCCGCCAGCTGCCAGTGGAGCTGGTGACAGACTCAGACGATGAGGAGGTTGGGGAAGAACTTGGGCCAGTTCTGGAGCCTGGGGAAGGCTCTGATGGATGCTCAGCATTGGAGCCAGAGACAGAGCCAGGGCTGTCTAGCATTTCCCAGCTGCCTTTGGAGCCAGAGGTGAGTGAGGAGGATGAACAGCTTGGGCCTGTTCCAGATGCGCGTATGCACAGAGCAGATAGGAGAGGTGAACAATGGAGGACAATGAGCCGCCTTGGGAAACAAAACAAATGTGGATGCTAAATGTCCCCTCTCTAGCTGGGATACAAATAGGAGGAAAGGGGAGTGGTTTGGTTGTTGCAGACAACTGTTCACATTTCTGGAAAGTTTGCTCCTTGTGTGGTTCGTGTGACGAAGACTGCCTTGCCAGAACCGAGGTTTGTCTATTTCTCTCTTTGAACTGACTTAAATGGCAGCCTTCCAGCTGGGAGCTCACACCCTTGCATTTATCATAACATAACAAGCTGATAAGGACTATTGTTTCAGTTAACTTCTTGCCTGGACTTTCTGTTGGTGAAAGCAATTAATTCTCAATGTGTAAATAAAGAGGTAGTTTTCTTTGTGGCGAATCTGTTTCTTGCTTCTGCGAAGGCTGGGTCAGAACAGAAATATGGCAGTAAGTACAGGAATTCTTTGACTTACAACTGGTTGTTTGCAAACCACATGATGGACGTATTTATGACCCAGAATTGGAATTCTTATGGCTATCCCCTTCTCTGGAGTCATATGACTGCATTTTCTACACTTGGCAACTGGCCCAGATTTTGCAGTGTCCTTATGTCACGTAACCATGATTGATAATATTTTTGCCAGAAACTGGCATTGATTTATGGTTTCAGCCAAAAAAACTATCCCACGATGAACAGTGGGTTTGCTTAATGACCAATGGATTTGCTTTGCCACTGCTGCATTTGCTTAAGAACCATTGCAAAAAAAAAGAAAAAACAGATCATAGGTTCAGGTGGGATCACATGATGGCTTAATTACCGTCATGACTTACAACTACAATTGTGAGCTCAATTACGGTCATAAGTCAAGGACTAAACCTGGTCAAAGTGGAACCAGACCTGGAGTGAATGTGAGCATCTCTATCTGCAAAGACTCTTCCAAATAATGGCTTGCAAAAGCATCTTCACCCACATATTTCTCTAAAAAAAGGGACCAAGTAATTTAAACAGAAATAAACATTAATTTAGTTCCACGGAAGCAAGTTTGTAGAGAAAATAATGCCTTCCTAGTATTGTCTTTTCTTATTTATTAAACAGGAAAGAACAGAACTGCTACATAATACCTTCTGATTGTTAGCATTAGAATTCACAAGGCCGACATCTTTAGTCCAAGCAGCTTGTTTTCAGCTATAATTAGAAATGTAATTTGGATTTTGACCACCATTATTTCTTTCAGGCTTTGCATTGGCATTCAGCTGGTCATTGCGATAATTATTGAAGAAAAATAATTCAGTTCTTGTTCTAATCTGATGCTGGTTTGGCCTGCGTTCTGACTTTAGCTATTATGAGCTAGTAACCTTTGATTCCTTGACTCTATGTTCATGTATATCCTTGGAACATAAGTAGATTCCTGTAGTATCACATCAGGGACAATCTGCCGTTTGTTCCACAAGGGGAAGGTTAAAAGCCACTGACTTTTGCTCTAACCTCTTTTTTTTTTTGGACAACATTCTATCTTGACTACTGTATAACATACTGCATGAACTATTGTTAAAAAGCATCTGAAGTTTCAGTTAGCTCTTATGTTCACTGAACTGAAAAATCTGTTAGGTGATCAATAACAGTGGTACTTTGGTACTCAGCTGCTTTGAAACTTCATTGAATTTGGTAATCACATTTTGACATGAAAATCTTGTCCCGGTACTCATCGTTTGCTTGGTACTCAATGCACAAGCTAGAACCTGTTGATGTTGGCTGCCTTGTGACTCACTACATTATTTCTTATGGGAAAAATGTTTGATACTCATCATTTTTGGTACTCATTGTACATCCTAGAACCAATTAATGATGACTACCAAGGTACCACTCTATTAGACAACCCCTGACCGATTCGGGCATGGGGTCAGAGATATTTCCTTACCTTAACAAACAAACAAAAATAGAATAACTGTGTGATGTGAAAGCTGTGATGTAGGAGCGACTTCTGACTTTCCCTTGTAGGAAACTGGCACAAAATGTCAGAACTGACAATCAGGTGACCATAGCTGACTGTGGCATGGCATAACAGTGCTGAAATGCTCACAACTTTGTCAAATTTCAATTCCATGCAAGTCATGGGTCTTGGATTTTGGATATAGTCTGTAAACTAACTCGTTTGAGGTATGTTGATTCAAAAATTGCTACCCTATGATGCATACAGATAAACCTCCAGGTGGCCTCTCTAAAAGGATGCAAATGACCAGCTGTCTGCAAGGAGTATAAATACTTCCATTCCCCACCGTCTAGTCAGAGCTGAAGAAGCTCCTTGGATGGGAAGTGAAATGACTTCAAAGAAAAACCAGCAAGTCCAGTTGCCTCTTGAAAAAACACCTTTGGGACACCTATGATGCATCATTTTGTCCAATTGAAGATTACAAATAATCAAACAGGCACAAGAGTTTTATCATTATATAGATTTACCGGGCACAATTTAAAATGCTGATATTGACCTTTTAACTATCTGAGGTACCATCTTTTCCATTACAAATCTGCCTGGCCAGCAAATGAATTCCTTTAAAAATACTTATTTTAAGAGGCTCATTTATCTGGTAGGTTGTGTCACTGCAAGTTTCTTTGTGTCACTGTGCGTTTAAAGAATGCAAGAATGGAGCTCTTTCAGTAGGTTTTTAATTGTTCATTAATTTTAACATTAAGGTAACTTTAAGTTTTAACCTTTAATCTCATCCAGGATGACTCTGGGCAGTGTACAATAAAATCGAGAATTGAAACATTCTACAAAGACCACTAAAACAATTAAATATAAATAAAAACAAGATCACAAGAGAATATTTCTCACAACAGAACACTTTCTGATTTGTGGTTATATAAAAGGTAAAGGTTCCTCTCACACATATGTGCTAGTCATTCCTGACTCTAGGGGGTGGTGCTCATCTCCACTTCAAAGTCGAAGAGCCAGCGCTGCCCAAAGATGTCTCCGTGGTCAAGTGGCCGGCATGACTAAACACCAAAGGTGCATGGAACGCTGTTACCTTCCCACCAAAGGTGGTCCCTAATTTTCTACTTGTATTTTGTACGTGCTTTCGAACTGCTAGGTTGGCAGAAGCTGGAACAAGTAATGGGAGCTCACCCTGTTATGCAGCACTAGGGATTCAAACTATTCTTTTCCTTTCTTTCCCTTTGATTGAAATCTTATTAAATTCATTCAAATGAAAGGGAATTATTTTTTTTCTATTTCTATTTGAAAAATAAACTTTACACCTTAAATCTTGGAGCTACTGTTTGAAACAGCAGCTGATTGATAACAACGGCCATCTATCTATTTCATATTCTTCTTTGGTTGTATTAAATTCTTAAATACTTCTCCTACTATCTATGAAGACTCTTAGAAATCTAGGTAGGTTCTAACTAAAACAACCCAAATTAAATGGGTTGTATCTATTTATTCAATGGTGAATAAATTGGTGACTCAGTGGCTAAGACGCTGAGCTTGACGATCAGAAAGGTCGGCAGTTCGAATCCCTAGTGCCATGCAATGGAGTGAGTGCCTGTTACTTGTCCCAGCTTCTTCCAACCTAGCAGTTCAAAAGCATGTAAAAATGCAAGTAGAAAAATAGGGACCACCTTTGGTGGGAAGGTAACAGCACTCCGTGCGCTTTTGGTATTTAGTCATGCTGGCCACATGGCCATGGAGACGTCTTTGGACAGCGCTGACTCTTCGGCTTTGAAATGGAAATGAGCACCACCCCCTAGAGTCAGGAACGATTAACACATATGTGTGAGGGGAACTTTTACCTTTACCTTTATTTATTCAATATAATATAAATATGTCAGGTAAATATGTCAGGTTAATGTCAATTCAATAAATACAGCAATTGGTTAAAGCAGAACTGGTCAAAGTCAATAGTATTATTTTGCATCTACCTCCAGTAATTTATTGTTTGTTTATTATTTATTTATTTATTTATTTATTGGACTTACATAGCTGTTGTGACTCAGCAGATGTCTTCTGTGAGTCTTTTCAGGATGCCAGATTAACACTGCAGCTGGGGCTTGTGAGTGGTGTGTTCTGGGGATAAAACGACGGATGGTCCCATGCCCTGGTTGCAGGAGTCAACGTTCCTTGGTTTGTTCAACATGGTTTGATCATCGGTCGTGGTTTATGTAAGATACACTTGGATAAGTGCTTTTTTTTCCTGTAACCCTGATTCATAGAGACTTTGGAAGAAGTGCTTTGCTTTTGTTTTGTTCAACTTGTGTTGCCGTAAGAAAGATTTGTTTTTCATTCCATTATCTTTATTTATGTTATTTTTGGGCTCGCAGCCAGTCAGAGCTGAGAACTGATAAAGAGAGTTCCTTTTAAGTTTGTCTGCCTGCCGTTTGTTAACGAGCCGAGAAGGTGGGACAGAACACATAGCTGTCTATCTTATACAATGACTCTATGCGATTCACAACAATTCATAAAACATAGTTAGGAACATATCCTCCACCTCGGTGCCAGATGTTAAAGATGAGGAGACTATTTCAAGAAAAGAGAAGTCTAATTCAACACCAGAAATACTGGCTGAGTATACTTTCAGAGTTCAGCCCTCAAATATCACTTGTCTGAATGGATGGTGTGCTCATGTTGTGTTCTTTGCCATTCCAATTGTTTCAATTTCACATCTGCATTTATTGATTAGTTTTCTTTAGTCTATTTGCATGCTGCATGATTTCAGTCAAATCTTTTTATCTCACTTGTGAACAAGATGAACTCAATTTCTCGTCTATTTTTAATGAATGCGGAATCCATAGTGTGTTTACATGGGTTCATTTCAAAAGGTAAGAGTAGATTTGTGTTAGAGTTACATTACAGTCATTGAGGGAGAAAAATGTAAGCTTATTTGGTTGTGACATTATGAATGTTTTGAATTATAATATTCACAAAAACTGGGGCATCAACATAATAGCTGAAAATGATACAAAGGTGTGCTCTACATAATACCAGAAACCAGCAGGAATCCATATGAGGAGAAAGAATGGAGAGTATAACTCAACTTCTACTATGCATTAAAAATTAATTCTTTGAATTCAGTTATTTTGCAAAAGAGCATGTGTGTCTCTCTGTGTGTAAAAATGATGGAGAAATAGAAACATTTTCAATGCATCAGTCTGAAATCTGGTATCAGAACACCTCTGGAAGCTGCATCACTGCTTTATCAAATTTAATTCTGTTGACACTGGCAAAAACTCTCCAGAAATTCAGATTTAAGCTTTCCTGTCTTTATCTAGAGATGTCAAGGAGACATTTTGAATTCAAAGTACATATGCTGCCACTAAGCTACCAACCAATCTTTAAGTTTTATATCTAAAAGTGCAATTTTCTGCTGAAAATGGCAGATGATCTAATAGAAAGGAACAGAATCTACCATTTTATGCTTTCAATTTGCCTTCTTCTCTGTTTCCCATGTTTTCTATAGTTATGTAAATATTTGAGTCAGGCAGTGCCTCAAAACTCTTGAATTAGGGCTCTTAAGCTGTTGTTGCTTGTTTATCTGTATAAGCGATTCAGTGCAAACTTCTATCCTCCCATTAATATCCACTAACTTTATCCAGTGATTAAAAAAACAAAGATTTCATTTTGGAATCACCACAGCTGAATTTCTCTTGGAACAAAATGGCCTAATAGCTCAAGGTTGTGTGAGCAGCGATAGTGTTCAGTGACAGCATCATTTTTCCCTTCTTTGAGCCACTTGTGGAAAAGCAACTTTGTGACACATAAAAAACAGACACATATAAATGACTTACCTGTATAACTCAATGATGTTCATACATCTCAGAAATGTGTGTGTCAGGAATGAAGAAGAAATAGGATCGGAATAAAGGGAGGGAAAATATAATTTGTCTGCTTGTGTCATATATGTGGGTTGTGCATAATGGCTATCTTTTGAGAGCTGAATGCAATGAAATTTCATTTTAATGTATGCTGATTAGTGTACCTTTAAAGTGACAATAACATTATTCTATTCTATTCTATGCTGTTGTGGTTGTATATTTGTATGCATGTATTTGCTTATTGGCACAGCTCTTGGAGGAATATGTGTGTGTGTGTGTGTGTGTGTGTGTGTGTGTGTGTGTGTGTGTGTGTGTGTAAATGGCTGTGTGGGTGTGTATGTATGTTCCAGCATAACTCTGGAATGCCTCGAGCAATTTCAACCAAACTTGGTATACAGATGACTTACTCTTTGGAAAAAAGTACTGTGGGGGGTAAGACACCCCTAACACCCCTTGGTGTGCATGTTATGTTAAGATACAGCCTGTTGTACCTTAATATGACTTCTACTGTACAGCACAGAAGAGTTGCCATGGTAACTGCTTCACAGTACTCCACAAGAGGGCTCCCTCTGGAAAGGGGGAAAATCCAACATTAGAAATTACATTTGGTCCAAATATTTCCCCCCTATAAATACCCAGACAACACCGGGTTATCAGATAGTTAGAAATAAAGGTCCAGTTTAATCTGAAGTAGGAAACAAAGACATCAGCTATTTTGAGTTCAGAATAACTAACACCACCATCAGAAATAATACAATTTATTTATTTATTAATATTTTTTTTATATGGCTACCCAATTAACTCATTGTGACTCTGGGTGGCTTACAGAAATAAAACTTCATATATAAAACCCAGTAAACCCTTACCCCCTGGCATCGACAATTAAACCAACCACTTGAAGGGTTTCATATAACCTGGGGTCCCCAGGATGACTGGCAAAACCACATCTTGAGGGTCTTTTGAAAGAATGGAGAGTCAATCTTATCGCCATGGAGATGAATATTCCACAGGGAGGGAGCCACCACAGAGAAGGCCCTTCTTCTTCATCCCACTAAAGGGATCTCCTTAAGGGAGGGGACCTGTAGCATACTATGCCTCCCTGCTCTGGTGCAGGGGTCTCCAAACTTGGCAACTTTAAGACTTGTGGACTTCAATTCCCAGAGTTCCTCAGCCAGCTCACTTGAATCTTGAGAACATTCAGGATACTAAGAAGTGGGATATGGGGGCAAGAATTTCTTCCTGTTATTGTTCTCCAGGTGATTTGTGATGTCTTTGATCCTGGAGCAATAAGCCATGCCCCCAATAAATCAGTGTAGCTCCCATCCTAACAAAATTCTAGAAGAAAAATGTGGCAATTGGAGTAATTTGTGCTGCAGAGGTATAGTTCACTTTCTCATAGTACAATGTTCTTGCCATTTCCTACATCAAAACTGCTTTACTTTATTTCATTTTACTGGCTATTGACATACTGGAAAAGGCTAAGGAGCAAGAGAGTCTGGTAGCTTTATTTCAGGTTTTAGAAATTGTGGGTAATATTGTTTCCTGCCAGGTGCAAAGAATCAGGATCACCAATTAGGTTGCGGCAGAGAAGATTAATTCAAGCCTAGACTTGTAGGACTTGGAGCGCTTATGGTAATGCAATGACTCTAAGCTTATAAACCTTTAACTCCACCCCCTAACTCTGCCTGTTCTTCTCCTACACCTTCCTATGAGAAGTACATAAAATTTCATTGCTAATTACAGTTAGCTATGGGTTCCTTCAAGTCAGTGTTGCCTCTTGGTGACTCCTTGGGTGAAAGCATTTTTGCTTGCATGGTGCCATGTGTTTTCATCATCTGTCTGGTACAGCAATTATAAAATGATACCATTGACAGAAATACACTATTCCTTCGGCTCAGGAGAGGTGGAGACTGTGGGTCACATATGTTAGGAATATAATCTAACGGTTGGGTTGGCAATATATAAATTATGTAACAATGCTATACCTGTTCCTTTAAATCATACTGTAAAATGTGATTGGTTGCTGTTTTCCTCAATCGGCCATAAGAGGGAGCCAGAATGACTGTTAGTTCTCTGTTTGTTGGATGCTGGGCTGATCTGATCTGAGTGTTTTTGGAAGCTGGCTGTTAGAAAGTGCCGTGCTATTGTAAGTTTTACAATTGCTAGCAAACTTTGAGTACTGAGCTGATTATATGATACTGGACTATGTTATTTGGATTATCCCTTAACTGAAAGACGTTGATGACTGACTGTCTTAACTGTGTATGACTTGGACCGTTTGATGGACTCTGATACCTCTATTTCCATGAAAGTAAAAGCCTATTTAAACTGCAGTGTCTCTGTATGCTGGTTTGTGTGTTCTCCAACAACACTCTCACAATGCTTCGCTGAATGTACTCGCTCTTCCAATGGGGAGCTTACATAACACTATACTTCTTAGATGTTACTTTTACACAGAGATTAAGAAAACACATATTCTGCCAGGTATCCTGGCTGTTCCAATACTAACTATCTTCAGTGGCTGCTTAAGGATGAACAGTCCATAACTACAGCGCAGTTGGCCAGATTCTGTGCAGCAGCAGCGGGGATTCATCGCAAACACACATCTTTTCCACCATAGTTATGTTATATAACAAATG
The DNA here is from genome assembly GCF_051295495.1 of Thamnophis sirtalis. Taxonomy (NCBI): domain Eukaryota; kingdom Metazoa; phylum Chordata; class Lepidosauria; order Squamata; family Natricidae; genus Thamnophis; species Thamnophis sirtalis. The sequence continues at coordinate 39,513,093 of NW_028261383.1, forward strand.
TTACAAACCCTTTGCACTGCTTAGTCACTTCCCTTTTAGCGTTGAACCTACAACGGGCCACACAGTTTATGAATTGCAATTTTAGTATAGTTAGACCATGGATAATTGACAGACTGGATTTTATTATAGGTTTTAGCTGTTGTTTATTATTTTATGCTAGAATTTTTAATTGTATATCTACTGAGCATTTTTATTTGTTCTGGTCTCTGGTCTAAGGCTGTAATAAACTGATTGACTGCTTGGGCAAGTCCATGCAATTTCTTGGCAAGGTTTTACAGAAGTAGTTTGCACTTGTCTTCTCCTTCCTAGAGCTGGGAGAAAGTGATTGGAGAGGACCAAGGTCACCCAACTGGCTGTGGCCAAGGTGGGACTAGAATTTCCAGTCTCCTGATTTCTAGTGTAATGTCTTAATGATTACACCAAACTGGCTCTCCAAGTTAATTACACTTAGCTTCAGTTAATACTACAAGTGATTAATTCAAAATTACTTTCAGGATAGTACACTTCAGGCCAGATATAGTCTTTGCACATGTGAATTATCATGATTATCTTTGTAAATGAGCTCATATGTAAGCAATGTGCAATGCCTGCACTCAGTAATATTTCACATGGAAATAGCCTGGTTCTCGCTGCAGCATAAACAGAAAAGTAAGTACATTTATCTGGTATTATATTTGTTTACAGTATTTATATCGGATAAATACTAAATATTTATATATAAATGATAAATGTACCAATGGGTACATTTAAATATTTATATGCAAATATTTATATGCAGTGGGAGTTGATCTGTCCTGAATGTTGGCAATAAGAAGTGTGCTACCAAAGATAGCAGTGGGTGTAGAGTTATGTTATTATTGCCGATCGGAAGTTTGTCAGTCAGCAACAGAAGTCAAAAATTTGCTGTCGTCAGTTTTGATTCCTGATTATTGCCCTCTGCAAGGATATGCCAGTGACACCATTGCCCAGAGAACACCCATTTGGGTTTTCTTTTGTGTCCCAATGAAATTGCCCACCAAAGTGCTTCCCGTTTCTCTTTCGAACTGCTGGGTTCGTAATAGCTGGAGCATGTGACAGGAGCTCACCCCACTCTACAGCAGCAATCAGGTCTCAAACGTGATCCTGCAGATAGTCAACACAGCATTCTAATCTCATGAGACACTGTGCTCCTAGCTTCTAGCCTGATGCCTTAACCCAGGGGTATCAAACTCGATTTCATTGAGAGTCATATCAGGGTTGTGTTTGACCTTGAGGGACTGGGGTGGGTGTGGCCAGGGTTGGCATGGCCAGCTTGACATCACTCATGTTGGGGGCACTTGTGGTGGCCCAAGCATTCTGCCAGTGTAAATGGGCCCCTGAGGTCCATTTTTAGCTGCAACGGCCTCCTGCAATCCTCTGCCAGCAAAAACAGAGTTGGCAGAGGCACCATGGGCTGAAACTTTGCTGTTTCCAGGGCAACCCTGCAGGCCAGATCTAAGCACCCTGCATGCTGGATCCGGCCTTTGGGCCTTGAGTTTGACACTCCTGCCTTAACCCCTCCACTAAACTGGTCCTCAGTGACAGACACGGAGCATATGTGTTAAAAATGCTCTGTTTCAGGTGCCAGGCATGTTAGGTACAGCACTAGATAAAAGTAAAGACTTACTCAAGTTTTAAAATCTTTTTGCTATTACTAAGCAGAATACTTTGGCTAACTATTGCCAGTTGCTGTACCCATTACTAAACTCTCCTCAGAAAAAAGAATGATCATCTTCTAATCTAGGCTTAGGTAACACTACCTGAACACAAGTAGGTAGTGTTTTTGCAGTATTTTGCTATGTTATATTACTATACATCCCTTTCATCTTTTAGTTACAGGGAATAAATACATTTTTTTTAAAAAAAAAAAAAATTCTACACATAATACTCTTGTGATCTCTCCGGCTCCTAATTATGTCTGAAATTTAGAGTATTTCCTTTGCTTCATATTTTATTTTCCAGTTCAGGAAGACTAATGGGGTAAGGATTAAGTTTCTAATGGAGTGTGCAAGATCAGTGAACACCCCCCCGCCCAGCCGCCACATTGACACATGGTATGAATGACTGTCTGCCTGAAAAGTCCCTGGGATTTGATTTGCCATTTCTGTGATGGATAGATAGGAAGATAGTCCTTGTTGTTCTCTAAGCTTAGCTGTTTGCTTGCAGATGTTTCATTACCAAACTAGGTAACATTATCAATGCTAATGAGTGTGGGGCTTGATAGAATGTTAATTTCTAAGACCCTTCAGAATCTACTTACCCATATGGCCACACATATACATAAATAAATATAGGTAGTCCTTGACAACCATAAATTGAGTCCAAAATTATGGTCATAAATGGCGACAGTTAAGTGGATCACCATATGACTGTGCCTGTTCTTTTATTGTGGTGGTTGTTAAGTGAATTTTGCAATAATGGAGCAAACCTGTTTTCACCAATAGGTGTTTTTTGTTTTTTGCTGGAAACCAGAGGGGAAAAAGGCAGAATATCACAGTCACTAAGTATCCAAAATGGCTACAGGAACTTCAAAAATGAGTTGAAAGCAGCTCTGGGGAGATCCATTGTTGAATGATTAAGTGAGGATTGCTTGTACACACACACACACACACACACACACACACACAGACACACACACACACACACACACACACACACACAAAATTTATAATTATACATTTGCAGATACAGTGGATATATTTGGACTGGACCAGGGTGAAATTCAGCAGGTTCTGACAGGTTCGGGAGAACCAGTAGTGGAAATTTTGAGTAGTTTGGAGAATCAACAAATATCACCACTGGCTGGCCCCAGAATTTGGAGGGAATGGGGATTTTGCAGTATCCTTCCCCTGCCACGCCCACAAATCCGGTAGTAAAAAAAAAATGAATTTCACCACTAGACTGGAGTCAAGAATGTTAAGCTCTTTAAATTCCTATTCAGTTTGCACAAATGGAGGGAGATAATCTAATTTTGCCCACAAAGTTGAACTCAAATTTGGGACAATGCTATGCAGCTGTCTTCATCTGATTATGGAAAAAAAGAACACCTTTGAAGTTATTTATTTATTTTTGTTTTGTACCATGTGCTTTTCTGGCAAGTGCAATGATGCCATGCAGTTCCTCATTAAGATGATGTTATTGTTGTGCAGAAATATTCTGTGTTTCGGCACATTGCCAAAAAAAACTGTACTTATTCCTTTCATATTGAACTTGGGACATAAGCCCATCAAATGAATTGTTCTTGAGCTCACATAGTCACAAAGCTAATGGCAAAGTCTTTAAAAGGGTTAAACAAAGCAAAAAAAAAAAATGTTAGAAGCGAAATGATGTATCCAATACTTACTTTGTTAGGCTAGCTGCAGGAGAATTATTTCCTGCCTTGGAAATAGACCAAATAAAATTGTTCTCAGGTGTCTTTGGAGCTCCCTAAAATGGGTTTTACTAAGAATGAATTCTCAGTTCTTCTTCCTCACTGGTCTTTTTGTTAACGACAAAGTAAAAAATTGGAAAAAGCTACTGAAAAATAAAGAAAGAAAGAAAGAAAGAAAGAAGGAAGGAAGGAAGGAAGGAAGGAAGGAAGGAAGGAAGGAAGGAAGGAAGGAAGGAGTCAGGCGTGGAAGCCATCTTTTGCAGTAGACCTTCAGGCCTGCCATATTTAATGCTGTGGGAAAATGGGAGGGGGATTATATGGAGTACGGGAGATATATAGCCATAATAACATTCCTTTCTCTGAGAGTCAAGGTCATCTTGCCCTACAGCTGGAAGGGTATGTCTGGGAGGCATCTCCAGTTGGAATGGTGCTTGATTGGGCCATGTGATGAACATGTGGGTGCTGGGCAGGGACTTGGACTTTCATTTAGGTGGGGAAAACCTGGAAGCTTTCAGATTTGGGTTTTCCCAGATGTGCCAAAATGACATCTCTTATAAAATGGAACTTTGAGGAACTTCAAGCCTCAGAGACTTCTTTTGTTGGGGGTGTTACTTGGAACTCTGACAGAAGGAAGGAAGGAAGGAATGAAGGAAGAAAAGAAAGAAGGAAGGAAAATACAAATTCTTGAATTCTGGAAAAGATAATGAAATATTAAATCTCAATGATCCCATTTTTATCAACATACACAATGGCATAAGCTGGGTCTTTACAAAGCTCTGCTGAAATGAGGAAACCAAATCTTGGTGGTAGGATAGAAACATGGGAATATATATTGAAGAACTGAAGTATTCCATTTCCAGACAAGCTATTGGTACATGGTAGACGGTGCAAAACACTTTCAGCTTTCATTGTCAAATGCTTCAGGTGGAAGAACGGAGCTGTCCAGGAGAATTGAGTTAAGGGGGTGGGGGGGTGACATCACACAATCAATAGGAGCTGCTCTGTTTTCCTTTTATTGCTTCTCGTTTTTTAAAAAAGGACTCTCTTTTCTTGTAGAATCTAGGAAGCCTCTGTTCAATACCAATTCATCTTCTGGGCTTCCCATTCATTGGCTTAGCGGGTAAAGGAAAATTTTCAGCATCAGTTAAGATGATGAGCAGACAAAATGCTTCTGTAGAGTGGATATATTGAGTAAACAGGGAAAATAAGACTTCTTCAGTGATCCTTCATAAAACTGTCTTTTCTTGTTAAGAAAATAGGAAATAGCAAATAGGGAGAAAATCCCTAAATCTAGTTTAAATCAAACAGTTAGATTGGTCCTTAGATTGTAAGAATCAGCGTTTTCTCAATGGCAGTATTTCCTTTGGAATTCTAGGTGTCAAGATAAAGCTTTAAAATAATGCACTAAATAATTAACTAATTCTTTCTCATGTTTTTTTTTAAAATAAACAACTTTGACAACTTTAAATAAGGCCAACATGTAGATCAATTATGTTCTGGATGAAGAATGGAGATTAGGCCAGAGTGACTTCTAACAGCTCTTTATTCAATACTCCCTGTGAGGCAACTGAACTCCCTTGCTGAGAGAGCTTCTTTTATAGGACACTGCTCATCCAAACAACCAATCAGGAGAGGATATTTTTCCGTGGCCCATTTTTCGCTCATTTGTGCCCTCCCCAGCACCCAGGAGCAATCTATAAGCCTCCTAATGGCTATGCACGGCCATTTTTGCAAAGCGGGCAGGGTTTCAGGAGGCCAAAAATGCTGTATTCAGTGTATAAGACGCACCCAGATTTTCACCCTCTTTTTTGAGGGAAAAAGGTGCATCTTATGCTCCGGATTTTTCCTGATTTTAAAACCATAGTTGTTAAGTGAATCACTGCAGCTCTTAAGTGAATTGTTCAGTCATTGAGCAAATCCAGCTTTCCCCCCATTGATGTTGGTTCTCAAACGATGGCTGGGAAAGTTACAAATGTTGGTCAAATGACCTCAGGTTAGTGAAGCTGTCATAAACACATGTAAGTTTCCAAGCACTCAAATTTTGATCATGGCCATGGAGATGCTGCAATGGTCATAAGTGTGAAAACCAGTCATAAGTCACTTTTTTCAGTGCCGTAGCTTCGATCAGTCGCTAAATGAATGGTTGCAAATCTACCAGTAATAAAAAGAGCCATAAAAAGGAGTAATCATTGATTAGTCATGAACTTGTCAAGTCCCCTTTACAAACTCTCCAAATTAGATCCCATGATGAAAACCGCAGCCAGAGAATTCTACAGTTGCATCCTAAAGCTGCTTTTTCCAAAAGGCAACTGGACGTTGCTGTTGTTGTTGTTTTTTCTTTTGAAAATGTTCCGCTTCTCATTTAAGAAGATTCTTCTGTTCTAACATTAGCTTCTTGGCTGTGAAACAAAATGTTTTCAAAGGAAAAAACCCTCCAAAAGCCCAGTTGCTTTTTGGAAAAACACCTTTGGGAGAACCATGACCTGCAGAGGTGGGTTTCACATGCATTTACATGAGCCGAAGTGGTGCAGTGGTTAGGGTGCAGTACTGCAGGCCACTTCAGCTGACTGTTATCTGCAGTTCAGCGGTTCTAATCTCACCGGCTCAAGGTTGACTCAGCCTTCCATCCTTCCGAGGTGGGTGAAATGAGGACCCAGACTGTGGGGGCGATATGCGACTCTGTAAACCGCTTAGAGAGGGCTGAAAGCAGTTATAAGTCTAACTGCTATTGCTATTGCTATTTACCACTGGTTCACGCGCACCAACAATTTGAGCACACGAGCGCACCCACCCTCTTCATGAGTGTGTGTGCTCTCTGCGCATACACTTTGCTCACGCACACAGCTTGCATGCATGCATGCGGCTTAGAAAACGTGGCTAAATAAGATGACATGCAGCCAGGATAGGTAGATGGCCCCACCCCCTGCAGGTTGCCATTACCGGTTTGCCTGAACTGGTCCGAACTGGCTGAATACCACCACTGATGACATGGATGATTGAGAATCATTGCAGACTTTTCTCATTTGAATGAAAATAGTTGAGTGGAAAAAAAAAACCTCCTTTCAGTTCTAAATCTCTCTGCAGTTAGTTTTAATGGATGACCTACACTTTTATCACTGAGTAAGGGGAAGAATCATCTCTTTCTCTCTGTTTCTCCACCACCCTCAATATTATCTATAAAGTGTATGATTTCATACGTGTTTCATTTACTTTTCTGTAAAGAACAATGATAATTATCATCTATTAAACTCCCGTGGGAGGTCCTACCAGGGCACCCATCTACATTAGAATGCTTATCTACAACCATGAAGGGAGCACGATTCAATCCTGAACTTCAAATATTCTCTACTCTTGGTAAACAGAGGCTTTCTATATCTTTCCCTTGAGCATTTTTCTATTGGAAAAGATCCTGAACTTCTGAATGTCTGCTAGAAGTTTGTGAGTGGCTCCTTTAATAAATCATCCCTCCCTCACTGACCAAAGCTATGAACCACAAGCTATCTAGACTAGCAGAACAGAAGGAAGGTAGAAGGCATTTTCGTGGAGGTCTGAAAAATAGAATGAATGAATGGAAAACTTTCTTATGTTTTCTGCACATACGTTTTCTTCTAATAATGGAGAATATGTGTAGCTTGGTGCTCTCTGAGCTCAATTGTTTTCTTGCAAGCATTTCCTTACCTCAGTCTAGAGGTAGGCTGCTGGGGGCTTGCATGGCTTTGGGAAATCCTCTAGCTAGGATTCTGCCCAGTTCAGTGAACCCCCAAATGCCACCCCTGGCTGTCCATGTCAACCCCACCATGCCCCTCCCACCCCACCCCTCCTCTCCCAGGATTCTCCACATGGCCCATTCATAAGGTGACCAGACGTCCCACTTTTGGCGGGACAGTCATGATTTTTAATGATTTGTCCCGTGTCTAGCGGCGTGATCAAAAAGTACCAATTTTCCAAAAGAAAGAAAAGATGCCGAATCATCAATTTTAAAAAGGACGCCGTTAAAAAAAAAGGTTTATTTCTCTGAAGTGTCGTTCCTGATGTGGCCTTTAGAGGACAGTGGTTTCCCTCTCTCCGCTCAGCTCGCTCGCAGCACCTGACGAGGGGCAAGGCTCCCTCCCCTCCTGCACATGGGCGCACCGACACATGACATTTTTCTGCAGGGACAGTGATGGTTTTTTGGCGACGGCAGCATGGCAAGGAGGAGGCTCGGTTCCGGGCCAAGTGGCTCAGCCATCGGAAGTTTCTTTTTTTTTTACCTGCTTCTCTCGGGCGCTGCTCTCCCTGCAGCCATGCTGTGCAAGCCGCTGTCAGCAACCTGGTCTGGGTGAGCCGAGGGGAGACAGGTGGGGATCCGGTTAGGAGAGGCTGGCGATGGGGGTGGCTTTTGAAAGGGTTGGGGGGCATTGGAGGAAGGCAATTGGGGGAAGGCTGCTTTGCAAATGCCAGCAAAGTCCCATCTAAACTTGGTTTGCCCTCTCCAGCCCGGAGCAGACTCTTCTCGGGAAAGCCGGGTTCTTCCTCCCTCCCTCTCTTCTCTTCCCTTCCTCCCTTTCCCCTTCCTCCCTTTTGCCTCCTTCCCCTCTTTCCTTCCCTTCCATCTTTCCTTCCTTCCCTCCCTCCCTCCCTCCCTTCCTTCTCCTTCCCTCCCTCCAGCCCAGAGAAGAAGCAGCTGCTTCTGGAACTTCTTGAAAAGTTTCCTTGCCTGCTTTTCTCCTTCTCAAATGCCTTCCAATGACTGGCTAAGCTCTCCTCCCCAGAGTCTCTTTCTTCTGCCTGGAATGGAATGGTGTGTGTGTGTGTGTTATTGATTAAAACTTTTGCCACCCGGTGCTGCGGCTGAGGTGAAGCTGCCAAACTCCCGCCGGCACCCCCACCCGTGGCAGCAGCGCCTCCCCTTCCACTTGGAGCACCTGAGCTGGGCATCGCATTATCCCTTCCCCCTCCTCCACCATGCTTTTGAGGAGCCATGAGGCCGTGGGAGCGAGTAGGAAGGTGGCGGAGGGGGCAGGAGCAGGAAACAAAAGGCCCCATGGCTTCTCAAAAGCACAGTGGAGGAGGAGGTGGCGGTGGCAGGAGTAACGCGGTGCCCATCTCAGGTGCTCTGAGCAGAGGGGGAGGCGGCACCACCGCTGCCACGGGCGGGGGTGCTAGTGGGAGCTTTGGTGGCTTCTCCTCAGCTGCAGCGCCAGGCAGCAAAAATTTTAATCAAGAACATCCCCCCCCGGGCAATGGTGTCCCGCTTAACCAATTTTAAAATCTAGTCACTTTACCCATTCATCATGCCAGGTAAGTGCAGGGCCCACACGGAGGCTTGGGGAGGGGGGGGGGAACCAGGCCTCCGCAGCCTGGGGGAAGCAGTTTTCGCCCTCCCAGAGGTTTGAGGAAAGCCTCCGGAGCCTGGGGAGGGCAAAAAATGGGCCTACTGGAAGTTCCGGAAGTCCAGATACGGGCCTGTTTCCAGCCTCCAGAGGCCTCCAGAGCCCAGGATAAGCAGTTTTTGCCCTCCTAGAACCTCTGGAACCTGGGGAGGGCAAAAAAGCCCCCCCCATCATGGTGAAGGAGGCTGACTAGGCCATGCCCACCCAGCAATTGGTCAGCAAAACCTTTGCTGCAATTTTTTAAAATTGAAATTTTTTGGAAAAAAAGGCTTTTACAAATATTTACCTCCCCCACCCTCCCCACCCGGACCCAACCCCCCCAACCCCTCCCCCAACTTCCCAGAACAAATACAGGGTATAAATCTTTAACAAAGATGTTCTAAAATAAACTTTAAAAAAAGTTAGTATCATCTTTCATTTGAGCTTTAACTCCTCTTTTGTTAGGCTAACTCTAAACAGATTATATCATTCCTTGCTTCTTCAGTCATAAACTATCTGGAATTTCTTAGTCTCATATTTATTTTGAATATAGTCAATCCATCTTCTCCACTCCAGTTTATATTTCTCATTTGAGGGGTCCTTAAGATATGCTGATATTTTAGCCATCTCTGCTAAGTTTGTAACTTTTAATGTCCATTCTTGAATAGTAGGCAAATCTTCCTTCTTCCAGTATTGCGCCACCAACAGTCTTGCTGCCGTTATTAAATACAAAATCAAGTTAGTCTCTATAACTGTACAATCAGTAGTTATACCTAACAGGAATAACTGAGGGGTAAACTTTAAAAATATGGAACGCTTCACGAACTTGAGTGTCATCCTTGTGCAGGGACCATGCTAATCTTCTCTGTATCGTTCCAATTTTAGTATATGTGCTGCCAAAGCAAGCACTTGTTGCCTCAATTTTTGAAGCCCATCCCTGCAAGTCACATAACATCATCAGTGCTAGTCTACTTTAGTACTGAGGATGTTACCTAGTTTGGGTAACGAAACTTCTGCAAAAAAAACTATCAAGCTCAGAGAGCAGAGTACAAAGAACCCCAAAATATTTTGTTTTGGTATACTAAGCTCTAATCTTTGGCAAATAATCCATCCTGACTTAATTTTTCATTATGAGTCACAATTTGCACAACCAACATGTCTTTCTCTCTCCCCCTCCACACCTAATAGAAATTAAACGTGATTGATTTGGGGTGGGTCCAAGTACTTGTCTTCTCCAAGGGAAGAAAGACATGGGATCTCCTGAAAATCAAACATGGTGGATTGTTGCAGAATCTTTTTTTCCCCCTCATTTCAAAAGTTTTATTTCTTTTAAGGCAAACATTTCATCATTCCTCAATTAGTAAGACATCGAAGTACAATTTCTTGTATATCAAAATAATTCTAGTTTACCACCAAATTCTTGTCTAGCCTAATATATATCCCTCCCTCCCTCCACCCTCTCCCCCAACCCCCCTCCACCTTCCCCCCCCGACTTCCCAGAACCCGTACACGGTATGGATTTCTAACAAACAGTCTAAAATCTATTGAGAAAAAAAAAGAGATAAAAAAATTAATAACATTCTACATTGACCTTAGCTTCCTCTTGCTGAACCAACTTTAAACAATTTAAATCATTTCTGATCTTAAGCATAGGCTAACTGGAATTTCTTGGTCCCATATTTATTTTGTATATAGTCAATCCATTTTTTCCAGTCTCGTTTATATCTCTCATTTGAGTGATCTTTAAGATATGCCGATATTTTAGCCATCTCGGCTAAGTTTGTAACTTTCAATGTCCATTCTTGAGTTCTAGGCAAATCTTCCTTCTTCCAGTATTGCGCCACCAACAGTCTTGCTGTCTTTATTAGATGCAAAATCAAGTTAGTCTCTACCACTGTAAAGTCAGTACCTATACCTAGTAAGAATAGCTGAGGAGTAAACTTTATCCTTCTTTTAAAAATATTTTGCATAATCCACCATATTTTTATCCAAAATGCCTTAACCTTTTGGCAGGTCCACCATATATGAAAATATGTAGCATCGAGAGAGCCACATCTCCAACATTTAGGCTGTAAGTTCGGATACATAGAAGCCAACTTTTTAGGATCTAAATGCCATCTATAGAACATCTTATAAAAATTTTCTCTCAGATTTTGAGCTTGTGTAAATTTCACATTTCTTACCCAGATTCTTTCCCCTGTATCCAACATTATTGGTTCTTCAATGTTTTGAGCCCACTTTATCATACAATCTTTGTTGCAGAATCTTTAGTTCTGCAGTTGGTATCTTGTAATTTGTTACTTATGACTGTAGTTCCTGACTGACAGTTTTGAAAACATAATCTGCTAAGAACTTCCACTTTGAAGCTTTATCACATTAAACCTGCACCGGGTAGCAAATTGATCTGACAACATTATTACACTTTTTTGACAGGCTTGTTTAAAAGACCTTAACTCCCCGGGGCACCTTTTGTTTTATTACTGCTTTAATATTGGCTCTGTTTTTTAATCACTCCCCAAAACTGAATCTTTGATATCTGTGTCCCTTGATTGAAGATGTTGGGCCAAAATTATTAAAAGGCAAATGGTTCTTTATCAACTTATCATCTTTATCTTCTTTATCAAGTTATCATCTTGAATTCACCATATTTGGGAAACTTCTTGTTTACGACTGTGGGAAATTATTTGGATAGGAAGAACTATTCGTATGTCTCAAAAGAGTCTCAAAAATTTTGGTTTTCTAACTTGCTTTTCGGCAAAAAAAAATAGGGGGGGTTTTGAATCAGGTTAGCTAGATGTCTATGGAGATTCTCAGTCATCCAGGTCATGGTTGTCCCAAAGGTGTTTTTTCAAGAGGCAACTGGACTTTCTGGTTTTTCTTTGAAGACGTTTCGCTTTTCATCCAAGAAGCTTCTTCAGCTCTGACTGGATGGTAGGGAAGCTAGGTGACTGCCTGGACTGCTTTTGCTGATCTAGAACACTAAGCATGGTTGAATCTGCAGAGAAGCTGAACATATTGTATTCTGAAATATGATTACCTTTTTGAGTTATCTAATATCTATATTTTAAACACGAGAAGAAAGGGATGACACTTTAAAGGGGGTTGCAGAAAATCTCTATATGTTTTCTTATGTCTCTGCATCTTGCCTTTTGTCTTATTTAATGTACATAAACCCTATCTCATATAGAACATCAAATGTTTAAAAAATGCCCTATTCAGCTGTAATAAAACTTTTTTTTAGAGATATTAATCAGTGTCTTGTCATGCTCCAGAAGTCTTTCATAATGCAGATCTTACAAGAAAGAAAAATGGCCTGGCTTAATTTATCATACCTGAAGCCAAAATAATTTGGGGGAAAAACTGCTAATTATCAACTATTTGGGGGGCATTTTTTTAAAAAATGTAGCTATGACTAGGGCACTCATAGTGCAGTACAAGTAGTCCTCAACTAATGACCAAAAATTGAGCCCAACATTTCTGTTGCTTAGCAAGGCAATTGTTAACCGAGGTTTGCCCCATTTTGCAATCTTTCTTGCCAAGTTGTTAAGTGAATCACAGCAACTATTAAGTTAGTAACATGGTTGTTAAGTGAAATCTGGCTTTCCCATTGATTTTGCTTCTCAGTGGGTCGCAAAAGGGGATCACATCATCTTGGGAAACTGCAACTGCCATAAATACATGCCAGTTGCCAGGCGTCCAAATTTTGATCACATGACCACAGGGATGCGGTAATGGTCGTAAGTGTGAAAAATGGTCATAAGTCACTTGTTTCAGTGTTCAACTGATTGGCTGCAGAATTTCCTGGCTGTGTGTGCTGCACAAGTTTTCAGTGTTTATTTATAATTACTGGTTAAAAATTCCCATTGGGTAAAATGGATTCATTCATAACTATTGTGTTGGCTTAACAACCATTGCATTTATTTAATAGCTGCGGTGTTTGCTTAACTACTGCAATAAAGTAAAATTAGTCACAGTCATGTGACGATGGGTGTAGTGAGTGGCATGACTTAACTACCATAATTGTGGGTTTAATTATGGTTGTAAGTAGAGGACTCACCTGTATGCTTCTATACCATATGCAAGCTGATATCTACCATATTTTTTGGAGTATAAGACGCACCGGGGTATAAGACTCACCAAGATTTTGAAGAGGCAAATTAAAAAAAAAGTTTTTGCATTCTGCAGACGTCCCAAAAACGGGCCCAATTTTTGTCAAAAAAGGGCATGCATAGCCTTTAGGAGGCTTATAGAGTGCTCCTGAGGGCTGCCCCCCCCAAACACGAGCAAAAAATGGCCCGTTTTTCGCTCATTTCTGCCGTCCCCAGCCCCCAGGAGCACTCTGGAACCCTTCTAAAGGCTATGCATGACCATTTTGTGAAGGGGCTGGGGTTTCAGGAGGCCAAAAATGCTGTATTCAGTGTATAAGACGCCCCCACATTTTCACCCTCTTTTTTGAAGGGAAAAAGGTGCTTCTTATGTTCTGAAAAATATGGTACTTAGCTGAGAACATGCCTCACTGAACTCTGCAAGTCTTATTTCTGAGCTAATATGTGCTTTAAAAAAAGAAAATTGTTGATCCCCAGTGCAGTGCAAGACTACAAGGTTTTAGAGTGACATCAATGCTGCTGATAGGATCTACTTTTTTGATTAACAGCCGAAAAGAGCAGCCTTCTGCACAATACAAATTAATGCGTAAGGCTGATTGAAAAATAATAAAAGCATAACACAAGTAGATTTCCTCTAAGCTACTTTAAAGCAGTCTTGCTTAGTACCCATTTGCATTCTTAGGTTGCAGGACTGAGAAATGTCATATGAATACTTTTCCCTCCAGATTAGCTCAAAGTGTAATGCCTCACAAGAATTTAGCTAAATGGTAAACACAGCTTAAGTGTCTTCCATCCTAAATACATTGTGAGGAGCTAATCCTTTGAAATCAATAGAAATAGCAATAGCACTTAGACCAGTGGTTCTCAACCTGTGAGTCGTGACCCCTTTGAAGGGTTGAACAACTCTTTCACAGGGGTCGCCTAAGACCATCAGAAAACACATATTTTGATGGTCTTAGGAACCGAGACAGAGAGATACACAGAGAGAGAATGACAGAGAGAGACAGAGAGACAGAGAGACAGAGAGGGAGGGAGGGAGGGAGGGAGAGAGAGAGAGAGAGAGAGAGAGAGAGAGAGAGAGAGAGAGAGAGAGAGAGAAAGAGCCACACAAAGAGAGACAGACAGACATACACACACACACCACACACACCACACACACACACACACACACACACACACACACACAGATGGAGAGACAGAAAGAGAAAGAGAGAAAAAAAGAAAGAAAGGAAGGAAGAAAAAGAAGGAAATGAAAGAAAGAAAAAGAAAGTGGGAGAGAGAAAAGAAAGAAAGAAAGAAAGAAAGAAAGAAAGAAAGAAAGAAAGAAAGAAAGAAAGAAAGAAAAAGAAAGAGAACTTATGACTTATAATTTTATGGTTGGGGGTCACCACAACATGAGGAACTGTATTAAAGGGTCACGGCATTAGGAAGATTGAGAACCGCTGACTTAGAATTATATACTGCTTCAAAATGCTTTACAGCACTCTTTAAGCAGTTTACAGTGAGCATACTGCCCCCAACAATTTGGCTCTTTATTTTACCAATCTCAGAAGGATGGAAGGCTGAGTCAACCTTCAGCTGGTAAGCATCGAACCCCTGGTAGACAGCAAAATTAGTCTGCAATACTGCATTCTAACCACTCCATCACCACATTTCAGTAAATATAACACATGTGAATGAAAGGCATTTAAGAATAGAATTCATTCATTTCATTTATAAAGGACATGAGCAGAACAAACTGAAAATATATTTCTTTTTCAACTGCATAAGAACGAGAATAGGATGACGGTACATACCACCGGAGGTGGGTTGCTCCTGATTTGGCCCAGATGAGGCGAATCGGTAGTAGTGGTGGCAGGAGGCTCCACCCACTTGCCTGGATGCTTCTGCATGTGTGTGAGCGCACACAGGAGCACGGCCAAACCAGTAGTAAAAAAAATTGGCAACCCACCATTGCATACCACCGTTATCATATTCAGGCTGCAGAAATTTGGATAATCACTTGATGGCAGCAAAGAGACAGAAATAATTTTTACTTTTTGCTTCCATCTGGTGGTTCTTCATATTTCTGCAGCCCAGATTTGGTAGCTCAAAAAAATTAACAGAGAATGTATGGGTACCATAAATGTTGCGTGTCTACCAGACAATTCCCAAACTAATCGCAAAACAAAAAAAATCTTAAGTTTATATTATGGAATTATATTTTCATGATGTGTTTACATTATAGTAGGATAGTATTATCGTCAATATTTACTTAAATTCCTAAGTTGAATCTTGAATGGGGTAAAGCAAAACTAATTTCAGGGTTGACCAAAAGTGGAAGTTCAAAGCACTGCTTTGCATTCACAAGTAAAAAAAATAATAATTTTAGAAAGTTATATAGAGCAGGGATACCCAACCCCTGATCTATGACCCATTGGAACCGGGCCACACAAGTAGGAGGCTAGCAACGGAGCTCTATGTATGAATGCAAAAAGGGGAAAAAAAAGATTTGGGAACTTTTCAGAGATTAAATAGAAAATGTCATCATTTTTAATAGGAAAAGCACAATACTTTTATTTCTTTTACTTTTTTTTTACTGGCAGTCATATTTATAGTCTATTCCACTTTCTGAGTTATTATTGGTTTTGGAATGCCATCATTCACCAAAGTCCCTGAGATGACTTAGAAGGAGGCCACTTGACATTTTCAGGTGGTGTTTGCACAATAGGGTTGATTTTAGTTGCTAAAGTGATTACTTTTCTAGGTCTGCAGAGTACATTGAACTAACCAAATGGCCCGGATGTGCACAGAATGCTAAACCACACACATTTTAAAAAATGTTAAAGTAACCAAGTTTCTCATGTTGTGAAAAATGAAACCCCTAGGTAGGATGAAGTGTTCTGTGCAAAAACACAGCCTGGCTGTTTTGAAGTAGACTTTAATGTGGAAACAATATGATCTTTGTTATTTCTCTGTGGAATATGAAAAGTATAAAATTAATTTATATGCCTATGTAGATATTTATTTATTTATTTATTTATTTATTTATTTATTTATTTATTTATTTATTTATTTATTTATTTATTTATTTATTTATTTATTTATTTATTTATTTGGCTATGCCTGTACACTGCCTGACTCCTGAAAGAATCTCAGCAGCAGACAAAAATTAAATGAATAATAATAAAGCAATTAAAGTAGTATAATATGTACGGAACAATAATGTTTTGTATACAATATAATAATACAATTACAATGTAGACAAACAATAATATAAAATAAAATAATCAACCCACAATCACATAATAGCAAATCCGTGTGCTGCATTGGCATCCTTCAGTCTCAAAAGAGTATGGTATTGTGCTCTGGAAAGAGGTAAAGCTTGGGTGTCCTCTCCAGAGCACAAGGCCTGGGTAGATTAATATGGAGGATAGACTGTTACCCAAGCAGCAGATCCCCCCTCTCCATGTTGCTGAAATAGTCTAATGGAACAGCAGAGCCAATACGATTAGTTCCAGCTGCATTGCAGGAGTTACCAGAACGTGGTTGTACACAATCATGAATTGTTTCCAGGACTCCGGCTCTGGATTTTGCCTTGAGGTTGACTCCTGAAGCCTTTTCCAGTATTGGATATAGCCACACGGCAGTGGAGGTTTGTAATCAGAGTTTCCCTTCTCCTAGAAGATGATTTTGCTGCTTTATCTGCCGTTGAGGTCTAAAGCCCTCTTCTGCCTTCAAAACTGTTGACCATCTTTTCTTGTAACCCTGGAAAGGGGCCCTTAAGAGGTGTTACCAGCCAGGCCAGCTGGACCAAGATTTTTTAAGGAAGTGTTACTCCTCCATCACTCACCCTTTGTCCTGGCTTCTAAAGCCTGGCTTCCCAAACGTTGGGCCCAGGATGGCGGGCTTAAGCAAATTCATGTGTTTGGGATTATTGGGACACCTAGCAGGCCAAACTCCAGAGCAAAACAGATACAAGGATAAGAACCTTCTAAGGAAAGAGTCTTTCAAAGAGTAGAGACTACCATATGAGAAGACCTATTGTCTTTTGTATGTTCCATGTGCCTCTCAGAGACAAGAGTGGGTGGAGGATCCACAAAAGGATCTCTGTCTGGATTGAGCATGAAGATTCAGTGCTAGCAAGGTACCTGATGGAACAGGACATTAAAGGTGACTATCGGAACTTTGAACTGAGGCCACATGTTTACCAGTAATTAATACAATGATTTCAAAATATTGTAGACATCACTTGATATTGGTAGGCTTGTTCCACCAACAATCTGGTTGCCACATTTTGTACCAATTCCAAATCACTCCTAAGGGTAGACCCACATAGATTATAGCCCAAATGAATGATAAACAAAGCATGGTTTGGATCACCAGGGAATCCTGAGGCAGGTAAGATTATAACTAGCACACCTAGTGAAGCAAACTTCCTCAAAACTTTCCTCTAGAACCAAAGGAAAAGGTGATGGCCTCCCTTGCAAGATGACATCCTGCCTTTGAATCATTACCCTGTCACATTCCCTGCTCTTCCTAACATGGTACATGTAACCATTGGCCAAAAGAAGGCTATCTATTTTCATGTTAAAGTACCTGGATGGATGGGCGGACGGATGCATAAATGAATGGATAAAAGGATGGATGAGTGGACAAATGTCATGGCATGGAAACAATCCTGCTTAGCAAATGAGATGGAAGTCTAACAAACATTTCCATCTCATCTCATCCTTCTCTTAAAAGTGGTGACTTTAGAGGATGTTGATAGATAACACTATGAACACAGAAAACACAATGCTTTTCTGTTCCAAAGGTGTTTTTTCAAGAGGCAACTGGACTTTCGATTTTTTCTTCAAAGACATTTCACTCTTCAGCTCTGACTGGATGATGGGGGGTTGAAGAAGCTTCTTGGATAAGAAGCAAAACATCTTCAAAGAAAAACATGAAAGTCCAGTTGCCTCTTGAAAAGCAGCTTTGGGACAACCATGACCTGAATGACTCAGAATCTCCATAGACAGAATGCCTTTCTATAAACACACATGTGAAAACATTTTCTGGGTATCTTCACGTGATAACTAATGACCCTTAGCCTTGTAGAAGACATTAACATACTATTATATTATACTATCTGACTATTAACTCACAGAGCAAAGTCGTCATATTTCTCTTGAAGGTTTACTTTTCTCAAATGGATGAGCCTTCCAAACTCCAGACAGAGATGGCCTCTTAACCATTTCTCAGAATTTGCTATAGGGTAGTCCTAGAGAAAAGTGCCTTCCACGCAAAACGTGTTTCATTAAGACAGATTCCAATTATGCAAGCTTGCAACTTTTAATTGAATCGGTTCTCTCATAACTTCATTTGCCGTGGTCCCGCTTATAAAGTGCTGGGACCCTATTATTTAAAGATTTTAATGCAATTTTGTATCACTGCTTTAAGGATTAATGTGATTATGATGAAGAGCGGATGATAAATTGTGTAAACGAACAAATGCTTTACAAAGGCCATTTTATTTATAACTGCGTTTGAAAATTTTACACTGCCCTTTTGATCAGAGAAGTCTGTGAGCTGATAAACATCCTCCTGCTATTCCAATTCAACAACTTGCAGTGGGGGAAAGACTTTTGGCATGTGCTTCAGAACCTAAGAACGCAAGATCCATTAAATGGGCCTGCCTTTGAAGATCAAATTAGTCTGAAATAATATTTTGGAAGAATGTTAACCAAGACCGAGTGCTTTGATGACATTATCCCTGTAGTTTATCCCTTGCACTGATTTTTTTTAGATTCTTTCTCACCATAGTTCAAAGCTCTACTTTTGTCTTCAATACATTTCACAGCTCGAGTTACTTAATGGGAGGCAGACCACATGTGCCTCTCTATACAGTTAGCTCTTCGGCTAGTGCCATCAGTTAACTTCTGCTTTTTGGCAAAACAATGCTTAGAGTCCTACTCAAAGGAATGGCCAGGAGGGCTCCCATATGTGGAAGAAGAGAATTTATATATTTATCAGATTTATACAGCTGTCCATCTCACTAAAAGTGACATTTGCATGAGCTTGAGGTAAAATTCCCATTCAGTTTGGAGGTAATCAGTGGTGGGATTCAAATAATTTAACAACCGGTTCTCTGCCCTAATGACCAGCTGAGTAGGCGGGGCTCGGTGGTCATGTGGCCATGTGGGCATGGCTAACTCAATGTCACTCATGTCGATGGGCGCTTCTTCGCCTTAGCCGAAGAAATAACATAATTAGAAAACACTTTCCATGGATTTTTAATTATTATTATTGTTTAGGTTGGGATGTATGAGGATGCCAGGGAGGGTTTCAGCTGATGGAAAACATATAGAAGTAGTCCTTGACTTACAAGCACAACTGAATCCAAAATTTAAGTGAGACATTTGTTAACTGAGTTTTACCCCATTTTATGACTTTTTGTGCCACAGGTGTTAAGTGGGTGACTGCAGTAGATACATTAGTAACCTGGTTGTTAAATGAATCTGCCTTCCCCATTGACTTTGTTTGTTAGAGGGTTGTGGAGCTGGCAGCAGATTCGGACAGCGAGGAGGTTGGGGAGGAACATGGGCCAGTCCTGTAGTCTGGGGAAGGCTCTGATGAGGGTTCTGTGTTGGAGGCAGAGAGGGGGCCAGAGCTATATGCCAGTTATCAGCTGCCTTCAGAGTCAGGCATCAGTGAGGCAGAGGAACAGCTGGAGCCTGTTCCCAGTGTGTGTAGGCGCAGAGTTGCCAGACAAAGGGAACAGCTAAAGAACAGGGGTCAACTTGGGAGTAAGGCCACAGGTGAACAATGAATGGCCCCTCCCAGAGGAGATAAAAGAGGAGCGAAAGGGGAGTGGCGTTTGCAGGAGACAATTAGTTCGCTTAATTGGTTCGTCAATCTCCAAGACTGCTTGCCAAGTATTGCAGATATCGGCCTGTCAGCTCTCCAAGCCAGATAAGGTCTGTGACTGTAAATCCTCCCTTGAAAGACTTTGCTAGATGTGAATGAGCAGAATTCACAGTAAATTAATAAAAGGGTTTTTTGTTGGGACTAAAAATTTGCTTCATGCTCTTGGGAAGCCTAGGTCAGAACACATCTTCAACAACAAAGGAAGCTGAAAAAAAACACCAGGAGAAGTTCAAAAGCATTGACAAGCACCTTTGAAATAAATTAAATAAACCAAAGCCTCCTTCATAGGGAAAAACACATCTGGGTTGTTGCAAAATATATCTTGACCTGATATTATGTATTGGGCCCTTTCTCTATGGTGAAGAATGAAGGATTAAGCCTTCCACTCAAAGCCAAGTGTGTGATTCCAGCTGCAAAATTTATGTTTGCTTGACTTCGGTGCCATATGGAAAAGTTCACTTCTCTTTTGAATTGTTTAAGGTATATATTTGTGTAGAGTGCTTTTCATCTTCAAAGCAAACTAACCTATGCCAAGAAACAGAGCAAAAATGAGAAAACCTCTCCAATAATAACAATAAACCAGAGGGCATATTAAATAGCGTCTTTCAGATTGAAAGAAACAATGAGGGAATGCCAAGCAGCTCTCTTATTAGGAGGAGTGCGGTCAGAATTCTACTGGTATTCATTGAAACCCACTTGATTTAACAAAGCAAAGCAGAATTATAACATTGGAGGATAAGGACAAGGGGGGGGGGAATTTACAAATTGCAGAATTCTGTCGTTTGCTAAGTCGCAGATCAAGGATTTTATTCTAATTCTGTTGTACATTAAATCCATTTCGGAAATCCTCAAAATTCTTCCTGGATCGATTGTACACCCCAAAGCTTTTGAAGCTGCAACTCCTTGGCCATTTATTCCAGAACAAACACTGCTGACTTTAATGCAACCTACTTTGGAGTCAATAGAGCAAGGCTTGGGGAATAAAAGGTATCTTTATTCTCTCTTTCCCACCCCAGCCTTTGTCTGAGACTGCTACATGAAAGTTAACTTCAAGGATTGAAACTTTCTCTAAAGAGCGAGCAGTTTTAAGATCATTTAAAACCTCCAGTCTCGACACTACTGTACAGGCTGGGTTTTGATCTTGACAGAGAGAGAAGTGAATGCTTATTCTTACAGGTTCACTTCCCCTAATGAATGGCGCATCGATCCAGCCTGCAAAACTTCAACCTTGTTGACTAAAGGGAATGGTGTGGAGACAGCAAGCCATGTTTTCGCAGTGAACTGGATGCCATTGATTACTATCAATCTGATACGTTTTCATTATAGCAAGTGGTAATGTGTTTTATTAGGGTTTTCTTCCCCCTCCCTTTAAGGATGGGATCACTTGCTGTGGTTGCGAAAGGAACAGATAAGCAACACTGGCCGGGATGAGTCAGAACAGGTTACTTGTTGGGTTTCATCAACTAGGCATTAGGACAGAACTGGGCATTTTATGGTCCCGGGGTCTTTTCTAGCCCTTTGGCTTTAACAATGGCACTTAGACTTATATACCGCTTCATAGTGCTTTTACAGCCCTCTCTAAGCAGTTTGCAAAGTCAGCCTGTTGCCCCCAACAATCTGGGTCCTCATTTTGTGCATCTTAGAAGGATGGAAGACTGAGTCAACCTTGAGCCGGTCAGCATCGAACTGCTGGCAGTCGGCAGAGTTAGCCTGAAATACTGCACTCTAAGCACTGCACCACCTCGGCTCTTATCCTCTGCAAGGATAGAGGCTCACCTCTATCCTTGTCCACATGCATTGTGTTGGAAGGAAAATCCATCTGGTTCTCCAAGCTCCAAACTGGGAGAAAGATGCTGGAAACAACATACAGGTTGGAGACTGATTGAAAAGAAAGGTCCATTTATTGATGAACAGATCCATTAGGGTTTGTGGTTCTGGAGCAGCTGAACAATTGGATTGATGAGCACATAGATTTATTAATAAGCTTCATAGATGCTGCTAGGGGGTTGTGCAATGTCTGAAAGATGCTTAGGAGATAGTGCAATGTAGTGAGTTCTGTGTCTTCTGCTAAATTGTAGTGGGTAAATCAGTGGTGGGTTCCTACCGATTGGACCAATTTGGCTGAATTGGTAGTAGCTTGGTGGCCTGGGTTGCTGGAAACTGGTTCTTCCAGTAGCGCCGTAGGTGCCACCATCTTTTACTTTGCTTCTGTGCATGCACAGAACAAGTTTTGCGTGCCCACGAGTGAACCGGTAGTCACTACCCACCCCTGGGATTAATCATATTATGTCCTGAAGGGTCATGTCCTCTTCTTCTTAATCTCATCACCCTGGATCTGCATATCTTTTGTTTTGTAGATAGGCTGGGCCAATCTTTCTTAATGGGCACAAAATGTCTGCTGGGGAGTTGGGGGCTATTAAGAAAGACTGAGTGTGCTTTCTGTCTTTAAGAGCATGTTTCTCCATTTCTTCCTTTGGAGAAATATAATATTCTGCCAATATTATATTTTTAATATTTCCCAAATTATTTCATTCTTCTAGGAGGTGGGAGGGGGCTTCCCACAGTGGCATTTATTTTGAAAATATGACTGCTATTTTTTTTTCCAATTTACATTTATACATGTGTATCTATGCATCTTTACAGTCCTCATGCAGTGAGGAGCCGTGGTGGCACATTGGTTAGAATGCAAAATTGCTGGCCAACTCTGCCCACAGCCAGGAGTTTGATCCTAATGGGGCCCAAGGTTGATTCAGCCTTCCATCCTTCCAAGTTAGTAAAATGAAGACCCAGATTGTTGGGGGCAATATGCAAATAATTTTAAACTACCCAGAGAATGCTGTAAAGCTATATGGGGCAATATATAAGCCTAAATGCTCTTGCTCAGGGGTGTCAAATTCAATCGGACCCATGGGGCCAGCTTGGAAATAGCAAGAATATCTTCAACTCTGGAGCATATTTCATTGCAAACATACACAGAAACACACAGACACAGCAAGAAAAAAGGAAGGAAAAACCACATACACCTGCAACTCCTTACTTCATTATATAAAAGAAAGTATATGCTTAAAATGGCCACTGTTCAGTGATGGGATTCAAAAAATTTTACACCTGGTTCTGTGGCTTTGTGGGCATGGCATGGCTTTGTGGGTGTGGCAGGGGAAGGATACTGCAAAATCCCCCCCCCCCCTAACCTGCTTTCCAGCTCGGTTCAGGGCAACAAAAGATCAGCTGGGAGGCTGGGATGCAGCAGGGGCGGGGCCAGCCTATTTGCCGATTCTCCGAACTACTAAAAATTTCCGCTAATGGTTCTCCAAAACCTGTCAGAACTGGCTGAATACGACCTCTGCCACTGTTGCTAAAGAAGCTGGGATGAAATCCAGAAAGCCAGGTCTTCAAGATGATTGTTTCCATAGCTTGTTTTAAGTAAAGGAACATATATATTATTGACCTGCATTAAATCATTGCTGCTTATTTCCCATTCCTAGAATTTCTGAAATGCCCGCTATTGATAATGAAGACTCCTCTACTGCTATTCTCATTTTCAATGGCCAAGGCTTTTCCGGGATAGCCTAAAATACTGCCTAAAGTACTGCAGGTTTCTAAAACCATTCAAAAGCATGCAAAAAGCTGTAATGTGGAAATTGTAAATCCAGATAGGGTGCAATTAAATGTAACAGCTGTAAATTCAGAAGACAAGCTTTGCTTTACCGGTGGGCTTGCTTATTTGATAGGCTTCCTGTCAAAGGAAGTGAGAATGGTGTATTCCTCAGTAACACTACACAACCATTACATCACAGAGTTAATATGCATAAACCACAGCATAATTTCCCATCTGCACAAGTCCCAGGCTGCCAGCTCTCCAATTAAACCAGCTAGGAAACATGGCCAGATAAGCTAATTCTACTTTATTATGAGACTACATAGACAGAATCTTGTAAGTCTGAAAGTCCAAATCATCTGCTATTTCTATCGACAGCCTGATATACAGTAAAAGGTAGGGGGTGTCTTTTCTAAGTTTTGTTCTCTGACTGTCAAGCAACTGTAGGTTCCCCCCTCTGTTCCCTAGGCAGCATCTTTTTCTCTTGACCACTCAAATCATCCCCACTGCAAAAACTCAAGTGAAGAGATTTGAGTTCCCTCCAGAGATGGTATCAATAGTCATAAGGAGCAGCAGCCTCTTCTCTCAGAGGATGAGGAATTAGAGAGGGAAAGATCACCCAGCTCCAGAGAGTACCATGTACAATAGACAATACCACACTCCTTGCAAACCAAGAATGTTCTCAACCAGAGGTTGGATTCAGCAAGTTCTGACTAGTTCTGGAGAACCAGTAGCGGAAATTTTGAGTAGTTCGGAGAACCGGTATATACCACCTCTGACTGGCCCCACCCCCATCTATTCTCTGTCTCCCGAGTCCCAGCTCATTGGGAGGGAATGGGAATTTTGCAGTAACCTTCTCTGCAGTGGGGAGGGAATGGAGATTTTACAGTATCCTTCTCCTGCCATGCCCATCAAACCACACCCACCAAGCAGTGGTGAAATTTGTTTTTTTACTACTGGGTCTGTGGGTGTGGCTTGGTGGGCATGGCAGGAGGAGGATACTGCAAAATCTTCATTCCCTCTCTACTCCTGGGGGAAGGATACTGCAACATCTCCATTCCCACCTCAGCCAGCCACTTCTGGGGCCAGCCAGAGGTGGTATTTGCTGGTTCTTTGAACTATTCAAAAGGTCCTCTACCGGTTCTCTAGAACCTGTCAGAACCTGCTGAATTTCACCCCTGCCACCAAGCCATGCTATGCCCACCAAGCCATGTCCACAGAACCTGTAGTAAAAAAAATTGAATCCCACCACTACTTCACTCGTTGGAAACTCAACAATTTGGGAGGGTTAAACCAATTTCTCCTGCTTGGGGACTCAAGTGCTGAATGATACAATCTATGAGACTACTCTGAGATATTCACAGCATAGACCATGCTCAGCAATATGGTACTATCCAGGGCCCTCCTAGCTGATCCTAAAGTCTGACTTAACCAGGACAGGGGAATTTAGTCCTAAATCATTTAGGACAGATGTTTGTAACTTTTTCTGGGCAATGAACCATTCTCCCAAAATAACTAAGCTGAGCCAAGGGAAAAAAAGGAAGCTAATTTTGGCTTAATTTAATTTACATTGAATTAATTCTAATGAAGGTGATCCCACTGCACTCCAGTTTCATAATTTTGTTATTCTGAACACTAATTTAATAACAACTTTTGGAGTGTTTGAGAAATAGCATGTGACCAGAGACCCTAGAATGTGTATCTCTGATTTTAAAGCTGTGTACAAAAATCTACACTCCTTGATTTGGTGCAAGGCAGTCAAAACAATTATTTTGAAATGTTTTGGGATCTTATATAGGTGTCTCTGCTTAATAATTGGATAGCTGCACTCAAGACCACCTCCTCCCTTTCTTACGATAGATTGTTTGCTTTTTCTTCTGCAGAATATTAATCTTTCTATTATTCTGCCATTCTTTCCCCTCTATAAAAACAATTAAAATTGGGTTAAAAATGTTCCTTTTGGACATTCTGATGACCTCACCACCATGTCCTTTCACAAAGCATACCTCAAAAATAAAAAGATAAAATATGATTTCCTGCCAATAAATAAATATATACATAAAGGTAAAGGTTTCCCTTGCACGTATGTGCTAGTTGTTCCTGACTGTAGGGGGCAGTGCTCATCTTCATTTCAAAGCCAAAGAGCCAGCGCTGTCCAAAGACGTCTTCATGGTCATGTGGCTGACATGACTAAACGCTGAAGGCGCAGGGAACGCTGTTACCTTCCCACCAAAGGTGGCTCCTATTTTTCTACTTGCATTTTTTACGTGCTTTCAAATGGCTAGGTTGGCAGAAGCTGGGACAAGTAACAGGAGCTCACTCTGTTATGCAGCACTAGGGATTTAAATTGCCAAACTGCCAACCTTTCTGATTGACAAGCTCAGCATCTTAGCTACTCAGCCACCGTGTCAGCCACCGTGGTATAGATATTTGAAGACTCCTGTCAGGTGTGAAGAATCAGGATCATACATTAAGTCCCAGTTAAGATAATTTATTGCTCAAGCCTATACACCAGAATCTAGTCAACTAAAAATCAGCATTAAATTGATGGTAGATAAGAATTAACAGAATTCAAGGGCTGGATTTTGATTGCTTGTGGGGACGTAATAACTCTAAACTGATTACTTGCTTGACTCCACCCTCAGGCTCTGCCTCCTCCTTTCCTATTCATCCACAAATAAGAGTTGCCCAGCTTGAGGTGTTTTGGGGAAGCATTAACTTTATGTATATTTAGGCGCTTGTTGGTTTGACTTCTTAATGTGAAAAATTCCTTGTTTGTGTAGCCAATTTCTGGTTGCTTCTTCTGACATCAAGATCAAGTGAGTCACCCATGATTCTTGGCTTATACGTACGTTTCCCATTCAAATTGCATTAACTCTCAGACATATCTATTTACTCACTCATCTTACTGCAAAAGATATGTCATTTTTTTTCTTCAAACTAATTATTGCTGGTATGGCACTGACTGAAGTTGTTAATAAAGTGTGAAGGTGCCTTGTAGCTTTGCTGAGAGTGTTACAGAAATGATCCACATCTAAATTGCAGAAAATGGTGCTTTCTTACCCACCAATATTGCAGCGATAGTATCTTAAAAATTAATCAAACTTCTCTGAGTGTCAGAAACATTAATTTAAAATTTTTGTCACTATTAGAGAGAGTTATTGCAGCTCCAGACTTGTAATTAATTTCTCTCCCTTTTCATCAGGGAGCTACAGTCTTTTGTAATAGTGATAAATGGAATATCTACCTGGCTGACCTTTTATTATAAGATAGACCCCCCCCCAAAAAATTTTTTTTAACAAAAAACTCTAGTCATCATAACCAACATCTTTAAATAAACATGGGAATGGAAGGGAATAGCAAGCTCCCACATTCAAATCCTCTCAGTTGGAAATGATCTCAATTTTTAAAAATATCCTTGTAGGTTTCTAAATGATTTTTAGTTGCTTAGAGAAAAGGACATAAGATGGGAATATAACCAGCATCTACTAACTATTACAATGCAGTTCCATAAGTAGCTTACTTTAAATACTGTTATTGATATTCTTCAGAAATATCGGCCATTAAATTCAACGCACTAGATTCAAAGCAGGCAAAGGCAGAGTAAACCTTCCTTTGGTTGAATTCAGTTGAGTGAGTATGTTTTTGGCAACTATTTGGAAACCATTTGACTCCACCATCCTTATTCAATATCATCATCTAGTCTATAACTTCAAGAATTTCTGGTGATCTCTTCTTTAAATAGTAACCAAGTCTGATTCTTTTAGCTCTTTTGAGTTAGTCAAAGTTCTCTCTAATTTCTGTCATCTACACAAGTAGACTTGTTGAATCAGCTTAGGGGATTGTTTAGTTCAAAACACATGGAGCAGAGCTCTTAAAATTAATGAAACTAAAGTAAATCATATATAGACATGCTAGTACTGAAAAGCAAAATGGGGGAACTTAAAATGAAATCAAAAGAACAATTGACTGCAGAGAGATTTAGGTTTCAATGGCTCTCATCTGCATGATTAAGAGATAGATTTAATATAGATGAAATAATACCAGGAATAAAAAGTGATAAAATGGAATATGAAAATGAATTATCTAGAAATGATGAACACGCGATTGCTAAAATCGCCTTTTAAATGAATTTTTAACAGGGTTTAATCATCTTTGCCGCCTTTTAAATTCTAGATTTTTAATTTTTATATGCTGCTTCTGTATTGTAACATTTTGTCGAACACCGCCCAGAATCCCTCTCTGAGGGAGATGGGCAATTTAAAAATGTGAAAAATAAATAAATAAATAAAATGTATAAACTTTTGCTGAGATTTGAAATTGAGGAAGTTAAAGAATGTATGGAAAAATAGGCCAAAAATATTTGGTCATAATATTGAAATGGCTTAGTGGGAAAGAATGTGGTTAAAAGATCTGATATTCACGTTGTGTTACAATTTAAAGAGAAACTCAGAGGTGGGTTGCTCCCGGTTCGGCCTAGTTCGGCTGAACCAGTAGTAGCGGCGATGGGAGGCTCCGCCCACTCGGCCGGATGTGAGAGCGTGCGCACACGAGCGAACAGGTAGTAAAATTGGTACAAACCCACCACTGGGGAAACATTTTTTAAAAATGACCATTAATACCAGAGGAATTGCCCAAGATATATAAATAGCACTATAGCAAGAGCACTTAGATTTATGTACTGCCCCACAGTGCTTTACAGTCCTCTCTGAGAGGTTTACAGAGTCACCATATTGCCCCAAACAATCTGGATCCTCATTTTACCAACCTCAGAAGAATGAAAGGCTGAGTCAGCTTTGAGCCAGTCAGCATCGAACTTCTGTTAATGAGCATTGAGTTAGCCTGCAACACTGCATTCTAACCACTGCGCCGCCAGGGCTCCTATATAAAGATACATCTACTCACTGTTGTAAATGTGAAAAAAAAACATGAAGGGACATTTCATCATGGGTGGTAGACTTGTGAAGAAGTGAAAAAAATACACGTGGTGATGCAGACAGTTTTAAAAATTCAAATTCTGATGAAACTGGAACTTTTTTTATTAGGACTTATAAGCGGTCAACTAGAAAAGGCTGATGGACAATCAGTTTTCTATAAGATAATGGCAGCAATGAAATTATATGCACAAACACAAAAACCTTGTAACCAATTGACACACTGTATGTAATGGAGGATGGTTTTATGTTTTATGTCTTGTTTGTCTGTCTAAAAAGAAAAGAAAAAGAAAAAAAATTATATGCACAGAGATGGGAGACTACAGAAACACCAATAATGGAGGACTGAAAGGTGAAGATGGCTGAGTTTGCAAAGATGACTAAATTGACTTGTTTTGATTAAGGAAGGAATCGCAACTACTTTCATAAAAGACTGCAAACCCTTTACAGATTTTTTTTTTCTTTGCTGAAAATGGATAAAAGTGAACTGTTGATTGGGGATTTATTGATTAAAAAGGTTTGTTTATGGGAAGAAGGGAAGTATGATATGCACTATTGGAGGATGAAGATTGTAATTGCTGTGTTTGCCACAGCTGCAAAGAAAATTGGTTGTTGCTTCTTTGGATAACATTTTAGTCTTCGCATTTTCTTTTAGACTTTTATCATCTCTTTTTCTTTTTTTATTTCTGTAGCTTGAAAAAATCTCTGTAAAACCCACTTTCAATAAAAAATTATTTAAGACAAGTTAAAAAAAAAACCTACAGATAGTCCTCAACTTATAACAAGAGGGGAGGGGGTGAATCAGAGTTTCTGCCGTATATCATTGCAGTCATAAATCAAGTCAAACTCAATTTTATGACTATTTTTTACCACATTTGTTGATGGAATCATTGTAGTTGTTAACTGAATCATATGATCATTAAGGAAATCTTGCAGTTCTTAAGCAAATCCAGCTTTCCCAATGGGTGTCTTTTGCTGGAAATTGGCAAAAACAAGGTCGCAAATTATGATCATGTGACTTCAGGGTGTGGCAACCGGTCACAAATACAAGCTGAATAGCAAGCACCCAAACTGCAATCATATGAGGATTAGGAGTGGTATGATGGTCATAGGTGTTGTGGCCCACCAGCGAAGCTGGCAGCAGAATTGGACAGTGAGGAAGTTGGGGAGGAGCATGGGCCAGTCCTGGAGACTGGGTATGGCTCGGACAAGGGCTCTGCGTCGGAGGCAGAGAGAGGGCTGAGGCCATCTGGCAATGATCAGGTGTCTATGGAGCTAGACAGCAGTGAGGCAGAGGAACAGCTAGAGCCTGTTCTCAGTGTGCGCATGCACCAGAAGAAAAGAACAACTCAGAAATCAGGATTGACTTGGGAGTAAAGTCATAGATGGAAAGTGATTGGCCCCTCTCTGATAGGAAATAAAAAGAGGAGCGAAAGGGGAGTGGGCTTCTGCAGGGAACAATTTGTTCATTCAATCGTTATATTTGTTTCAGGAGTGTGAAGATCTGTCCGTAAATCTCAGAGACTCTGTGCCCAGTCTTTCCTTGCACAGCACCTCATTTGGAAAATATTTACATGGCAGCTTTCCAAGATAGATAAGGTCTATAGTCATAAATATTCCTTTGAAAGACTGTTTGCCAGGCCTTGCAGAATGTGAATGAACGGAATTCACATTCGTTTAATAAAAGGGGTTTTGTCAGGACAAGGACTCTGCCTCATGCTTTTTGGGGAATCCTAGGTCAGAACAATAAGTGTGTTTACAGGTCATCATAACTTTGAACCATTATTAATGGTTGACCATATGGCCATATGTTGAGGACTTCCTGTCAAGTATGCAGTTTTATGCAATAATGACACAGTTTTAACCCATTGATTCAGATGCCAATATGATGTGTTTATTTATTTATTAAATTTATTTGCCACCCATTTCACCATGGTGCTATTCGGGGGTGGCTAAGTTCTAGTTCTGTTTGACTGAATGACACTTCTGAGTAGATCTGCATAGCATCTCTTGCAAAATAACCAAATGATTTAAATAGAAATATTGTGTTATGTGTTTTTTCCTTTTGGACAAAGCTTTCCATATCAACAGATTGCAGTGATGCAGCGAGGATGGATTTGGAGGATTCCAAAGTCCGTAATATGCTGCATGCTTCCATTTGTATTCCCCTTCTTTCCAATGGAAGGTCCATGCATTGTATTTTTCAAAGTATTAGATTCACTTTCCCCCCCTAAAAGAGCGTGAAAATTTGGGTGTGTCTTATACACTGAATGTAGCTCCACCCACCTGCTGGCCCTCACCCTTTGGCCTTTGCCTCCCAGCAATTTGCCTTCTTGCAACAAACAGCCTGTTTCAGTTCAGCTTCAGCACAGCCTCATTAGGACAAGCAGCTGATTGTCGGTTGGATTGATCTCCCGATGATCAGCTGTTTCATGCTGCAGGGATTGCCGTAGCCTATTGCCGCCTCCACGTGCCCCATTTTCCACCCATTCTGATCCCTGCTGCCCGGAATGGGCGGAAAATGGGGCGTGCAGAGGCGACAATAGGCTATGGCAATCCCTGGAGCCTGAAACAGCTGACCATCAAGAGGCCCAACAATCAGCTGCTTGTGCTAATCAGGCTGTGCTGAAACTGAAACAGTCTGTTTGCTGCAAGGAGGCAAATTGCTGGGAGGCAGAGGCATATTTTTTTTCCTCTTCCTTTTGTTTTCCTCTCCAAAATCTAGGTGCATCTTATACTTCAGAGCATCTTATACGCCCAAAAATATGGTATGTACGTACATGCACTGAAAATTGCTCACATTTCACTGAAATAAAAGAAGTTCAGGTACTCCTTGACTTACAACCATTCTTTTAGTAACTGTTCAAAGTTACAGTGGTGCTGAAAAAAGTGACATACCTGTTTTTCCATACTTGGAAAAACAGGTATAACAGTTGCCGCGTCCCCATGGTCATGTGATCAAAATTCAGATGCTTGGAAATTGGCGTGTATTTATGACTGTTGCAGTGTCCCAGGATCATGTGACCACCTTCTGAGACCTTCTGACAAGCAGGAAAGGCTGTAGAATGGGGTCAAAACTCACTTAACAAATCCAACAGAAATGTTGGGTTCAGTTGTGGTCATACATTGAGGACTATTTGTAGTTAAAGAAGGAAAAGAACAATCAATGCAAGATTTGTTAAGACCCAGTGAAAAGTAATAGCTAGATGTCTAATTCACATCTACTTAAGCCTTATCCACACCAAAATATTCAAACAGTTCAGCTATGAATGGCAAAGAATGGGGAAGAACATGGAACTCATAAAAATAGTATACCCTTATTTTTCGGAGTATAAGACACACCTTTTTCCCTCAAAAAAGAGGGTGAAAATCTGGGTGCATCTTATACACTGAATACAGCATTTTTTGCCTACCGAAACCAGCCCCCTTTGCAAAAATGGACGTGCAGAGGGTTTGGGAGGCTTGCAAAGTGCTGGGGAGGGAAAAAAGAGCAAAAATGGGCTGTTTTTTGACCTCCAGCCCCCAGGAGCAATCTACAAGCCTCCCAAAGCCTATGCGTGCCCATTTTTGTTTTGCAAAAAAAGAGGCATGCAGAGAGTTTGGGAGGCCTGCAGAGTGCAAAAACATTTTTTTTTAAATTTACCTCTTCAAAATCATGGTGTGTCTTATACTCTGGTGCATCTTATAGTCTGAAAAATAGGGTATATGGAATAAACACTAACAAGAATAAGTTTGTCGATTTTAGGTTTGAAATATATTGGGTGACATCATTTTGAACTTTGAGTTCAGAAGAGATTTGAAATGAATGTCATTATGTCAACCTAGGTCTAATGAAGATCCAACCTTTTTCCTCCAGTTTTGTTCAAATTATTCAATTATATCCTATCCAATCTCATAACAGTGAGTTGCTCGGTAACGAATACAGATAATAATTTCCAAAATGTTTCTAATTGGAGATGTCTGTTCCTGCAGTTCTTCCCATGGTGAACTCCCCCCTCCTCTACCAGAGACCTGCTGAGAAAATTGGTTTGGCTGACAAAGAAGAAGTCTTCATTTTGCTCCATAATTCTGACTGACATTTAAAACAATCAGCTAAGTTTTGCCAGGTTTCTGCTGAACAGCTGAGATCTGGACGAGGGGAGAATACGTTTGCCAGTTCTGCTTTTTACATTAGCAGCACCAATTGCTGGCAAGTTAGGGTGCCCTAATTAAGACCCTCAAGCCAGATGGAAGATAGGTAGGTAGATAGGTAGGTAGGAAGCTATTTGTCAACTAATGAAGCATTTGCATGTGTTATCAAGTTGCCATTGTGAGGAAAGGGGGGTAGCACATTCCACACATACCTTCGGCTAGAGTTGGATCTCAGATTACTACAGCAGGCTTGTGAGGTGTGCACCTCATTGGAGAATGTGATTTATGACACAGACTGAGGGGAGGGGAAAAAACAGGGGCAAAGTTCAGCCATAATTTAAATGAGGTTAGATCTGACTGCAATAGGGTATTGCCAAACTGGTGTTTCTAATAAATGAATGGATTTTTTTTTGAAACTTGGCTTGAGGCTCATGAATTAATTAGGGCATCTTTCCAAAACCTGACACTAGAGAGAAAGATGAGAGGGGGGGAGGGAGAGGGAGAGAGAAGGAGAGGGAGGGAGGGAGGGAGAGAGAGAAAGAGAGGGAGAGAGAGAGAGAGAGAGAGAGAGAGAGAGAGAGAGAGAGAGAGAGAGAGAGAGAGAGAATATACATTTATGAAAGGAAGATATTTGTAGAAAGAAGTGTGAAAGTACCCAGATCTGATCTGAGATTTAAGTCTATTTTTTGACAGTTCCAGATAGAAATTAATTGCAAATCATGTATTAATGGGGAATGCTTTCCAATTGTTCCTACTGATCTGTTTCTAAACATGGGTTCATTATTCCAGCATTCATGACAATAAACAGCACTACAAACCTGAAATAAACCTAATTATCTTTCCAAGCAATGGCTGGATGGGGAGGATATCTCATAGAAATAGCCTACAGCAGTGCAACTGCTTTGTATGTAGGGAGAAAGAAGAGTGGCTAAGAGATTTGGAAGAGATAAGACATTTTCTCCTCCCGTTTTGTGCATATAATTCAACAAGTAGGAGGATCAATTCATTTGGTGAAAGGGAACTTTCATGTGTATCAGGGGTGGGTTTCTCGCCCTGTTCCAACCGGATCGGTTGGAACGAGGCCAGCGGCGTCCTCGCGCACACATGCGACGTGC
Source organism: Thamnophis sirtalis (assembly GCF_051295495.1). Taxonomy (NCBI): domain Eukaryota; kingdom Metazoa; phylum Chordata; class Lepidosauria; order Squamata; family Natricidae; genus Thamnophis; species Thamnophis sirtalis. The sequence continues at coordinate 39,546,604 of NW_028261383.1, forward strand.
ATGCGTACTAGCGTCTGCGCGATGCTCCAGCTGCTCCTGGAGGATCGCTCAGGCGTTCTGCACATGCGTGGAAAGCGCAGAATTCGTAAAAACCGGGTAAGGAGCGGGCGTGGGTGTGCGGGCGCGCGCGGGCGCGGGGGGGGGGCTTCACCGTTCCCGGAAGTTACTTACTTCCGGGTTCGGCGACCAACCGGATCGCATGGACCGGTGCGAACCGGTCGAAACCCACCCCTGATGTGTATTGCAAAACCGAATGACATTCAGCTGTATTGTTTCTTTTAACATACCTAAGAGGTGTGTTTATCTAGCACCAGCAAATTATTTACCGGTAATTTGCTGGCACTTTAATCTTTTTCAGAGGTACCTTTCTGACATAGGTAGTCCTCATTTAATGACTGCCTTGTTTGGCCATGGTTTGCATATACAAACCATGGCCAATGAAGAAAAAGTAACTTTGTGATTAATCCTTACATTTATGAGCTTCCTTGCTGTGGTTTCATTTGATACCACTTTGCTTAATGCATCAAAGAGAGACTATAGTATTTTTTTTAATGTTAAAGGTAAAGGTTCCCCTTGCACTTATGTGATAGTTGTTCCCAACCCTAGGGGGCGGTGCTCATCTCCATTTCAAAATCAAAGAGCCAGCGCTCTCCAAAGATGTTTCTTTGGTCCTGTGGCCAATATGACTAAATGCCGAAGGCGCATGGAACATTGTTACCTTCCCACCAAAGGTGGTTCCTATTTTTCTACTTGCATTTTTACATGCTTTCGAACTGCTAGATTGGCAGAAGCTGGGACAAGTAATGGGAGCTCACTCTATTACATGGCTCTAGGGATTTGAATCACCACACTGCCGACTTCTCTAATCAACAAGCTCAGCATCTAGCCACTGAACCACCGTGCCCCCAGCTTTTTTCTAATGTTAGCTGTTCCCATTTGTTTGTGTGGTGCCCTGTTGGGGAGGGAGATAGAAAAAAACAACTTTTCCTTTAGGATGGGATGTGAGATTTTTTGGGGGAGGGGGAGAAAGAGAGAGGGGGGAGGGAGGGAGGGAGGAGAGAGAGAGAGAGACAGACAGACAGACAAAGAGAAAGTGGGGAAAGAGAGAAAGAAGAAGAGAGATTATGGTAGCTATTGTTATGCTTATTATTACCATGAGTCTATTTGTGTATGGTTTTGTGGGAGGTGGTATTTATCTTGCAAACAACGTCCATAAAGTTTAAAACAGGTCTCTATTATGAATGTAAATTTTAGGCTCAATTGTGGTCGTATGTCAAAGACTACCTGTATTTAGGTTGTTTGTCATCATTTGTGATGTGTGTGTGTAAGTTTTAACCACTTTAAACCCTTCCTATCCTTACATGAAACACAAACCCCCAACCAATCAGAACACACCTCCATCCAATCAGAACACAGCCAAGCTCCCATCCAATCAGCTCAAACCCCCACTGGCAGTTAAAACGAAGAAACAGCCGAGATCTCACATTGCTCCTGTAAGCACGAAGCCTGAAGATGACGAATGAGACTTCATCGAAACGTCGCCAAGACACCTCCAATTTTACGTGGGAGAAAACCCGAATAACTGAAGACCTATATACTAACACCCGCGAAAACCTCAGAAAACATATATATATGTTTTTTTTATTTGTGCTGATAAATAAATAAAGGGAGACTAGTATAGATTTATTTCAAGCTATTTAGCTCTCATCAGCTAGCCATATCCTTACTGGGATTCGAACCTGTGCTGTATTGCATCTTAGGCAAACGTCTTAGCCATTATGCCACAGGTCTCCTCCTTATCAGCTGAAGCCAGGGAAGAAGGTATATATTTAGTGTCACAACCCCTGGTAAGCCCCAATTATGGGAGGAAGCTAACTGCTTCCCTCATCTGTCAATCGGCTCGTCACAAGAGTCCATCACGATGGAAACCCAATATTTTTACTGTTGCCTTTGTTATATTTGTGTCTTTTTTATTTGTGCTGATAAATAAATAAAGGGAGACTAGTATAGATCTATTTCAAGCTATTTAGCTCTCATCAGCTAGCCATACCCTTACTGGGATTCGAACCTGTGCTGTATTGCATCTTAGGCAAACGTCTTAGCCATTATGCCACAGGTCTCCTCCTTATCAGCTGAAGCCAGGGAAGAAGGTATATATTTAGTGTCTATATATATATATATATATATATATATATATATATATATATATATATATATATATATATATATATATATATATATATATATATATATATATATATATATATATATATATATATATATATATATATATTCATTCCAGAATATGGAATCTCAGGGTCTCAGTCTAGCACACGGAGCCATTTGTTAGGACATGCAAGGCGTTGCCCTGCCAGCTCCAGGGCACATGCGTGTGCTGGCTAGCTGATTTTGGCCTCCATTTCCAGCTGTTTTTTGCTCTCCGGAGACTTCCCTGAAGCCTTTGGAGGGTGAAAAACAACCTAACGTGCAAACTGGAAATCCGGGAACAGAGAGGGGGGGAGAGGCCATTGTTGGCCTCCCCTGGCTCCTAGAAAGCCTCTGGAGCCTGGGTAGGGCAAAAAATGAGTCCATTGTGTGCCAAAAATGGGGGAGGGCAGGGGTCACACATTCATGCATGGGGGGGGTAACGCACATAGAATGACCCCCCCCCCCCCCGCACTCTCCCTGCTTCTGGCACTTCAGGGAGAAACAGTTAGTCATTGCTGGTCTATCTAGGAGAGCAGTTCTCAATATTTTGGTTTTAGGATCTTTTTACATTCTTAAAAATGGTGGAAAACCTCAAAGATCTTTGGTTTATGTGTGTTATATCTTTCAATCTTTAAATAAATATTAATTTAATATTATAAATTAAAACAAAGGCGTTTGAAAATATTTATTTATTTAACTTTATGGACTCCTGAAATGGCCTTGGAGATTCTCATTCATCCAGGTCATGGTTGTCCCTAAGGTGCTTTTTCAAGAGGCAATTGGACTTTCTGCTTTTTCTTTGATGAGTTTCCCTTCCCCTCTCGATCTGTGTGGCTGTTGGCTATTTTTAAATGCTTGTATTTGTACTTTTGTGTTTCCCTTTCCCCCTTGGGTTTGTGCGCCGCCCTGAGTCCCGCTGGGAATAGGGCGGCATATAAATAAAACGAAACCTAAACCTAAACCTTTGAAGATGTCCCGCTTCTCATCCAAGAAGCTTCTTCAGCTCTGACTGGATGGTGGGGAATGGAAGGATTGATACTCAGATGTCAAACATGTGGTCTCATGTTGCCGTCACCTGATGTATAATGACATTTTTTCCCTTCACAGAGCTGGAGTGGTTGTGACTTGCATGCGGGCCACCAGTTTGACACCTCTGTGTTAGAGAGTCATTAAGGTTACCTGGAGGTTCATCTGTGTCATCAGGGTCACCTGTGTGGTTCAAACAGGTGTGGAGCCTTCTTGGAACTGCTGAAAGGACTGTATTGTAGACTGTGGATAGATGATGTCATATCCATCCCTCTTTGTTGAGAGAGCTTTGACATAGATGACCTCTTTGACCCCACTTTCGAACCAGCAGTCCTCTCTGTCCAAAATGTGAATTTTGCTGTCTTCAAAAGAGTGGCCTGTGACTTTAAAATGCAGATGGACTGCTGATTCTGAGACCACATTTTGAAAACTGCTGATCTAGAACTTGGGTGTCAAACTCACAGCCTGCAGGCCCGATGCGTCATGCACTGATCACGCTCACCCTCAGTTTAGTGAAGGGGGAAAAAGTCACGGTACGTCACGTGATGACAATATAATGATGTGAGTTTGACTGTGACCCGTCAAAACCACGCTCGACTAAACCGCGCCCGATTAAACCGCATCGCTGATGTCATCAACAGGGCGACAACAGCCAGCGCGGAGAAAGAAGGGCGCTTTAAATAGCGCTTTGAAAGCAAGGCGATTCAACTTAAGGTAAGGGTTAGGTTTAGGGTTAGGTTAAGGGTTAGGGTTAGGTTTAGGGTTAGGTTAAGGGTTAGGTTTAGGGTTAGGTTAAGGGTTAGGTTTAGGATTAGGTTTAGTGGGGTTAGGTTTAGGTTTAGGGGTTAATTTTAGATTTAGGGTTTACAGCGTGCTTCTGTCTCCGTGCTGTTGTCACCCTGTTGATGATGTCAGCGACGCGGTTTAGTCGGGCGCGGTTTAGTCGAGCGTGGTTTTGTGGTGGAACCGAGTTTGACACCCCTGATCTAGAAGAATCAAAGAAACTCACACTTTGGGTGACAAATATGTGGTTAACAAATTATTATTATTTTCACCCTATCAATATTGCCCTGCAATGGGGAAGAAAATCACTTGCAATATCTCCTCATTTAATACCAAATGGAGTATAACACCTGGCTTTTAATTTCATTAAATACAGCAGTCTCAGGTAGCCACCAGTGGGACTATTCAGTCAAGCTTGAAATTGGAGGCAGGATATGGCAGTATGGCACTGGAGGTTTGTTCTATGATTAAGTAGCCTTTGGGAGAAGGATATTAAATTTGGACAATTGTGCTGGATGAGGAATGCCATCAAAAGTTAATAACCAGAAGTAATTCAGTGCAGAATGTACCAAATCCTGATTCTAGTTTGTGGATGCACGTGTGTGTTTATAAAATCCTATACATTTTTAACTGTCTCATAGAGTTGAGGATGTGATGATGGAGAAAACAACAACAACAACAACAACAACAACTACTACTACTACTACTACTACTACTACTACTTCCTCCTCCTCTTCCCCCCTCCTCCTCTTCCCCCTCCCCCTTCCCTCTTCCAACATATTTATATATCCACCCATCTCACAGATGTGATTCTCGTAGCATGTATTAAAAAACAATCATATAAAACTAACGATTAAAAATTCAGCAATCAAAATGACCAAGAATCAGAGGTGGGCTCCTGCCAGTTTGCACCTATTCGGTAGAACCGGTTCGTCAAATCTACTGAACCGGTTAGAAGAGATCCCACCAGTGGACCCGGAAAGCAGGCCACACCTACAGAAGAGGTTCCAAAATTGTTTGAAACCCACCACTGGTCCTTGGATATGATTATTCTACACTATCATGCTCATATTTATAAAACTCAGTGCCTCTGTGAAAGGTAAGGATGACTGCTGCGTTTGTGGTGCAATCAGAACATTGTGTGTGTTGAAGTTGTTTTAAAGCAAACCAAAAATGCCTTTTAAAAAACAAGTTTACATCTTATGCATGCCAGTGCTGTGTGTGAGGTAATTTAAGGTGGTTCTGACAAGTGTCGTCAGCATCTTCATATCCGGTCACATGGGTGGCAAGCCACTCCCATCCGGTCACATGGGCAGCAAGCCATTCCCACAAAGGAGGCCACACCCACAGAGTAGGTTCGAACAATTTTTGAAACCCACCACTGCCAAGAATGATAATATAAGTGAGACAGTTGTGCTATTTCATATCATTGCATAATAAAGTGATTTTTAGTGATTTTATTAGTATTTATAGGCCGCCCTTTTCCCTGAGGGGACTCAGGGCAGCTTACATAAAATAAGGAAGGGAGGGTACAAGACAATAAACACAAAACAATACATAAAAGTAAAATAGTAAACAACATTCATTCATCATTCGGGTGGGGACGGATTATCTTTATCCCCAGGCCTGACGGGCTAGCCAGGTCTTAAGGGCTGTGCGGAAGGTCTGGACGGTGGTGAGGGTACGAATCTCCACGGGGAGATCGTTCCAAAGGGTCGGAGCTACTACTGAAAAGGCTCTCCTCCGTGTGGTTGCCAGTCGACACTGACTGGCAGATGGAACTCGGAGGAGGCCTAATCTGTGCGATCTAATTGGTCGCAAGGAGGTAATTGGCAGGAGGCGGTCTCTCAAGGGTACCCTCTAAAGGAGAGGGTAACCCCTCTGTCACAAAAAAAGATGCTACATTGCCATGCACCAATAGCAAATTAATGGTCCTTAAGTGATTGTTTAGCATTTGGCTTGCTTATTTGGTTTCAAGCTCCTTTGTGTTTCTATGTATGTTCTGTGACATGCTGGATCACATTAATCATGTCTCTTATTTAAGTTTGAATATATTTACATTAACACTGCTGGGGGCATATGTGTAATAAATCTTATGTATAAGCTTCCTGATATTTGCAAGTTTCTTTGTAAACATGATCAAAAGAATTTGAGGTTTCAAAAAGGCTAAATAAAAGAGAAAGTCAAATTAACAGATTTGGTTGTTCAGATTGAGAGGTTGAATTAGCATGGTTGTTGCTACATTCTTCTCCTTAAGGAGAGATAGTATAGACAGGGTAGTGGATGAAAACCGCCTCTGCTACTATATATATGTATAAGTGTATATATATAGGTTTTATAAGTACATTTTTCTTTAACATACAAAATCATTATGTATATGATTTCATAATATTCTGCCAGAAGAAAGTCCTTCCTTTGAGAAATGACTGGAGACTTTCTCCCTTCCCTTTGGGATCTTACCCAACCAATTTCTCTGCCAAAAGAATTTTGAAATACCATTTGTCAAGCCCCAAGGTCCGGACTTGCCACAGTGGGGCGGGAGGAACAGGGATGATGGGGCTGTTGGGACCACCATTATGGTGACCATGGAGCACTGGTGATGGGGGAGGTAGGGACGGCAGCAGTGTCAGAGGTGGCACAGCTGTGTGGCAGGGAGGTGTGGTGTGGCCGGCCACCCTAGCCACAATCAAAGAGTTAGTGACCTTATTCTCCTCTTCTTTCCTGGGTGGACAATTTGGAACACATGGATAGCGCTATAGTATTTAGACTTATATACCGGTTCACAGTGCTTTACAGCCCTCTCTAAGTGGTTTACAGAGTCAGCATATTTCCCCCAACAGTCTGGGTCCTCATTTTACCCACCTCGGAATGATGGAAGACTGAGCCAACATTGAGCCGGTGAGATTTGAACTGCCGAATTGCAGCTAGCAGTCAGCTGAAGTAGCCTGCAGTACTGCACTCTAACCACTGTGCCACCTCAGCTCAGGAATGATTGTCATTACAATTTACAGTGAAGAAGATGGACTCTTCTCAATAATTCCAATTTGATTGATCCTCAGAAGTTCTAAAGAAATGTATCACCACACAAGAAGTGACTTGAATGTACTGGACATTTTTCTTAAAGGAAGGTAGGGAAATAAAATGAACAGCAAGAATTTTGCTCCACCAATTGTACTAAGGGATTCGTTTTCTTAGAAATAATATCCCTCATCCTCAACATTTATGTTTCAATGCATCCATATTGATATTACCTATCTGCGTATTTTCAGGATAAAATATCAGCTCATTGAAAATCCACCGGAGTTTCTGCAAAATAGGGCTAAACAACCAATAGCTGTGCCAGCATAGGGAAAGCTAGTAGTAATCTTCATTTATAATCCCAAGCATGGTAGACAATTTTGGGGTGGTCATAGAAAAACCCCATAGGAAATCCTAAAAGCTTCTAGTCCAACCAAACTAGGCTAGATGGATTTTACGACTCAGTTATGCAACAGTGTCTGAAGTTCTTACCTGGCCTCCTAAGTAGGATGATTCCTGAAATACATTTAGAGACCTAAATGTATCCTAAATGTCAGCATTCCAAGTTATGCACCCATACAAAGCAGAACTCCGAGGCAGATAGTTTCCTCAAAGAACAATTTTTTTGAATACATCATATTGGCACAACTGGTGAAAACTGACTCTGAAAGTTCACACGGTTTTCACCTAATTAAAAGAGAAAGTTTTCCCCCTTTCCCTAAATCTGCATGGTCCAATCAACATGGTGCTGGCCAGTTGCTTGGTTACTTTGCTCCTCCTCTCCCAGCCACCTGTTGGAATGACCTTGGTTCCCACAGGAAAGGCTTTTGTTCTGGCTGCAAAACCCCAGCTAACTATTTCCCTCCCCCACCCATCTAGTGGCAACCCTGAAGGCTCAAAGTTGGCCCCAGCTAGGTTTGCTTCAGGGTTGACACTAAATGTATATACTAAATAGGGTGATTCCTGAAATGTTCTGCACTATTTTCATCCCTGAGTTCTTTAGTCTTTCAGTTAACTCCGGTGACCTAGACTTCATTTCAGCTGGGTCCAGCAGAAGCTAAGTATCTGATTAGCACCAAGGTGGGAAATTCCAGTGAATAACAGGATTGCAAACTAGACTCAGAAGTCAGAGAAATATCTTGGAAATAGGTAATGGCAAATCAATTTTGTATCACTGCCAAGAAAAGTCAATAAATCACTAGGAGTTGAGCTTGGTTTGAAGAAGTCTTTATCTTTACTTACACATCATTGTCACAGCAGAGAATGTCCTTGCTCTGATAGAATGACAGGATGACATATTTCATGTTTCTTTATAAACTCTCCTTAAATGTTCTGTGTTCTTTACGCTTCCCATAAATTCTCTTAACATTTCATTTGTGTTTCTAATTGCAACAAAACATTGACAAATATTTGAAGACCACAATTAACACTTCTAAATGTCTCTTGTCCCATTTCTTATTTTATGGTTGCATTTCACATCCATCTGCTAATGTTTTTTTTTTCCTATTATCTTTGGTAAAAGTTATAAACAGGACATTGTTCGATGAAGGCAAATATGGGGTGATTTGCACTGCTAATTATTTTTAGATGTGAATGTACAAACGTCCATTAGTACTTGATGCTGATTTAAAAAATATTTGATTCCCATTTCCCCTATCAAATTGATATGCTCACATATTAAAAATAGGAGGCAAGTCCACACAATGAGCATTGACACTAATGCAGTAGCTGTACAGTAGCAGTGTAGTTCTTTTAATAAGAACTACAGAAAGAGCAGTTATCTGGAGAGTTTATTATTTTGGAGAAGATGGACATAGAGATACCTCTGTGTAGGAGGGCAATGAAAAGCAATTTGCAGGCTACAAAAAAGGAAAGTAGCTGATATCTCTACAGCAAAAATAGCCATGATCATGCAAACATTAGGTTTGTCTATTCTGAATAGCAAAAACTGTGTTGCACTATTATTTCTAAATCCCAAAGAAAATAGAGAAGGGAGACAACTAAATATAAAACAACACTGGAACAAAATGATTTGCGAAATAAATAGCTGCCTGTTCCCAATTTTATTTGTCATATTAAGAGTTTGCATATATAAAACTAAGGAGGTTGGAAATTGTAAACCATATTTATGTATATGTCTATAGAGATGCAGTGGCTAAGACTCTGAGCTTGTAGATCAGAAAGGTTGTCAGTTTGCAGTTCGAATCCCTAGCACCGTGTAATGGAGTGAGCTCCCGTTACTTCTCCCAGCTTCTGCCAACCTAGCAGTTTGAAAGCATGTAAAAAATGCAAGTAGAAAAATAGGAACCACCTTTGGTGGCAAGGTAACAGCATTCTGTGCACCTTTGCTGTCTAGACATGCCAGCCACATGACACGGAGACATCTTTGGACAGCGCTGGCTCTTTGGCTTTGAAATGGAGATGAGCACCATGCCCTATAGTCGGGAACAATTAGCACATATGGACGAGGGAACCTTTACCTTTACCTATTTCCTCATCACCCAAAAATGATCTTCTTTTGCAAATGTTGAGTGGTGTCTGGATCTAATAAGACAGCAGTAGAATCTGGGGAGGGACAAACAAGTCAAGATGACAACCACAAGAACATCAACATTGAAGCTCCGTTGCTTTGAAAGTGCATGTGAATGGAAACATGTACAAAAGAAAGGGGGCCAAGGCTGCCTTTTTGTGACTGACATCTGGCTTTTAAAAATTCTTCTCCCTACAGATTCTGTTGGAAGAAATATCTAGGTCCAGTTCCAAGCTGGGAATAAAATGAAGGCTGATTGGAAAGAAAGATTATGTTTATTGGTGAACAGAACACACACACACACGCACAGCTTGCAGTTCTGGGACAGCTGACCAAAATGGAGTTGAGATTGGGTGGGTTTTATACCTTTTGGATCCATATGGGCTCATGTATGGGTCATGGCTGGTTCTATTAGCAAAAGAGGAAATGGAAATCCTGGATGTTTTTCCAGAGTAAATCTTGTCAACCTTTGACTTGTTGCTTATCTGAAGTTTCTGTCTGACCCAATCTTTCTGAATGGGTTACCAAATCTGCATTTCTAAAAGCTGGCCTGCTCAGTTTCTGCTTGGGGCAGGGGGACTGGGATTGGTTTTTGCCTCCCTTAAGATCCCACCCCCATTTCTCCTTTAGGGGAAATATTCTCTCCTGCCTTTTTTTAATATCCCCCAATCATGGATGCTGACTTCCTACAAATCCTCCCCAAAAAATTGTTACAAAGAAAAGAGTAGTATTCTGAACAGTATGGCGAGCAGATAAACTTAGTCAGAACAAGAGGGCCAAGCTGGCTGCAGAATTTCCAGTGTTCGGTGCTCCTAAGCCCAAAGGATGGAGAGCCAAAGAAGAAATGAAAAATGCCAACTTAAATTACTGATTAGAAATATCAACCAGGTGCCTACAATCGACAGTGCATAAAATACTCACCCTGTCTGCAGGACTCTTCTTCAGCTGGGTGCTATTTTTTTTTTTAAAGGCAACAAGCTAAAAGTCAAGTTCCTATATTACCTATTGCTTATATGGCATCAGATTCCAATTTGGAAATAGGAAGGGGCCATCTTACAGCTTGGTACAGTGCTTCCCCCAGGTTTCTTTGAGTTTTGGAGGGTCTGACTCAGAGGTTGGCTCCAAAAATTTCAGCAATGGGTTCTCTGCCCAGTTGCTGGGGGGCATGGCTATGGTGGGCATGGCTAGTTGGCCTCCTGCACCACAGCAGGTGGTGTTGGTGTTGGTGTTTTTGCCTTCCCCAGGCTCTGGAGGCTTTCCTCAAGCCGCTGGGAGGGTGAAAACTGCCTCCCCCAGGCTCCAGAGGTCCTCCGGAGGCCAGAAACAGGCCTGTTTCCAGACTTCTGGAACTTCCAGGAGGCCCATTTCCACCCTCCCCGAGCCTCCGCACAGGCCCTGAACTTACCTTGCATCCAAAATGGGTCACGGTGGAGATTCCTGGGAGGGGAAGGGTGGGGTGGGAGGGGCAGGGCATGGTGGGTGGGGCCAACCAGGTGTGGGATTTGGAGGTTCTCCAAATCGGCCATAATGTTACTTACAGATTCTCCCGAACTTGGGCGAACCCGTAGAAGCCCAGCCCTGGTCTGACTCCATCCCTAGTTGGTCAGGTGTCTGGAATTAATTAAGACCCCCCCCCTAGAATTGATCCATGCTGAATTCCTCTAAAAAGGTAGGAGGAGAAGGGAATGATAAAAGTGACAGGTGATTAAAACCCAGCCTTTTTTTTTTTGCAGCGTGCCTTGCACACATGATGCACATAAACAGTGGACTGTTAATTGTGCCAAAACAATACCCTAAAAGTGTCCTTTAAAACATACCCAAAAGGAAAGAAAGAAGTAATGAAATAAAATAGTGTCTTGTGAGCCAAGAAATCCCAACCCACTGCTGCTAAAATGTCAGCAGCAGAAACGGCATTTTTTTTCTTTTTTCTTTTTTGCAGTTAAAAGACAGAGATTACCGTATGGAGACAAAGCAAAATCCCCTGGTATCTTGTTGAATGATCTCTCATTCAAGGTTAGAAACTAGTTCAGGTGTTGCCAATATTATCTTTTATTAAGCATTTTAAAAATCTATTTTCCCTGAGGAAATACATTAGTTTGAACTCTGTTCCAGAGAGTCTCCCTGTACGTTTGATTATTTTTCTTATTACTATTATCAGACATAGCATTTGGAGAGCTGGCTTTATTTTTATTTTTTTTAATTTTATTTGGTCTGGGATCGAAGTCACTGTCTCACATCCTGGGAGAAAGGAAAAGTCCTTAAGCTTTAGATAATCTTTTCTTTAACACTGTCGCATGGAAGAGACTCACCAGGGGAAGTTATTAAGAGGGGCACTTAGCAGAATACAAATTCATAACGCGATGAAATTTCCCCACGGCAAATGCGTAACAAGTGTCCTTCCTCCAAAGTTGGAAGACATAATTGTATTCCTTTCTCAGATAATAAAGCTCCTTGCATATTTTAAACACTGGAGTGAGAAAGCAGAAAGGTGGAGAACGCATCAGAGATTGTACTTTTGATGATGTTAATGATTATTATTTTAGTTTCAGCTAGCAATAACACAAGGGAACGGAAGGCATTGAAGTGGGGAGGAAATCAGGATAAATTTTATGAATCACAAATTAATCGTAATTATTAATTTCCATTCCTAAGATGGTCTTTGATGAGGACTTTGGTCTAGTTTGTGGGTAAGAATAATTGTCTCTGCATAATTGCTTGCAGTTTCCCTAACTCTTAGCTTCAGGGAAATCCTTTTGCAGCAACTGAACTCACAATCAATGAGAAATGAGGTTTGTTTTAATTACTTGGCTGGCAAAAAAAAATATGCTGACCGTATTTATATGCAGCCAAAAGGCATGGATGTATAAAATTAATCAGTGCTGTGGGCCATGTTGACAACCCCAGAGTTTCAACTCTGGTAGGGGAAGGGAAAAATGATAGAAAATGAAAAATTAGAGGAATAGGAATGAAAAAATAAAAGCAAAGGTTACTTTTCACTCCAAGGGAAAATGCCATAATGTATGAGGAGATATATTGAAATTACAAATTTGTATTTGATAAGCATAATTTCTTTGTAGTGGGAAGGTTGGGTGCTGAGCAGCGAGAGTTAGGAAGAGTTTGATGCTGTTGAAGGACAGTTAAAAGAAATAAAAACTGACAGTCTTGATAATGCATCAGACTAAGACCTTGGGGCTAAAGATGTAGGAGATGAGAAGGCAGAATTAGAAGGCAGGGTTAAGTGTGTCATCAGTTTGGAGTTATTGCACACTCTCAAGGAAGTCGTGTCCAGACCCCAATGAATTTTGTTTTGACCCATATCTAGCATCAATTTAGCTTTTACCATTAGTTTGTAGTAGTAATAGTAGTAGTAGTAGTTGTTGTTAGGAATATAATTCTAATGGTTGGGTTGGCAATACATAAATCATGTAACAATGTTATACCTGTTTTCTTTAAATCATACTGTAAAATGTGATTGGTTGCTGTTTTCCTCAATCGGCCATAAGAGCTAGAATGATTGTTAGCTCTCTCTGTTTGTTAGATGCTGGGCTGATCTGATCTGAGTGCTGTGAGCTATTGTAAGTATTGCAACTGTTAGCAAACTTTGAGTACTGAACTGATTATATGATACTGGACTATGTTATTTGGATTATCCCTTAACTGAAAGACATTGATGAGTAACTGAATTATCTGTGTATGACTTGGACTGTTTGATGGACTCTAATACCTCTATTTCCACGAAAGTAAAAGCCTATTTAAACTGCAGTGTCTCTGTATGCTGGTTTGTGTGTTCTCCAACACAACTCTCACAACGATTCTCTGAACGCACTCGCTCTCCCAACGGGGAGCTTACCTAACAGTAGTAGTAGTAGTAGTAGTAGTAGTAGTAGTAGTAGTAGTAGTAGTAGTAGTAGTAGTAGTAGTGGTGGTGGTGGTGGTGGTGGTGGTGTTGGGTGGTGGTGGTGGTGGTGGTGGTAGTTTATTGCCATTGCACCTTATACAATGAAATTAAATGCCATTTCAGTATTCATTATACATAAGAAAAGTATAAAAATAAAACAAACACACATGCTTCACATTCTATGCAATTGAATTGAAAACCCCTGATAGTGCATTAATATTGCACAATATAGTAGAATTCAATATAGTTACTACTCTGGGATAGAAGCTGTTTTTCAGCCTATTTGTCATTGTTTTTATTGTCCTGTACCATCTGCCAGATGGTAATAGTTTTTTTAAAAAAGGGTGCCCAGGATGAGATGGATCTTTAAGAATGTTTTGGACTTTCTTAAGGCAGTGGGAGCTATAAAGCTCTTCCAAAGAAGGGAGATGGCAACCAATGATCCTCTGGGCAATGATGTTAACCCTCTGGAGCGCTGTCCTATCTGCCAACTGTGCAATTAGCAAACCATACACAGGTGCAGTAAGTTAAAATACTCTCCATGGTGCAGCGATACAAGGTCACCAGCAGTTTTTCATTCAGTTGTTGTTTCCTGAGAAGTCTCAGATAGCATAAGCTCTGCTGGGCCCTTTTGACTAGTGCTGCCTCTTTTATGATAACACCCAGAATACTAAAACTGGCCACTTGCTCCACTTGGTCTCCATTGATAACCAAGGGATGGTTAACTAGATTCTTGTGTATAAGTAGCAATAATAAATTATTCAGTGCTTTGAACTCAGTGAGTGCTCCTGGTCATTTGCACTTATAAAAGTCCACTCATTAGAATGTTTAGGAGAATTCCAAGGCAGGACTGACTTGAGAGAAAAAGAAAGAAGCTGCACACAGGATAATGTGTAGCAAGGACAGAAAAAGAATCTAGTTGGTATGTTGCCAATATCCATGTTATTCCATAGAAAATACTTTTATACAGTGGTGGTGTAGGCTATAGTGGCAAACTTCCTCCTTCTACTTCTCTTCCTGTTAACTGAGTTTGGGGAAGGAAGAATGTGCAGTAAAGTTAAATCCTTTTGGAAAGGATTCTCCAAGATTTATCTCAATGGCTTGTCTTCTGACCAGAAATACAGAAAGAGAACAAGACAAACAAATTTGCAGCAGCTGAAATCCAAAATTCTAATCCACATCTAACACCATTCTCCATCAGATTGCTGTATTCTTTCTGGTTCTCCAATTCCAGATCCATAGTCACTGAGTTTCTTGCTTCTCAGGCTTTGGGAAAGAACTGCTCCATTCATTGTACAACTCAAAATGGTGTAGCTAATGTTCCTATTGTTAAGACTCCAATTAACGGACCTAAGCAAATCAGAACTTTGAAACTTGGCTCCTTCTCAAAGGTCTTCTTTATTGAGTATATCATATCAGCACAGCTTCAAAGGAAAACCAATTCTAAATCTTTCCCACAGTTTCAGTATTCAGTAAACTAGGAAGTTTCCCCATCTCCAATTGTCACAAGTCACGTTGGCTAATTGGGTTAAATGGTGGGCTCTCTGGGCACTTCTTCCCCAATGTTATCTATTGTCAGTAGAGATGACCTTGGTTCTCCCGAGAAAGCTCTCTGTCGTGCCTAGTAAAGCATTCCAACCCCGTCCTCCCCCTTCCCTTTCTATGTGGTAACTGAGGAGCAGAAAAATGGCTGCTGCCAGATTCGGTTCAAAGTTGACACCTCTCTTCTATTTCCCCCCACAACAATCCTGTGAGGTGAAGTGACTGACGTTGTCAAAGTCATCCAGCCACTTTCATGCCTAACAAAGAACTAGAATTTACAGTATCCCAGTTTACAGACCAACATTTTCATCACTGTACCTCATTCACTACTAGGTCAGTTATACAAAAATATGGTATTAGATTTTACAATGACATTACCACGTCAAAGCCAAGACACAAGAGGAAGCAGACAAGACTGGCAGCTGAATGTCACTCCAATATCAGAGGCAGGGCAGTGACCTCCAGTGTATCTAAGGCAGTGTTAGCTAACCTTTTTTCCCCTCACGTGCTGAAATTGTGTATGTGCCCACACCCACAATGCAATGGCCCCCGCCTCCTATGCATGCACGCATGACCCCCCTGTGCATGCGCGTGCAACCCCCCTGCATGGCTTACTCAGCCTCCTGCACCAAGCCGGTGTGGGGGGGGAGTTTTTACCCCCCCCCCCAGGCTCCAAAGGCTTTTGTCAAGCCTCCAGGAAGGTGAAAATGGCCTCCCCTGGGCTCCGGAGGCCCCAAACAAGCCCATTTCCAGACTTCCGGAAGTTCTGAAAGTCCCATTTTTTGCCCGCCCCAGGCTCTGGAGGCTTTCCTTAAGCCCCTGGGAAGGCAAAAGCATCCTCCCCCTGGCTCCAGAGGCCCTTCGGAGGCTGGAAACAGCCCATTTCCAGACATATGGAACTTCAGGGAGGCTTGTTTTTTGCTCTCCCCAGGCTCCGGAGGCTTTCCTTGAGCCTCCAGGAGGGCTAAAACAGTCTCTCCCAGGCTTTGGTGCACCTCCCTAAAGTCTCTTGGCACAAAAAACAGGGGTCACCACATCCCTGTACTTCCCCTGCCATGATCCCCCACGCATGGACATGTGACCCCCCTACCCTCCCCCACAAATGCACACACATCTCCCGGCAGAGACCTGGTGGGAGGCGCACATGTGTGGTGGAGCTGATCTGGGCGATGGCTCACATGCCCTCAGAGAGGGCTTAGCATGCCACCTGTGGCACACATGCCACAGGTTCGCCATCACGGATCTAAGGAAAACAGGCTGAGTAATGGATGAGAAATACTGAGACACTGAGACAATCTTGTGTCATGTTGCTATTCCTACTATACAGACTTTACACATATTGCCTAATTGTAGGGCTAGCTCTGTGAGCAGGAGGTCTCTTATGATCTACCTGTACCTGACCATGGACTTTTAAACAGTAGCTCTCTAACAGCACACACACCCCCACTCTCCAAATTGTCTCGTTGCCTTTCTGGGTGGAATTGAACAGGCAAGTTAATCAGTTCCTATGAGACAGAACTCCAACAACTAATGGGTTGCCATAGAAACCCAGCCCCAATCAATACCTCTCAATTGCTTGGGTCAGCTGACAGAAGATGTCTGCCCTGATCGTAGATTCTGAAGGATGAAGTGCTACCCTCTGCAGCCCAAGAAATCTCCATGGATCTTTTGCTAATGAAACATCCTACAGTTCTTATAAAGCAGAAAAATATTAATGCTTCCAAGGCTGCTTATTTACCTCTTGGGAGGCATTCTGATATTGTTAGAATCAATTACGTTTAGTACATTGTAGGAGGTCTCCATCAGTAAGTTCTTTAAAGAGGCAGGACAATTACTGGATGGGGCTAAGAAATGCATTTGCTCTTTCTGGCATCGGAGTGAAGCGTGCATCGATTTCTGAAATGATGAAAAGCAAAGAAGAAGAAGGGCCTCAAGAGATCCAGGAATCTCCTTTGCAAAATCAGATATTCAGAACTGGGTTATTCCTGGAATTTTAGCCACGTTTCAAACTTGCTGACAAACATCCAGAAAGGATGAAAAACAGGCAGGTCTTGGAGTGGTGGCACTTCAGAATAGATCAAGTACAAGAGAGTCCTCGACTTTCAACAGTTCATTTAGTGACTGTTGAATTCAGCCCAAAAATTCGTGACCAAAATTCAGACACTTGGCAACTGGCTCATATTTATGAAGGTTGCAGCATCTTGGGATCATGTGATCACCTTTTGAAAAGTCAATGGGGAACTGCAGAGATTCACTTAACAACTGGGGCAAGCAAGGTCGTAAAATGGGGCAAAAGTCTCTTAACAACTATCTCACTTAGCAATGGAAATTTTGGGCTCAGTTGGGATGGTAAACTGAGGACTACCTGTATTTGGATAATCCCCAATAAAAATATACTAAACATTTTTGCTGTGTTTGGAAACCCAGTCTATCAGGGAGAAGTTGAAGCTGTTCTCCATAACTTGCTAACTTTCTGTGTGCAAGAGTTTCATAGCTGAATTTTTTTTTTAAATGCCATTCTCCCACATTCTTCCATTTTGCTTCACTGCTGCATTCTCAGGAGGGGGTAATATTTAAATATCATAAGCTGTTGTGACCCCTCCAGTAACGAATGCCGGGACAAGCTTAACTGGAATGTTCTTTAATAGCAAGACACCAAAACCTCGGTGGCTGAAAGCCAAGGAAAACAAACAGATAAGGACCTTGGCAGCAACTCAGACAAACTCAGGCAGCAATAAGCACAGATAAGGCTTGGCAGCAATCCAGCCTGCCAAGCTCCCAGTACTGTCCTCTGACATTCAATCCTGCGTTGACTTCTGCAAAGAGGGCCATTTGCACAAGTAGTTTTTTATAGTCTGGAGAGGAGCCTAATGACCACCAGCTGAGTACAATCACCTCCTGTAATCGCGTAATTGTTCCTGACGCCTAGTAGCTCTTCGATGGCGTGCATCCAGAAACAACTCACTACTGGCCTCCGTCTCACTCTCCCTTGTCTCCTCCCCACTGGTCCAAGGCTCAGGTGCCTCCTGGTGGCCAACCAGCCTCTCTGCGCCCTGCTCAGAGTCGGAACCCTGTCCAGGGTCCTCCACATCCTCCACAGCCGACTCAGAGGGCCCCTCGCTGTCGGAGTCTGGTGGCAGCTCCAACGGCACCTGCTGGGCTACAACAATAAACTCAACTCAATCTAGCAACTTCATCTATGCAGATGCCATATGCAATTAGAAGCATGAGTTAATTCTGATAAAAGGATAATACGTTAGCCAGATGTCATGTGCCTTTGGTTTTAAAGGTGCTACACAATCCCATCAGAACCTTTTCTTACATCCATTTTTTCCTTAATTTTCCAAGAGAAAATTTGTTTAACCCAAGGACAACTATCTAGCGAGGGATGTAAGATTCTTTCCTCTTTTCAAGTTGTTTGGAAGATGTAAAAATTGTCTCGGCTCTCCATTCTGTCAGAACTACTTTTCTATTTAACGTATTTGTTGTTGTTATTGTTAGTTGCGAAGTCGTGTCTGACCCATCGCAACCCCATGGACAACATTCCTCCAGGCCTTCCTATCCTCTACCATCCCCCAGAGTCTATTTAAGCTCACATCTACTGCTTCAGTGACTCTATCCAGCCACCTCTTTCTCTCTTGTATCCTTCTTTTTTTGCCCTCAATCTTTCTCAGCATTAGGCTCTTCTCCAGTGAGTCCTTCCTTCTCATTAGGTGGCCAAAGTATTTGAGTTTCCTTTTCAGAATCTGGCCTTCTAAAGAACAGTCAGGTTTGATCTCCTCTGGGACTCACCGGTTTGATCGCCTTGCAGTCCAAGGGACTCTCAGGAGTCTCCTCCAGCATCATAGTTCAAAGGCTTCAATTCTTTGGCACTCAGCCTTCTTTATGGTCCAACTTTCATCGCCATACATTGCAACTGGGAAAACCATAGCCTTGACTAAATGCACTTTGTTGGCAGGGTGATGTCTCTGCTTTTTAGTATGCTGTCTAGATTTTCCATAGCTTTCCTCCCCAGGAGCAAGTGTCTTTTAATTTCTTCACTGCAGTCCCCATCTCATTTAACTTATAGAATCTCTCATTTACATTTGAAAACTGGCACACCTACAAGCTACTGCATTGGTTACTTTTCCCCTCTAGATGACTGGTGTGCTCAAATGTGTGTCTGCGGGTATGCCCAAGATCTCTGCACTTTCAATCTGTAAAGGTGGATTCTTTTTAAAAGATGCCAATAAACGAGAAAGGGAATACATTTGTCTTGATGATACTCTTGAGGGATGATATTTTTTCACCACCACCCTTTTGCTAAATGTAGTTAATTTTATTTTATTTATTTTTTTGAATTTCTGCCTTGCTTGGTGTTCTTCACTTTTGTCACGCTCCAGTACCTTCTGATTCTAGCTCAAATTACTGTGTCATAATAGCATTTGCCATCCCAAGTCTTTCTTAAAGCTGAAGGATCAATAAACGCTTATGGTAATTCTCTTCTAAATTCTCTTGAGATCTCATTCACCCATGCTTGGGGCGGGGGGAGGGAGAGAGCAGCAGCCAGCACAGAGTAAAGAGAAGACCGGACCAGCAATAGCTGTATTTTGTGTCAACCTGGAAAAATCACAGACTCATTTTTTAAAATGAGTTTTGCTTTGCTGACAGAGCTGTAATTAAAATGGCTGCACATAAAATGCAGATGGTCAATTCTGGCAGGAAAACATCTCCCCCCCGCTTTTTCCCCCCCGCAACCCACACATTCTATTCATTTTCTCCCTGCCTCCCTGCCTCCCTGGCCTGGTTTCATGGAGGGAAAGAGGGATGTGCAAATCTGCCAATGTTGAATTTACCCAGATTTCTTTTGGTCCAGTTTACAAATGCTGCTGCTGGAAAACAAAATGTATATTTTGTTTACATATTTGTAAATGTGCTTCCGAGTTTTTTTAAAGGTTTTTTTCCTGTCCATCAAATGACCCTAGACCTGTGATGGCAAACCTATGGCACGCCTGCCATAGGTAGCACACAAAGCCCTCTCTGCGGGCACACAAGCCATCACCCCAGCTCCACCGTGCATGTGCCTCCCACCAGCTAGTTGATTTTTGGATCATGTGCGCATCGGAAGGGGGCAGGGGTCGCACATGTATGTGCGAGGGGCAGTGGGAGGTCACACATGTTTTTGGTCCCAGGAGGCTGCAGGGAGGCCTACTTGGCCCAAAACGGGGTGCAGCAGGGTCGTGCATGCATGCAGGGGTTGGGGTCACGGGAGGAGGTCACATGTGCATGCACAGGGGGGTGGGGCACAGGGGGGTGTCACACGTGCACTTTTGGCACGCAACAACAAAAAGGTTAGCCATCACTGCTCTAGACAATATACACATAAAAATAACTGACATTGTTTAACTAATGTAACTATTATATTTTTTTAGAAGTATTTGAATGTACTTTCCAACCCATGCTATATATTTCTATAAAAATTCAGAGCCCTGGGGCTACAGAAAAAGGATTAGGAACATAATCAATATTGTAATTTTTTTTCATCTCTCCATATTTGTGCACATCTCTGATATGCATATCAGTATATTCCACTGCAGCATTGTGACAATTTGGGTTTTATGTCTACAAGCACATTCCAATTTCAGGAGAGTGGAGATGATCAAACTTTTGAGTTGGGCAACTCCACTTAAGAAGAGATATTTACAGGGAGATTAGATATTTCATTTACAGAATGGAATGGAGTGGAGTGGAGTGGAGTGGAGTGGAGTGGAATGGAATGGAATAGAATAGAATAGAATAGAATAGAATAGAATAGAATAGAATAGAAATGTTGTAGGATCTTCTGCTAGGATGGAAGGTTGGACTAGAAGATCTACACGATCCCTTCCAACTATGTTGTTGTTGTTGTTGTTGTTGTTGTTGTTGTTGTTGTTATTATTATTATTATTATTATTATTATTATTATTATTATTATTATTATTATTATGCAATTGTATCACAGCGGCCAGTTGTTTCACCGGATTTGGCATTGGTTACTAGTCAGGCCCCACCCAGGGGCCTAGGACGTCGTAACGTATTTTCGTAATATGCGTGCAGATCCAAGCAGTGCAGCTTTTTGCATTTGACTGATGGTGATTTTGTCAATTTTTAACTGTTTTAAATGTAATTCCAGTGCTTTTGGAATAGCACCCAGTGTGCCAATTACCACTGGAATTACCACTGCTGGTTTGTGCCATAGTCGTTGAATTTCGATTTTTAAGTCCTGGTATCTTGCGATTTTTTCATGTTCCTTCTCGGCGACCCTGCTATCACCTGGTATTGCGATGTCTATGATTGTGACCTTATTTTTCTCAACCAGTGTGATGTCTGGTGTATTATGCGCCAGTATTTTGTCAGTTTGTATACGGAAATCCCACAAGATCTTGACCATCTGATTTTCGGTGACTTTTTCAGGCTGATGTTCCCACCAGTTTGTTGCTGTTTTAATATTATAATTTTTGCACAAATTCCAATGGATCATTTGTGCTACTGAATTGTGCCGCAATTTATAATCAGTCTGCGCAATTTTTTTACAGCAGCTGAGTATGTGATCAACAGTTTCATCAGCTTCTTTGCAAAGTCTGCATTTGGCATCATCAGAGGATTTTTTGATTTTGGCCTTAATGGCATTTGTGCGGATAGCTTGTTCTTGCGCAGCCAGGATTAGTGACTCTGTTTCTTTCTTTAATGTACCTGTTTTTAACCATAACCAAGTTTGTTCACTGTCCACTTTATCTTTTATTTTTTCCAGAAATTGACCATGCAGTGCTTTGTTCTGCCAACTCTCCATTCTTGATTTTATCACATCTTTTCTGTATTCTTGTTTTGTCTGTTGGGCCTTCAGTAGATTTTTGTTCTTTACTTCGATTAATAGATGTTCTTGAGTGTCTTTTAAATAATCAGCCAGTGCATGTTTTTCTTCTTCAACTGTTTGCTTAACTTGTAATAATCCTCTGCCACCTGATTTTCGGGGCAGATATAGTCTATCAGTATCACCACGTGGATGTAAACTGTAGTGCATTGTCATTAGTTTCCTGGTTTTTCGGTCCAAAAGGTCCAAATCAGCTTGTGTCCAGTTAACTATGCCAGCTGTGTATCTTATAACTGGTATTGCCCAGGTATTTATGGCCTTGATTGTATTTCCACCATTCAATTTAGATTTCAAAATTTTCCTAACTCTGTTGGTGTACTCTCGCCTGACAATAGTTTTTACTTCTCCATGCTTGATGTTATCCAACTGCAGAATGCCTAAGTATTTGTAGGCTTCATTTTCTTTGCATTTAATTATTTGGCCATTGGGCATTTCAATTCCCTCAGATGCAGTGATTTTGCCCCTTTTTATGGATACAGTGGCGCATTTTTCCATGCCAAACTGCATTGAAATATCGGTGCTGAATACTCGGACTGTATTTGTCAATGATTGGATTTCTATTTCTGACTTTCCATAGAGTTTCAAATCATCCATATATAGTAAATGCGAAATTTTTTCAGATTTTTTGGCTGTTTGGTAGCCTAATTTCATTTTTTTTAAGATTACTGATAGTGGGATCATTGCGATGATGAAGAGAAGAGGTGAAAGTGAATCACCCTGGAAAATTCCTCGCTTGATATTAACCATTCCGTAGCTCTCATTCCCTACTGCCAACTCAGTTCTCCATTGTTTCATTGCCTTTTCAGTAAAGGATGTAATATTTTTGCTAATGCCAGTTGTTTCTAAGCATTTTATGATCCAACTATGTGGCAGTGAGTCAAATGCCTTTTTGTAATCAATCCAGACCATATTCAAGTTCGTTTTTCTGTTCTTACAATTTTCTAATATCATTTTATCAATTAGAAGCTGATCTTTTGTGCCCCTGCTCCTTCTTTTGTTGCCTTTTTGCTCTACTGGCAAGATGTTGTTTGTTTCCAAATAATCCATCATGTTATCTGCAATAATGCCTGTGAGTAATTTGAAGGTTGTTGGTAAGCATGTTATTGGTCTATAGTTTTCAGGTGTTGTTCCTTTAGTTGGATCTTTCTGAATCAAGTATGTTTTTCCAGTTGTTAACCATTCATCAATTTGGCCCTTTTGTAAAATTTCATTCAGTTGCCTGGCCAATATTGCATGTAAACTGGTCAGATATTTGAGCCAGAAACCATGTAATTGGTCCTTTCCAGGTGATGTCCAATTCTTTACCTTTTTAACTCGATTTTTGATCATCTCAGTTGTTATTTCTAATACTTGCATTTGTTTGTTGCCAATGCTTTTCTCAAAGTCATGTATCCACTTTGCTTCCTTGTTGTAGTCCTTTGCATTTTCCCACAATTCTTTCCAGAATTCAACTGTGGCCTGCTTTTCTGGTTCTTCACTTTTGGTGTCACCATTCACATTAAGACTTTGATAAAAACGCCGTTGGTCTGATCGAAATTGCTGATTTTGTTTATATTGGATGATTCGTGCCTCATATCTTTCAATTTTTCTAGCTGTTGCTGTTATCTGCTGTTTTACAATCTCTACAGCTTCATTGATGTTTCTTGTATCCAATCTATATCTTCTGATTAGCCGATCTATGATTTTGTTGTTTTTAAGCCGTTGCTCATGCATGTTCTTTAAGTTACTAGCATCTGCCCTTAATTTTTTGATTTTTTGTTCTAGACGGATTTTCCACTTTGGCTTTGATGCTTTTTCTGTTGTGTGACTAGGTACTTTAATTTTAATGCCTAGTTCATTAGTGACTATTACAGCTGTGCTGTACATTAACTGGTTTGTTTCCAAGATGGATTCCGGTTCAATTGTTGAAAGCACTGCATTAACCATTTTCATGATAGGGGCCAAAATTTTCTTAGGCACAGTTTTTAGTGATGGTAAACGTTGCCTTTCCTCATTAAGCAGAAAATGCTCCATGATCTTATCCTTCAATTCTTTTTGTTTTTGAGTTAGTTCATCAGTTGGTTCAGTGATAACTGGTTCTAGTGGTGGTGATGTTATTTCCTCCCCGAGAGCTTCTTCTGGGAGTTCTACTATAATGTCTTTAGTTGTGTCTTGAATATCAGTTATTTCCGCTTGTGATATTGTTTTTGGGGTTTTGCAATTTGCCTGAATTTCCTCATGTTCAACTTCACTAAACACTTTATTCCGTATAATAAATCGCCTTTGATCTGCTAGTCGTTGTTCACTAACATTTGAATCTGGATATTGTTGTTTCCATAATTCATACATTCGCTTTAAATATCCTCTTTTTTCTGGCTCTGAGTTGTAGTAACAGGCCATTATGGCACGGTTTTCATCTGCACTATATTTTTGTCGTTTTGTTGGCTGGTCCACTTGTAGCCCACTTGTCGACGGATGTCCAGGGACCCCAACATCCGCCGCGGCCCTTGTTAACCCGCGCGACGACCGATGCGGTATGGAATTCTTATTCGTTTTTTTCACCATATTGTATGGGTTGGCGGGGTTTTTTTTACGGGACCAGATGCCAACCTGATCCCAACCCTCCTCCTTTCTCATCCGGGCTTGGGACCGGCAACGGCGGAGTTGTTGTTGTTGTTATTATTATTATTATTATTATTATTATTATTATTATTATTATTATACAATCGTATCACAGCGGCCAGTTGTTTCGCCGGATTTGGCATTGGTTACTAGTCGGGCCCCACCCAGGGGCCTAGGACGTTGTAACGTATTTTCGTAATATGCGTGCAGATCCAAGCAGTGTGGCTTTTTGCATTTGACTGATAGGGATTTTGTCAATTTTTAACTGTAATTTTTAAATGTAATTCCAGTGGTTTTGGAATAGCATCTAGTGTGCCAATTACCACTGGAATTACCACTGCTGGTTTGTGCCACAGTCGTTGAATTTCGATTTTTAAGTCCTGGTATTTTGCGATTTTTTCATGTTTCTTCTCGGCGACCCTGCTATCACCTGGTATTGCAATGTCTATGATTGTGACCTTATTTTTCTCAACCAGTGTGATGTCTGGTGTATTGACCATCTGATTTTCGGTGACCTTTTCAGGCTGATGTTCCCACCAGTTTGTTGCTGTTTTAATATTATAATTTTTGCACAAATTCCAGTGGATCATTTGTGCTACTGAATTGTGCCACAATTTATAATCAGTCTGCGTGATTTTTTTACAGCAGCTGAGTATGTGATCACCAGTTTCATCAGCTTCTTTGCAAAATCTGCATTTGGCATCATCAGAGGATTTTTCGATTTTGGCCTTAATGGCATTTGTGCGGATAGCTTGTTCTTGCGCAGCCAGGATTAGTGACTCTGTTTCTTTCTTTAATGTACCTGTTGTTAACCATAACCAAGTTTGTTAACTGTCCACTTTATCTTTTATTTTTTCCAGAAATTGGCCATGCAGTGCTTTGTTCTGCCAACTCTCCATTCTTGATTTTATCACATCTTTTCTGTATTCTTGTTTCGTCTGTTGGGCCTTCAGTAGATTTTTGTTCTTTACTTCGATTAATAGATGTTCTTGACTTTCTTTTAAATAATCAGCCAGTGCATGTTTTTCTTCTTCAACTGTTTGCTTCTTCATCTTCTTCTTCTTCTTCTTCTTCTTCTTCTTCTTCTTCGTCTTCGTCTTCGTCTTCTTCTTCTTCTTCTTCTTCTTCTTCTTCTTCTTCTTCTTCTTCTTCTTCTTCTTCTTCTTCTTCTTCTTCTTCATCATCATCATCATCATCATCATCATCATCATCATCATCATCATTTGATGTCCAGGAAGCCTTGTAGGAAGTTAGTGCCACTACTGAACTACAGAAATGTTGGGAGTAGAAGTATTTTGTGTATGTGTGTAACTTTCCTAAGAGCGGCAATAATTAGTGAAACAAGTTGCATATAGTATATATATAACAAAAAGATAATTATTTACAAGAAATATATGGTAAGGTCTAGGCAAAGCCAAGCACCTAGCTAACTGCATCCTAGTAGGAGAACAGTCCAAAGTGTTCCACGGGAAGAAAAAGAGGAAGAAATGGTCTTGGCTTGGCAATATTTTAGGCAGAATGATATTCAGAGAAGGGACATTAAGTTCTCCGTGTTCTAGCTATGCCTTTTATTGTCCTGTTATGATCATTAGTCCCATTAGGTGGGACTGAAGAGGTAGTGCAATTAGATTTGAACTTCAAAGCAAGAAATGGAGGCTACCTTTTTTTTCAAAGAATTTTTATTTTTTTATCCTCTTACATACCACTTTAAGTATACATTCACATAATTGGTATTCTTCTTTACATTTATCATTCGTATACATTTATTATTTCATTTAATAAGTTATAATGTACAATTTGGGTTGCTTTATTTACAATCCCTTCCTCCCTTTGTAACACTTCCTTGTTTTCCCTTTCTTTTCTCCCTCCCTCCCTCCCTTCTCTACTTCCTTCCTTCCTCCTCTCCTTCTCCTCCCTTCTTCCCTTACCTTTCTCCTACTCCTGCTCTTCCTCTTTCCCTTCCTACCTTCTCTCCTTCTCTTTCTCCCCCTTCCATCCTCCTCTCGTTACCTCCTTCTTCTTTCCCCCATCTTCCTTTCTTTCTCTCCTCCTCTCTAAATGGAGGCTACCTTACAGAGTCCTGTCACAAAATATTAGCTTCTCTTCACCATGGCACAAAAGATGGCAGGCTGCTGCTGGAATAATAGCAATAGCACTTAGACTGCTTCACAGTGCTTTTACAGCCCTCTCTAAGTGGTTTACCGAGTCAGCTTATTCCCCCCCTCCCAACAATCTGGGTCCTCATTTTACCAACCTCGGAAGGATGGAAGGCTGAGTCAACCTTGAGCCTGGTGAGATTCGAACTGCCAAATTGAAGGCAGCCAGCAGCCTGCAGACGTAGCTTGCAGTACTGCACTCTAACCACTGCACCAACACAGCTCAATAGCAAGCAGTGACCCAAGAACTACAGGTCTTAACCACTGGAGAAATATTTACAGGTAGTCCTTGACTTACAACCACAATAGAGCCCCAAATTTCTGTTGTTAAGTGAGACAGTTGTTAAGTGAGTTTTGTCTCAGTTTGCAATTACTGCATTGTTAAATTAGTAACGTGGCTGTTAACTGAATTTGGCTTCCCCATTGACTTTGCTTATCAGAAGGGCACAAAAGATGATCACATAACCTCAGGACACTGCAACTATCATAAAGAGGAGTCAGTGGCCAAGCATCTGATCATGTGACTGTTTAGTCCTCATGGCTACGATTGACAGCCAGCAACAAGTAGGCCGCGCCTGATTGACTGATAGTCGGATACGCGCCTATTGGCCTCCCTGCTTGACAGCTCCATATAAATAGCTGTCAAACAGGGGGAGGTCCCTGTCTACCGCTAACCTGTCTACTGTACTTATCTGTTCTAATAAACTGCTGTTCACTTACCTCAGGAGCCTCCTGCCTCATTCCTTCAGGGAATACTTCAGTGACCATGGGAATGTTGCAATGGTCATAAATGTGAGAAATGATAAAAAAAATTTCCCAATGCTGTTGTAACTTTAAAACTTCAATGGTTGTTAAGTCACGCACTACCTGTACTTCAAAAATACAATGCAGGAAATTTTTTTCAGTTGCTTTCTGAAGCCATTTGTTTTAAAATACTTGTTTGTGAATACTAACAACAATAATATAGCCTGTTCAGAAAAGAGACACTTTATCAAATCATTTTAAGAAAAATGGCATGTTCTGTAATATAATAGAATGGATGATGAATCACAAAGTGAAGGGTGAGAAATAATTTTTAAAAAACCAAATGGTGTTACATTTGTCTAGGTTTGAATTTTCTTTCTAAGGTCTATATATTATGCTTGTGATGGCATAAATTTAATGAACCCATTTGGAAATGCTGGCCAAGTCAATATGCATCCCAAGCCAGGAAAATTTCTTAATCTCTCCTTTGTCACAACCACCACTTCTCTTGCCTCAGGTCTTAGGTTTTTTGATATTTTCCTTATTAAGTGCCATGATATGATTTCTGCCATGGAAACATCAGATCAAATGTCACCCTTAACCAAGTAGCAGCTGCAACATTTTCCTCTGGTCAAAAAAAAAAAAAAATACTTGATTCCTTTTGGTCTAAAATCTTTAATTTTCAGACACACCAAAATTTGGGCTGTAAATGTCTAGAGAATCTCTTCAGGTTGATAACTGATAACAGCCTGTATATATTGCCATGAGGTGAAGAAAAGTCCCCTCCATTTTCTTCCTCTTCCTTCATTCTTTTAAAAAGAAAAATCAAGACAGTTTTATGGCTGTGGGTATGTCAGCTGCTGTCAAAAGTACATACAAGTAAGGGGAAATATTTTCTTTTCAATTGAAACCTGAAGAGAAAGGAATTGAAGCCAGGGCTCCAAAGTGTGATTTCTGAAGAGAGTTATTACACTAGACTGCTTAACCTGTGAAACCTGTTACTATAAGAGACTCCAAAAGCTGACCAAACAGTATATCCAGGTGAGAGATATGATCATTTCAGAAATACATGGCTGTTAGCCAGGTGAGTCTGTGAATGTTCTGTGAGGCTTAAAGCATATTATAACTATCATTTATCTTTTGTGGCTGTCATGTTGCAAGATAAATTACACAATGGATGTAGATTTTTTTTTCTCACGGGATGGGATGGGGGGGGGAGTGGGGTAAGGTGGGGTGGGAATTTTCATCTTCCTTCCTTCCTTCCTTCCTTCCTTCCTTCCTTCCTTTCCTCCCCCCCCTCACCTCCCCTCCCCTCCCTTCTCTTCTTCTTCCTCTTCCTCTTCCTCTTCCTCTTCCTCTTCCTCTTCCTCTTCCTCTTCCTCTTCCTCCTCCTCCTCCTCCTCCTCCTCCTCCTCCTCCTCCTCCTCCTCCTCCTCCTCCTCTTCTTCTTCTTCTTCTTCTTCTTCTTCTTCTTCTTCTTCTTCTTCTTCTTCTTCTTCTCCTTCTCCTCCTCCTCCTCCTCCTTTCCTCCTTCCTTCCCTCCTTCCTTCCCTCCTTCCCTCCCTTCCATTGGAACATCCTAAGCTAGTCTTGGTGATCAGTGAAACCCATTCCAGTCAAATGATTTGTCACTTGGCTTCCGAAGTCATGAAAATTGTGGTGATTTCCCCAGCTTCATTATAATATGTCTAGCTTCTAATAGCTATATTAAGAGCCAACCTGGCATCTTGGTTAAGGTGCCAAGCTAGAGGTTGGGAGACTGTGAATCCTAGTCGTGCCTTAGGCACAAATTATTCTCACTCCCAGCTCTACAAACAAGGCAAGGACAAGCCACTTCCCCCCCAAAATCCTTTCCAAGCAGCAGGGACTTGTCCTGGTGGTCACCAGGAGTTTTTTAAAAAAACTCTCAATAAATATATTGCCAAGATGTGGCACTTGGGATATTTTTCATCTCACAAATCAACACGGCTCTCACTGTTTCCTATATTATCTTCTGTGAAGGATTTATGGCAAGTATCAAATAAGGAAACAGGGAATAATGTAGGGTGACCCTTATCACACCAAATTTGGATTTTTTAAAATAATAATAATAATAACAACAACAACAATAACAACAACAACAATTACTCACAAAGTACCAGCACTTGCAAATTGAAGTTGAACAACTGTGGAAAAAGAAATCGTGTGTTGTCCCAATTGTAATTGGAGCCCTTGGAGCAATACCTAAAGGGCTACCTCTCTATTTGGAAATTTTAAACTTACTTGAATTGAACATTCTGACTCTACAAAAAACCACCCTACTTGGAACAACTTATATCCTCCGATATTACCTTAACAGTTCCTAGTCCTTGGTTAGGACTTGAGCTGTTGAGCTACCAACCAGCCCCAAAGGCTGTGAATCTCACCAAAGATTAACCACATAATAATAATACACAGAGTGGTTCCCCTCCCTCATTTTTCTATACCTTCTGATTTCAATCGCCTGTATCCAAACACCAGGGCTGTGATTTCATCTGTAGTATCTCCCAATGTTGTTTAAAATTCCCATGGAAGAGAATATCTGTAGCTCAAGTTGAACTGTGAAGTCCTTGGTGGTCTCTTGGGCTTGGTTGTTTGCTTGGAGTCTTTCCATCATCCAGCTAGGTAACATTATCACCACGGACTCCATTGTTTACCATTCTTCATCAAGCTTCAAGTCAAGTGGTCCTAAGCACTATTAGTATAAATCAGGGGTCAGCAACCTGTGGCTCTGGAGCTGCATGCGGCTCTTTCATCCCTCTGCTGCAGCTCCCTGTTGCTCAAAATATGCATCACAACCACCAATGTGCAACATGTGCTGGCATGTGATTTATTGAGCTTTTCAACCCGCAGTAGGCCAACCATGGTTAAATCTAAAAAAAAGGAAAAGTTTCAGAAGAAAACAGAATGTTATTTCAACTACATATACTAGTTTTGTGGCCGCTCAGGAAATAGTCAGGCATGGGAAGGGTTTTGTGGCTTCTGGTGTTTTCTTTTCTGTGGGAAATGGGTCCAAATGGCTCTTTGAGTGTTTAAGGTTTCCGACCCCTGGTATAAATAAAGCAGTTGTTTTCCACAGGTTGCTTTATGTTAGTCCAGGGGTCTCCAATCCTTGGCAACTTTAAGACTTCTGGACTCCAACTCCCAGATTTAGAGTTGGCAGGCTGAACAGTTGAAGTCGACAAGTATTTATGTTGCCGAGGTTATCGATCCCTGCATTAATCAACAGGAGCCAATATTGTCAAACTGAAGAGCCATTTACCGGTTGCTTTTCCAAGTTTGAAAAGTAAATATCTTTTCAAGATCAAATTGGAAAAACTGGGGAGTGGATCAGGAGCATTTTGCTAATGAAATCTAATTCCTAGTCTCTAGCTCTTCTCAAATGTGGATAGAAGAAAATATTTGTAACTCAGGGTTGAACTGTGAGCTCCTTGTTCCTTGCTGAGCTTGATGATTTTCTTGCAGATGTTTCATTACCAAACTAGGTAACATCATCAGGATGAAGTCTGCTCTTTTTCCTAAATAT
Organism: Thamnophis sirtalis; assembly: GCF_051295495.1. NCBI lineage: Eukaryota > Metazoa > Chordata > Lepidosauria > Squamata > Natricidae > Thamnophis > Thamnophis sirtalis. Next base: position 39,577,543 of record NW_028261383.1, read on the forward strand.
ATAAAATACAGCAAATACAAATAAGAGCAAACCCCACTCCCTTCCAGTGTTATGATGTTATCTAGTTTGCTATTGAAACATCTGCAAGAAAACTACCATCTCAGAAAACACCAAGGACCCCCTTCTCAAATAATTAGTAATTTAGTTCATGTTGAAATGGCACTTCAATGTACTTCCAAGTTGACTTGACAACTGAAATCATTTGATTCAATTTCCTTATTTCACAATGTACAATGATTTTTTTTTCTTTCCCAAATGCTACATATACTAGTTGGCATCAGTGATAAATGAAATGTAGTAATTGGTACTGGGAAGCACAGATTCCCCTCTGACATTTCGTCAATCATTGTTTAATGTCAACAATTTGGTTCCAGTATAGAACAAAAATGGGGAGGGAGGGAGGAAGTAAATAAATAAATAAGGAAATAAAGCCATCTCTATCAGTTCACTAAATGAAAAGTGTTACAGTCCTGTTTTTATTTTACAAATCTAAACTAGTGTGGAAAGACCATATTGGACAGCACTGAGAGGACCCTCCTGCACAAAGTGCCCTGAGGTATTTGGTTGTTTACTAACACAATAATAGAAAACCAGGGTTATTAAAGTATTTGAAATCACTCAGTAATTCACCTCCTGACATTGATCAATGGAATCTGGCTGTTCCTTTTGCCTGATGCTGCTGACTGGATAAATGTTTTATGCATGAGATCCAGGCCAAGAAAGAATGCCAGAGTTAGGAATATTTTAAGAAATTCTTCAGGATGTTGAAAAAGTTATCCCACTTTTTTTGAAACTCAAGCACCCAAGGCATAACACTCAAGCATGAGTAGAGAGAGAGAGAGGTCAGCTGACGTTGCGACAACATGACGTGCGATCTTGGAGCACCAAGATCACAGTTGATACTTTTGCCATTGGACAGTCCTTTTGGACCTAAACCATCCCGAAGAGATGGTGATAAGGAAGAGTACATCCTGCTGATCTCAGGGACACCGCAAAGTCCCTGATTGATCCAGGAGAAGCTCTTTTTGCCAGCGACAGAAGTGCAGCCTTTGAAGCTGCTGAAGTCGGGACAGCTCCGGAACGGGAGGAAAACAGTAAGAGAAAGTGTGTCCATCTGGTGAGGAAATCCTTTTGTTATAAAAGATCTACCCCCCCCAATGAAAGCTAAATTAAATTTGAAAACAGAAGAGAATAAGTGGCAAAATTAAGCCACATTAGACAGTTTGTTATCCTTTTTTAAAAACGGATGGAACTTCCGCAAATGTTTCCAATTCCTTAAATTGAATGAATTAGTTTTTCTTCTTCTATTTTTTACATTCTTTCTTTTACTTATGGATTAAAATCTTTTTCTTTATTTTTATAAAGCTGGATTGGATGTTTTTTTTTTTTTTTTTGCTCCACTTGGAATTTTTGTTTTCTTTAAGCCCGGAATATAAAGAAGATATAAAAAGGATACAAAGAGGGGTGTAAGAACAGAGGGAAAGGAAGTAACACTGCCACTTGGAGGCTGGAGGCTTGAGTCTTGGAAATATTGTCCTTTCTTTTTCTTTTTGATCATTTGACTGTATTTCAAGGTTCTTCAGCTTGTTTACAGAGAGTGATAGTGAGAAGAGCATGGGTGTTTATACAGGTGCTCTTTGGGAACATCATTGGCAGCTGGAGTGGAATGAAAACAAAGCCTTGTCTTGAAAGATTATAAATGAACTTGCTTTAAACCTAATAAAAAGTTTTGAATGCCAGTGGCAGTGTTTACAAGTTGGAAGAATGGCGCAACATGAAAAGAAACCTTAACATTGTAAAAGATTATGTTTGAAATTCATAAATTATTAGAAATAACAGAGAAAATTGAGAAGAGATTGGAGATCATAGATTGTAGAACAGTAAAATTTGATGGAAAAATTGAGGATGTTCATCAAATGAAGAAAGTGGAGGTCAGGGATCTAAAAACTGAAAGAAAAAATAAACAAAGAGATAAGAAAATTGTTGATACCGACAGTGAACTGAGTATGGTTGAAAATGGAAAGAGTGGAATATGGAAAAGGGAGAAAGATCGACGGGAGCCTTACTCCAGATTTCAAGGCATAGAAGAAGAAAGGAGAGAAGAATTTATGGAACCAAAGAGATAAATCTTGTTAGAAGCACTAGTGAGAACCAAAGATAAGCTGATTGAAGAAGCAGATGGAGGGTTTTGAGCTTATACAACATATGCAATAAGCAACAAGCTGCGAAGAGAAGTCTATATAAAATTTACTAAGGAATTAGCCCGAATATTAATGCCACAAATGGCAAGAGACATAAGACTGCACTATTACTGGAAAGACACAGGTTGATATATGAAAACTTATTATAAAAATTAAGCCAAACTTAGTTAAATTTAGAGCATTATGTAAAAATGAAGTGATAATAGATATAGTTAAATAAATGATTGATAATGATAATAATTTATATATATGTATTGGTTTGATAAAAGGAAATTTGAAATAAATTGCAAATGGTAACTACGAAAGGAGGTTAAGAAACTGTTATTAAATATAACCAATTTTTATTCAGAACATTGTATAAAGATGTAATGTTATTGGATGATATTGGGAAGAGCTAATGGAATGCCATTATGTGGTTTTGCTTTAAATTTGAAATATTTTAGATAAATGGACATAAAAACAATTACAGTCAAATGAAGGTTGAGGTATGATGACAGTAATATATATATATAAATATATTTGATGTAAAATATATGATTTGACATGAATTGTAGGTGACGACTGGGGAAGGGATTCACGGAACCTTTTGTAACCAATCGACACACTTTCTGCAATTTGTAATGAAGGATGGTTTTGTGGGGTTTTTTTGTGTGTGTTTTGTCTGTTTGTGTTTATTCAAAAATAAAAAAATTTAAATAAAAAACCCCTCCCTAAAAAAAGCATGAGTAGACAAAGGATGGTGGCGGAGAAATATCTGTAAAGAGGTTGACATTTTTGTCTGCATTTTATTTTGAGAATAGAATTCTGGGGAATTCTGCATTTTGATTTGATATATTTGTATTTTCTTAATGGCTGTGGAGGATGGGCCTTGAATAGGACTCTAATACGGCAACTGCCAACTGGGTCACCTCTGAATGTTATGCATGAAAACCAGTGGTGGGTTTCAAAAAAATTTAGAACCTCTTCTGTGGGTGTGGCCTGCTTTGTGGGAGTGGCTTGTCGGCCATGTGGCTTGCTGGGCGTGGCCAACTTGTAAAATGTGGTGAAACTCACTTAACAACGCTCTTGCTTAGCAACCAAAATGTTGGCTCAGAAACACTGGCATTGAAGTGTGCAAGTCTTAAAGCTGTCAAGTTACGAGACCCTTGCACCCCTAACCCTTTAGAAAAAAACCCCCAGGGGTGTTCAAACTTGACAGCTTTAAGACTTGTGAACTTCAACTCCCAGAATTCTTCCTCTCGCTCTTCATCTTGATGATGTGCGTATAGGTGGGGGGAGGGAGCTGGAACCGGTTCTAAACAGCACTGTAGATTTGTGGAACCTCTTCTATAGAAGAGGTTAGAACTGGCAGGAACCCACCCCTGATGAAAACCTCTCCTTAAAGGGGCTGCTAAATTTTTGGGCAAAATTTTATGATGTTTCCATCCTTAAAGTAGCCTGCTTTCTTTTAAAAATAGTCAATTTTAGAAGAGGTAACAAAGGTATTTCTTGGCAATAGCTGGCTGAAGGCCCCTCTTTTCAAAATGTAATGTCATTTTGGAGTATTCTGAGAAAATAAAAGAGTCTTCCATTTACCTTCTACTTCTGCATTATCTGGAACAAAAAACATTGTTCTGCAGCAGTCAGGGAGGGACTAAAAAGCAATGTTAAAGTGTTCTGTCATTTTTTATGGCAGAGATGAGGACCACAAATTAAGTCCTCTAAATGCCTTTGCACATGTGGCTTCGTTAGATTAGCCAAAGCCTTTTAAAAATTCAGAAAGATTTTAACATTTTAAGTTAAAAAATTAGGCTGGAGTCTCATGCAAGCTCTGTTTTTCCATGAAGCCTCGTGAGATTTTTAAAACAATGTTTTTATTTAAATAACAAAAGAGGGATGATAAATTACATCAGCAACAATATGCAAAACTGCTCCACGGTACCCACTGACAGAGAAAAAGTTGCTGATCCTAATTTTCTGGCAAGTCTCTGCCAATTCTTTAAGATGCTTTTCTTTTCTCTTTGCAATTTGCATTTTAATCCAAAATTTATCGAGGATGTTAACGCTTGGCACTAGTTGGTATCATAAAACCGGGAAATATCTGGGCTTCAAAATCACTTTAAAGGATTTGCTTTTCTTTAAAGAGCAGAATTAATGCATGCATTTGGAAAGAATCTGTCAACCCAAGAACGACTGGAAGTAGCTGAGGTGATAACTCTGGCCTCCCAATGAGGTCTCTCTCAAGAGCAAAAGTGCTCTCTAATGAAAAATGGAAATGATAAAAACTGATTCCACTTCCACTTTATCTTTCTTAAAGTGTGGAGTGACCACATGGCTTGGATGGGGCCATAATTAACAAGATGGCAGATACATTTAATACATTTTTAACGCAGTGTTATTGTACAATGGATTACAATTATGTCTTGGAATTATAATTTGTTCCTGAGTTTTCATGTTTAATGTTTAAAATGATATGATAGCTTTACTGATTAACCTAAAAGCCATATCAAAGCACAAGGTTCAAACGCATATCACCAATAAAATCTTATACAAACAATTTAAAATAAGAATAAGGTAAAATACAACAGTAGTAGGATAAAGTACAATATAATTTAATACATAAATATATAAAATAGAATAAAATTATATTTCGGTGTCACTCTTACAATCTACAAGTTGGTGGATAATGTGTCACGAGGCAAGGTCCACATTTTTTCAACATGTTTGCGACATTAACAATAGGATTGGCCCACACAGAAGGTGCTTTAGCAGAAGGATCCTAGGACTTTCAGCTGGTGGGATCTAGGAGAAGAGGCTTTTCTGCCATGGGCCGCGCCACTGGAACATTTTTCTACTCAAGGTGAGATCTACTCCTATCTCTTTGGCGTTATGAATAAACCTCAAAACTCGGCTTTGCCAGTTTTGGGGCTGCAATGGGAGCACTCTGTGCTGGAGGCGGTTGGTAGAATATTAGAGAAGATCCTAGCTACATACCAATCGTGCTCTTGGTGTTTAGGGTAATTTTTAAATTAATTTTGGTCCATTTTAATGCTTTCATATTTATTTATGATTTTATTGTACTGTAAGCCACTCAGAGTTGCTTTGGATAGCAAGATGGGCAGTATATAAGTTTAATGAATCAATAAATAGAGTAAACACGTGTATGTTAATGAATCTACAAAGGTGTCACGTAAATCTGCCATCTTGTTGTTGTTTTATTTCTCCATCCCTCCCATAGACGTGGGCTTTGATCAAAGAGTTGTGAGATGAAGTGCATTCTTCCCATGATTTGGGAAATAATATTCCATCATAAAATTGTATTTTCTTTTTAATTTCAGACACATCTCACTGCTGACTGATATTTAATGCGAAATAAACAATACCTTTCAATTTAGTTTCTGAACATTTTGTGACTAGACTAGGTAACATCACCAGTACGATTGTTCTTCTATTCTCCTCAGCTTATAAATGTCTTGTATCCCAGTGTGGTCATTTGGTTATTTGGTTGGTTGTTCGCGTGGAGCTATATTTAAATTCTGAGCAGTTGATTGGTTGTTTTGTTGATTGGTTGTTCGAATGGTCTGGTGCAGTTTTTACATTATCAAAAATCCATGATCTCGGGGAAAGGAGGAGCTGACGTCACAATGACACGACCTGCGATCTCGAAGTCCCGGGATCGCAGTCGATACTTTTGCTGCAGGCCGGTCCGTATGGACCTAAACCGTCCCACAGAGATGGTGATTGGGAAGAATACGTCTTGCTGATCTCAGGGACCCCGCAAAGTCCCTGATTGATCCAAGAGAAATTCTTCTAGCAGGCGACAAAAGTGCAGCCACAAGCTGATGAAGTTGGGACAGCTCCGGAACAGAAGGAAACGGAAAGAGAAAGTGTGTACAGCTGGTGAGGAAATTTTACTGTTTTAAAAGAGTCTGCCCAAAAAAACCCTTAAAGCTAAATTAAATTTGAGAACAGAAGAAATAAGCGGTGAAACTAAGCTACATTGGATTGCATTGGACAGTGTGAAGAGCACGGAGTGTTTATGCAAGTGTTCCTTTGAACCTTATTGCCAGCTGGAGAAAAGTGAAAACAAGGTCTTATTGTGAGAGATTATAAATAAATTTGTGGTTAATTTAATAGAAAGCTTTGAAAACCAAACTGGCAGTGTTTACCAGTTGAAAGAATGGCACAATATTAACATCAAAAAGAAACTTTAATGTAGCAAGAGTTTGGAATTCAAAAATTACTAGAAATATCAGAGAGAATTGAGGAGAAACTGGAAAACATAGAGCATATAACAGCAAAATATGATGGAGAATCCCAATTGGAAAAAGTGGAGGCTAGAGGTGGTGCAGTGGTTAGGGTGCAATACTGCAGGCCACTTTAGCTGACTGTGATCTGCAGTTCAGTGGTTCAAATCTCACCAGCTCAAGGTCGACTCAGCCTTCCATCCTTCCGAGGTGGGTGAAATGAGGACCCGCACTGTGGGGGCAAGTTGCTGACTTAATTTGCTAAAAAATTTGTAAACCGCTTAGAGAGGGCTGAAAGCCCTATGAAGCGGTATATAAGTCAAATAAATAAATAAATAAATAAATAAATAAATAAATAAATAAATAGACAGATAGATAGATAAATAAATAAATAAATAAATAAATAAATAAATAAATAAATAAAGTCCTAAAAATGGAAGAGAAAAATGAGCACAAAGACAAGATTTTTTTTGAAATCTATGGTGAATGGAGTGTGGTTGGAAATGGAGAGAGTGGAATATGGAAAGGGGCGCTAGATGGCCAGAAACTTTACCCCAGATGGCAAGGCATAGAAGAAGAAAAAAGAGAAGAATTGGTGCATTTAAGGAGAGAAATCTTATCAGAAGCACTGTTGATGACCAAAGTTATGCTGATTAAAGAAACAGATGGAGGGTATCGAGATTATATAATAGATGCAATAAGCAATGAGCTGCAAAGAGAAGTCCACACAAATATTATCAAGGAAATAATCAGAAGATTAATTCCACAAATGGCAAAAGACATAAGATTGCATTATTACTGAAAAGATACAGGTTGATATATGAAAGCTTATAATAAAAAAATATGAACATATGAATATATAAGAAGCCAGACCATTCAAACAACCAACAACCACACAAGACATTTATAAGCTAATGAGAATAGGACAAGACAAACCTGATGATGATGTTATCTAGCAATCTGGTAACAAAACATTCAGAAACTAAAAAGGCCAACACAGTTCTAGGCTGCATAAACAAAGGGATAGAATCAATATCACATGAAGTGTTAATACCACTTTATAATGCCTTGGTAAAGCCACACTTGGAATACTGCATCCAGTTTTGGTTTCCATGATGTAGAAAAGATGTGGAGACTCTAGAAAGAGTGCAGAGAAGAGCAACAAAGTTGATTAGGGGACTGGAGGCTAAACATATGAAGAACGGTTGCAGGAACTGGGTATGTCTAGTTTAATGAAAAGAAGGACATGGGGAGACGTGATAGCATTGTTCCAATATTTCAGGGGCTGCCACAAAGAAGAGGGAATCAAACTATTCTCCAAGGCACCTGAGGGTAAGAGAAGAAGCAATGGGTGGAAACTAATCAAAGAGAGAAGCAACTTAGAACTAAGGAGAAATTTCCTGACAGTTAGAACCAGTGGAACAACTTGCCTCCATAAGTTGTGAATGCTCCAACACTAGAAGATTTAAAGAAAATGTTGGATATCCATTTCTCTGAAGTGGTGTAGGGTAGGGTTTCCTACCTAAGCAGGGGGTTGGACTAGAAGACCTTCAAGGTCCCTTACAACTCTGTTATTCTATTTATCTATTTTTTTTGTTCTAAATTGAAACAAGCTTGGAGAGTAAACCACTCCTAAAAATCTAAAACTGGAGCTACAAATAATTTTCTATTATTTCAAAATAAATAATACATACATGTTCACAGGGTGCCAAGCTAGAGATCTAGCATTCTTGATCTGTGCCTTTCATTTCTGTGTCTTAAGTGGAGAATTTAGTTACCTAAGTAAAATTTAAATAGGAGATTATTGGGGAGGGGGTGGAATTAACAGCAAAGAAAAAAAATGGAAAGCATGTTAATTCTGCACAGTTGATTTGACTTGGTGGTTGTGGTGCAGGTAATTTGAATAGGAATCTATGGATTCTGTAACCCTTCATATTTCTCCTGAGTTCTAGTTCAAAAATCACATCTTGTAGTCTAGCAACAAAACTGCCTGTAACTGTAAAAAGGCTGTCAGAATAGATTTGAATACCTTGAGGTGTTACCTCTTTCTATCTGTCAGAGACACTGACTACTTTCACCAGCGAAGCCTTTTTGACATTTGCTTGAAAGGGAGGCCTCCTCTGTGCTGTGATGTGGCTGAGAGCTGTCAAGTGGCCTTCTAAAGAGATAAGGCAAGAAGGGGACCCATCTGCAAACACACAAGGCAGCGGATAGGAGTGTGATGGGAAAGTAATGTAGTATTGTTAAAACCAATCAATCAATCGCGGGAAGGTAAGAAGCTCTATTCTATACATCTTGCTATTAGAAAATTAGAGAAAATGTTCACGGCTCCATTTCATACATCTTTCGTATGCAGTGGTGGGATGCTGCCGGTTTAACAACCAGTTTGGTGAGCGCTCTCTTTGCCCGTGCACACGCGCATCTAAAGGGCTTGCGCTGGTGCTGAAAATGTTGCATTTAGAAGCTCAGCTGCTTACATTCCAAATCAGCAACGGTAAATAGAACAGCGAGGGCAGGGGGGAAATCAGCGGTGCCACACGATTGAGATGAGCTAGAAAGTGGGAAATAAAAGACAGGATAGGGTGGGGCGGGTGGATGGGTGGGGCTAACTGATTGTTGGAGCTACTGGTTTGCTTGAACTGGTCCGGACTGGCAGAATACCACCTCTGTTCGTATGCATAAAAATGGGATGGTGAAAAGGTTATCTAGTTTTCTAAATTTGGAAATAGCATAGCGGACACAACTAAATCATGGTGAGGTATAGTAGAGGGAACCGGTGGATAATACCCTGCTAGATAAACCTTTTTTTTTCATCTGGTTATTGATTTTCCATAGTGTTTTCCTTCTGGTTTGCTTTTCTATCTTCCAATATAAGGAGCAAGAGATTTTTTTTAAAAAAGAATGTGAGACCTAACTCTGAAAAGGAGGCTTCTGTTCTGTTCCACCCAAAATGCAGGTGTCCACTACATGTATGTGCGCAGTGCGCACGAACACACGTGCAGTGTGTGCATGTGTACTTACCGCCCGCAATGCTCTGTGATGCCTCCGTAATGCCTCCACGATGCTCCAGCTGCTCGGTGGAGTGTCATGCAGGCGCTGTACGCTCTGTGTGCATGCGTGGAAGCCCCAAAAACCTCAAATACCGATAAGGAGCACAGGCAGGTGGGCTGTCCGGAGCACCATACTGGAACGGTACCTGGTGCTCCCACCAGGCACCGGTACACCCGTATTGGGGCGTACCGGTTGTAACCCACCACTGCTTTGAGTGCTTGCTCACTGCTTGTGTGGCCCAATTCTCAGTGGACCATGGACTGGGGCCAGACTATGGGTTAGTACTTGAAGGCATTGAAGGAAATAAGGCTCTAGCTTCTGTCATCCATACAGACTGAAATCACCTCCATACAGTGAATAGAATAGAAGAATTGAGGCAGCCTGAACAGCTTTTGACCAAACTCCTGCTGTCTACATTTTATAGTAAAAAATCTAAGGTCTGGCTATAGGGAGAGAAAATAAAAATGTAATGAGATTTGCCTTTCAACTTATACTTGCTGTAAAAAAAAGGAGGAGGAAGAGAAATTTATTGTGTTTTTGGCATGTTTTAAAATCTAGTGGAACTAAAGAGGAAGAGGAACTAAAGAGCCTCTTGATGCGGGTGAAGAAGGAGAGTGCAAAAGGTGGCTTGAAACTCAACATTAAGAAAAGTAAGATCATGGCATATGGCCCTCTCAATTCCTGGCAAATAGATGGGGAAGAAATGGAGGTTGTGACACATTTTATTTTGCTGGGCTCCAAGATCACAGCAGATGGTGACTGTAACCAAGAATTTAAAAGATGCTTGTTACTGGGGAGGAAAGCTATGGCCAATCTAGACAGCAATCTAGACAGCGTACTAAAAAGCAGAGACATCACCCTGCCAACAGAAGTATGTATAGTCAAGGCTACAGTTTTCCCAGTTGCAATTTATGGCTGTGAAAGTTGGACCATAAGGAAGGCTGAGCACCAAAGAATTTAAACTATGGTGCTGGAGAAGACTCCTGCGAGTCCCTTGGACTGCAAGGCGATCAAACCGGTCAGTCCTAGAGGAGACCAACCCTGATTGCTCTTTAGAAGGCCAGATGCTAAATATGAAGCTCAAATACTTTGGCCACCTAATGAGAAGGAAGGACTCACTGGAGAAGAGCCTAATGCTGGGAAAGATTGAGAGCAAAAGAAGAAGTGGACGACAGAGAATGAGGTGGCTGGATGGAGTCACTGAAGCAGTAGACATGAACTTAAATTGACTCCAGAGGATGGTAGAGAATAGGAAAGCCTGGAAGAACATTGTCTATGGGGTCGTGATAGGTCAGACATGACTTCACAACTAACAACAACAACAAAAATCTAGTGCAGTGTTTTTCAGCTTTTTCAACTTTAAGATATGTTGGACTTCAACTCCCATAATTTCCCAACCTGCATGCCTACTGAGAAGGTCTAGAAACACTGGTCTAGTTGGAAATAGATTCCCTTTTCACAATATGGGGCAAAAGGTGGATGTGTGGCAGGGATGGAACATTTTATTTTTCTAGGAATTGATATATTAAAGATGGTTTGTGGAGAGGGAGAAATTCTGGGCAGGATGTGGAGTACATTTGGGTCCTCTTTAGATATACTATACAGATGCAAAAGCTTTGTAGTAACCCTTTGTAGTACGGTTGACAGCCTAGCAGAAAAGCATTTCGGCTGCCTTCATCTAATGCCATATGGGTAACACCAAGCTACATGAACATGGAACAAGTTGACAATTGGACCAGACACCTGCAGAGTAGAAACCCTGCCAATCAACTGTTTGGCAATTTGGATAGTCAGGTTAGAGTTGGAATATTTGGTGATTTTAGGAGACAGTGGCAGTACTGGTCCAATGCCTCCCTCAAATGATGTTATTGTTGATGACATACTTGGCCAGATCACTGTCTTCTCTTCCTTTAAGCATGTGCAGGATCAATGAGTCACCTACTTCTAACACAATGCCATGTGTGTAGGCACTCCTGGAAAGACACTGAATGACAGTGGGAGTAGAAGTGAACTAGTGGCTTGGGTAGATGATTGGTTTGCATTCTGTGACTCTCAACTGGCCTACCATATAGAAACAGTCACCTCATCTTGCATTTGCAGTAGTCAGACCTATAGGAACTAGAACAGTTTCTCAAAAACCACTTGACGAGATGTGAAATTCAACTCCCAGAATTCCCCAGTCAGCATGCTGGGTGGGGTATTCTAAGAGTTGAAGTCCATACCTCTTAAAGTTTCCAAGGTTGAAAAACATTGAACTAGATTGTGCAGTATTTCTACCTGAAATCTTTTAAAACATTTTCCCAAAATTATATGAACGTACATGTCAATTTTAGATATAAAAAAAAAAGAACAAAACCAAATCGTATGAGTTAAAGACACCAGTAGTTCCATTTTATTAAATCATCAACTTTAAAAGTTTCTATCCTTTTTAAAATATTCTTTGGGGGTCTAATAGAACCAAAATAATATTTACTGCTGAATTACTTTCATTTTTAAATGATCAGTAATTGCATGTTTTGTATTTTAAAGACCAGGACCCATTGATTCACAGATATTCCAATTCTTACTTTTACCAATCAAATAAGCAACTGACACTAACACCCATTTCACTTTTTAAATAACATTTGATTGACTTATATGTTTTCATTCAAGTGCAACATCCCTTGAAGAAGCTAAAATAGCAGATAGTTTAGAACAGGGGTGTCAAACTCAAAGCCCATGGGCCGGATCCAGCCTGTGGGGTGCTTAAATCCGCCCTGCGGCGCCACCTGGAAATATCAAAGGACTGACCCCTGGTGCCTCTGGCAGCTAAAACAGGTCATGTGCAGGGAGCCTGTGCCTCATTTTCACCCTCCGTGGCCTTCTGCAGCTCTACCGGCCAAAAACGGGCCGAAAATGGCCCTGAAAATGTGTGGCCCATTTTTGGCCAGCAGAATGCTACAAGAGACAATGGAGGGCAAAAGCAAAGCATAGGGGGCTGCACGTGGTCCCCCACGCTCCATTTTGGCTGACATGATATTGCAGGAGGCAGCCACCTTATCTCCCCCCACCCCCGCCCCGCTGGCCCACGGAGAACTACAATGCTGAGCTGGTCCTCTAAGAAATCCAGTTTGAGATTTCCATTTTAGAGCTTGCTAAAATATCTGGGCCAGCCATGCCATTTAGCTAATATTTCTTTTCGTTGTATATATTGCCAAACATGTATGGAAGGCAAATCAATCTCCCCAAATCTTTGTAATAACCATTAAGGATGAACTAGTTTAAAGCCTTAATCCCTTGCTTAGTTCAAGCACTTCAATAAAACATCTTCCCTGCTATATTCAGGTTTGAGTTATACTGCAGTATCAACACTTCATGTGCTCCAGGATCAAAATGCAACTGCTTGCCTATTAATAACCACAATTGCCTAGCAGCTTGCAGGGCAAGAAAGATCCTGATTTAATACACCTAGATTATAAGACTTGCCAAGATTTCAAAAGTGTTACACATTTGCTTTTTTAATGGGCTGAGAGAGGAAAGTAATCATAATGAGTGATTTCTTTGTTAGAAAAATACAGATGTTAACATGATGACATCGTTGAAAATCTGGTCAGGTTAAAGCTTCCACCTTCATCAAATAACTACAATTTGGCCAAAACGTGCCATGAAATATTATTTATCTGTACAAAATATCTGATAGGAATTAATGTTGAATCCTTTTCAAGACAGATATTAAGCTACCACATGAATTAATATATATTGATTAAAATAAATAATTTTGATGGTCAAGTCGTATTCACTGAAATTACATCTCTACATTTAAACATTTAATTCAATGTACTGGAGTAAACTTTAAGCAAGATGTTAATCCAATAGGCCTTGGCATATAAGACCAATTTGTATTCAGTGACAAATGCTGCCATACCTTTAATATATGAGGCTGTCTAATGAAGAGGCCAATAGCAGTAGCACTTAAACTTACTGCATATACCGCTTTACAGCCCTCTCTAAGCAGTTTTACAGAGTCAGCGTATCTTCCCCAACAATCTGGGTCTTCATTTTATGACCTCAGAAGGATGGAAACTGAGTAACCTTCAGCCAGTCAGGATCGAAGGCATCGAACTCCTGGCAGTGTGAGCAGAGTTAGCCTGGAATATTGCATTCTAACCACTGCACCACCAATGGTTCAAGAACCATACTGAAAATTAAGGGTAATGAGGGACATTGTTTTTTAAGTACCATGAGGTAACTTAAAGCATTGAGAGTTATCAGTTTAAGATAATGATCAAGTTTTTATTTCATTCAGGATGGAAGGCAGACTTACCAGAATGGACATTTTTAGGTTTGTAATTCTGAAGGTATCTAATAGCAATAGCACTTATATACCACTTTACAGTATTTTACAGCCCTCTCTAAGTGGTTTACAGAATCAGCCTATTGCTCCCAACAATTTGGGTGCTCCTTTTATCCAGCTCGGAAGGAGGGATGGCTGAGTCAACCTTGAGCCTGGTGAGATTTGAATTGCCAAATTGCAGACAGATGGCAGTCAGCAGAAGTAGGTTGCAGTGCTGCACACTAATCACTGTGGCTCATATGTAATACCTTAGAAATAGTTAATGACTAATTTCTGAAAGTGATTAGAAAGTAAGGTTTGCCAGCTTTATATCCTTTGAAAGTTTCTGCCCTAGTTATGAGCAAAGTGGCTAATCCTGTTGTCTCCCAGTGTTCAAATCTATGGAAAACCACTGTCCTGCATTCTCTTTGTGAGAAGCAGACATCCAGAGCGAGTGTGGGCAATCTCCTATCCTCTCCTTATCCAGAGAATTTTCAACTGGTTCACTCACTGGCCTTTGCTGGAGTCTTCAGCTTCACTTTTGCAGAGCTGTCTTGAGTTTGCCATACCCCCACCTTTGCTTCCTTAGTCTTGACCAGCATGTGGCGGCAGCTGAATGTGGGCACAAGGCTATGATGGAAAATATATGGGCACAAGGTGAAGAGATAGCTCTTCACCTGCTAGTGAGATTGAATTATCAAACAGGGTTGTACTTTTGCAAGGAAAAATAGCATTAAGAAATCCCACTTATTGCATCACTTATTTTTTTGTGGAATAGATGGATTTGGTTAGCTGAATGTCCTATCATCAAAACTATTATTGCTTTGCCATAATGCAACAGCTTGTAATATTTGTATGTCACATTCAGATGACAAAATGGGGATCCTTCATGATTCATTTTGGAACATAGAATAATAGAGTTGGAAGGGACCTTGGAGGTCTTCTAGTCCAACCCTCGACTCAAGCAGGAAACTCTGTACCATTTCAGACAAACGGTCTGAAATTTTAAGGGATTTAAATAAAGTAGTAATTGAAACTGGAGAATCACTGCATATATATCAGCCTTCTTGGGCCTTTATTTAGCCAACTCCTGAAGAATATAAAAAATCCCAAAGCAATATTATTTAATATTTAAGAATATTAAAATTCCCAATCCAAAGCTCACTGAGGATGTCTCCTCAAATGGGGACGAAATGTTTGTAACCAAATCGCCAAGCTCTGAACTCAAACCAACAACATAACTACCAACTCGAGCTACTAATATTGAAAGACATTTCAAATTACAATTTTGATTAAGAAATAACATCCGAGCATATATAGTAAATTACTCTGTGTCAATGCTTGCTTGAGTTGCAAACAAGTTAGAACCAATATTTATATTTTGCACAACATAACTCAATCCCATTTGCTATCAACATTCCCTTCTCATATTATATCCTTTATCCTCTCTAACATATGCTGGTGGCATATCTTTTAAAAACTGTGACAGATGCGAAAGCTAATAAATTATTCTGCTTTGCAAGCATAGGAATTACATTGAGATATGATTGTTAATGAGCTTTTCAAAGGATTGATTCTGTCTGACTGACAGACCTTCAGCTTCTCTTCCATTTCCTGGAAGAATGAATTAATGAATCCAGCAAGAAGGCGGCCTTTGAAGGAGGACTTACTCTTCTTAAAGAGGCTGCTTATTAATGAAGTTATTGGTTATCTTCATAAGTGGGAACCGATTTTATGTGAAAACAATAGGGGAAAAAAGGTGAAAGAAATAGAAAAGCCCATTAGCTTTGATGTAGTCTCACATCTTCCAGGATTTTAAGAGCCCTTTCCTGGATCAGTAGCTTCAAAATCAGAGGTGGGATTCCACCGGTTCTGCCCGGTTCAGGCAGACCAGTAGCTCCGAAGAACAGCTGAGAGTGAACCGGTTCGCTCCGACCTTCAAGTGGTCCCACCTGCCCACTCCTGGGCTATACTCACCTATATTTCCTTGTTTTTTATTACAGCTGATAGGCATGGCAGAATGGATTGCTGCACCTCACCTGTTTTCCTGCAAAATGTGCACACACGCAGGGCGCATCAGGCACATTCGGTGCACCCACAACAAACCGGTTGTTAAACCGGTAGGATCGCACCCCTGTTTAAAGTCTTGTCAAAGAATATGTTCCTGGGTTAGAAGGCTTGGGTGTGTGCAGAAAGGATAATCCGCGACAAAAGATGCCAATTGCAATAGCATTTAAGCATTTAGTGCTTTACAGCATTCTCTGGGTAGTAAGCTTTAGTAAGTACAAAGTGACCATTATATTGCATATTGTCCCCAATAACATGGGTCCTGATTTTACTGATCTTGGAAGGATGGGAAGCTGAGTTAAACTTGTCCCAATCAGAATCGAACTCTGGGCTATGGGCAGAGTTTGCCTGAAATACTGCCTTGCTCCTTGTGAATGATAAGGAAGTGGTGTATTATTTCCTCGGATCACTTAGATCCAAGAGAAGAGAGCCAGGTTAATCTGTTCAGTTCAGTTCAGTTTATTGTATTTGTATGCTGCCCTTTCCCCCCGAAGGGGGACTCAGGGCGGCTCACAACTCGAACCGGGGAAGGGGGATACAGACAAAAAATTTAAAAAACAAACATAACAATATATAATTTAAAACTCACAACAGTCATACCATTCGAGACGGTGGCAACAGCTCTTTAGCCCCAGGCCTGTCGGATCAGCCAGGTTTTGAGAGCTTTGCGGAAGGCCTGGAGGGTGGTGAGGGTTCGGATCTCCACGGGGAGTTCGTTCCAGAGGGTCGGAGCAGCCACAGAGAAGGCTCTCCTCCGGGTAGTTGCCAGTCGACACTGGCCGGCGGATGGAATTCGGAGGAGGCCTAATCTGTGGGATCTAATCGGTCTAGTGGAGGTAATTGGCAGCAGGCGGTCTCTCAAGTACCCAGGTCCAATACCATGAAGGGCTTTATAAGTGACGACTAGCGCCTTGAAGCGTATCCGGAGACCAATAGGCAGCCATTGGAAACTTTCAAGAAGAGACTGGACTGCTATCTGTCAGAAATGGTGTAGGGTCTCCTGCTTGGGTGGGGGATTGGACTAGATGACTTACAAGATCCTTTCCAACTCTGTTAATCTGTAAAAAAACACATTGTCTGTGCTTCCAGCCTCTCATTGGGCACCCAAGATGTAGCCTCAGTTTTAGGAATACACCACCTGTCATGCCCCATTGTTTCAAATAACCATCCATTTTCATCTGAATGCCTAAGCTGAGATGAGCATCTTAGCAACGTCAGAGTTATTGTATGCACCCACCTTTCTACTGTGAATATGCTGCAGTGCAACATTATCTACTTGAAGCTGCAATTGTTCCATTTGGTGATGAATGCCAGTCCCTGGATCTAATTCAGATTTTTTTTTTTGCAACTGAAGTATAGCAGTGCTAAAACCGAGCACTAATTTGTTAATGATGATGTTACCTAGTTGGGTAATGAAAAGTCTGCAAGCAAGCAATCAAGAGCACCACACAGGATCTCACAGTGTGACCCTTGGCTATGGATATTCTCTTCCTTTGGAACACTAATTTATTTGTAATTTACAATATTCTCTCATAATTAGCATCTCTGAAGTTCTAGATTCTGAAAGCTCAGTTTTGAAAGACTGAAGTTGAAAGAAAGGAAGGAAGGAAAAAAGAAGGAAGAAGGAAGGAAGGAAGGAAGGAAGGAAGGAAAGCAAGCAAGCAAGCAAGCAAGCAAGCAAGCAAGCAAGCAAGCAAGCAAGCAAGCAAGAAAGAAAGAAAGAAAGAAAGAAAGAAAGAAAGAAAGAAAACAGTACGAACAGTCCAGAAAGATCACCTCCTCCCTCCAGCTAAACTCTTATTTTATAATAGAGGTTATTAGTGCCAATGTGCAGGGATGAAACCATTCATTACCTCTTAGTGAGACGTATGCTAGCAAAAACGTCCCCATTAATATAGTTCTCCTGGAATTTAAAGAAGACGATGAATTCACAGCTTCAGCAGCAAAGCCAGAATTTGCCCAGAATAATAATATACTGTTAAATGATACTCACGTCCTGATGTGTTGGATTTTGCAGTGATGGTTAGAAGAGTAGGAAGCAGAAGGTTAAAGCTCAAGAGATACTGATTACTGCAGCGGACATTAAGGAAACCTGGGGAAGAGACTGCTGATGAACAGTTGTTAGGAAACTTTTCCGGATGTTCCACCAAGACCTAATTCCTTGTAATTTGAGACCATTATTTCTGTCTTCAGGAAGAACTCTCAACAATTAAGTCCATCCTGACTTCTACTTGAAAGTCTGAAAACAGCTATCAGCTCTCCCCATTGCCTCTTCTTCTCCATGCTAAGCATAGCCAATAGCAATAGCACTTGGACTTATACACTGCTTCATGGTGCTTTACAGCCCTCTCTAAGCGGTTTACAGAGTCAGCCTATTGCCCCCAACAATCA
Source organism: Thamnophis sirtalis (assembly GCF_051295495.1). Lineage (NCBI taxonomy): Eukaryota > Metazoa > Chordata > Lepidosauria > Squamata > Natricidae > Thamnophis > Thamnophis sirtalis. The sequence continues at coordinate 39,595,791 of NW_028261383.1, forward strand.
GGGTCCTTATTTTACCCACCTCGGAAGGATGGAAGGCTGAGTCAACCTCAAGCCAGCCAGGATCAAACTCCTGGCAGTGGGCAGAGGTAGCCTGCAATGCTTCATTCAGACCATTGTGCCACCATGGTTCAATACTTTCAACAATTCTTCAAAGGCTGCTTATCATCTAGATTACTTTCAGGTTTCTTATCATTGGTTTTTGAGGCTGAGTTCCTCTGCATATAGTCCAATTCATCAATGTTCTTCTTCAAATGTGTGGCCCACAAATGACACATTATTACAATATTTTGGTGTGATCTGCAAAATATAAAATATACAGAAACAGTGACTTTTCTTGATGTTACTCTATGCTTTTGTTACTGCAGCCCAGGACTGCATTTCAAACTGTAGCTCACATTGTGACCAGTTGTAGGTGAGGGCATATACTGTAGGGGTGGGTTCCGGCAGGCACTACTACCAGTTTGCTCATGTGTGCACTGCATGCATGTGTGCTTGATGCACACTGTGTGCATGTGTGCTTGATGCATGCTGCGTGCATGTGTGCTTGGTGCATGCTGCACATGCATGCACAGTGCAGTTAAAATTGTTCTGCGCATGTGCAAAACTGAAAAACAAGATGGCGGCACTATGGCGCCACCCAGAGAACCGGTTCGGGGCCATGGCAGGCCTGGGTCATTGCCGGTTCCAACAATCCAGGCCTCCAAACCACTACCGGTTCAGCAGAACTGGTCAGAACTGGTAGGAACCCACCACTGATATACTGGCACAGTTTCCAATTTCTTTTGGATAAGCAATGCTGCGCTCCAATGGTTAGATGCCCTAAACATTGCTCTCTGAATCAGAATAAGAATAGAGATGGAAGGGACTTTGGAGGTCTTCTAGTCCAGCTCCCTATTCCAGCAGGAGACCCTACACCAGTGATGGTGAATCTTTTTTGGCTTGCGTGCCAAAACTGAGGGAGCACAGGGGGGTCGTGTGCCAGCATGCCACACCCATAATGCAATGCATGATCCCAGTGTGCATGCACACATGCCCAGCACTCCCCCCATTTTTTGCATGCTTCTTTTGCCCTCCCCAGGATCCAGAGGCTTTATAGGAGCCTTAGGAGGGCTAAAACAGCCTCCCCCATCCCCCCTGAGCCCCCCCGGAGGCTTCTGGAGCTTTCCTGAAGCGTCCGGAGTGCCAAAAACCACTATGGGCAAACTGGAAGTTCAGGTATGGAATTCTGGTTTCCTTGTAGGGCCGGTTTTAGCTCTCTGGAGCCTTCACGGGCCTTCCGGAGGCTTCGGATGACGAAAAACGGCCCTATGGACAAACTGGAAATTAGGGAATGGGCTTCCGGTTTGCTCGTAGGGTTGTTTTATGCCCTCCAGAGCCTTCTGGGAAGCCTCTGGAAGGCCCGTGAAGGCTCCAGAGGTCTAAAACCGGCCCTACAAGCAAACCAGAAGTCCGTTCTTGAATTTCTGGTTTACCCACAGGGCCATTTTTTAATGGATCGAGGGTAGAGACGACACGAGAGCCAGGACTTCAACAACAGTTTCCGCGCCAAGGTATTTATATACAGTAGTTTGAATAGGAGGACCAATGGGAGGCCTAGGAGCATCTATCAACTGCTGACGCAGTACCCTGGCCAATCAGGTTGGCTCGGCTGGCTAGCAATAGGCTATGCTGCGCCTCAGCCAATCAGGGCGCAGCCTAGACTGTTGCTGGCCTCCCAGTCGTAAGTGGAGGATTTACTGAATCCTCAACAATTTTTTTGCACTCCGGAGGCTTCAGGGAATCTCCTAAAGCTTTTGGAGGCCCTCGCATGCCCTGACAAATGGCTCCGCATGCCACCTGTGGCACCCGTGCCATAGGTTCGCCATCCCGGCCCTATACCATTTCAAACAAGTCTCTTAGAAACCTCCAGTGATGAAGCACCCGCTTCTGAAGGCAAGCTGCTTCTCTGGTTAATTGTCCTCATTGTTGGGAAGTTTCTCCTTAATTCATTGGCGGGGATCCCTGCCACCTAGATGGTGGTGGTGGTGGTGACAGGCAGCTCACGGCGCACCAACCCCCTCCCCCCCACGGCTGTCTGGTTTTCTTTTGTGAAAGCTTGTTTGGAGAAACCAAGCGACAGAAGCTAACATTCATTTGTTAAAGAGCCTGTCCAATAATGTTAATTCAATGTTTCTTTCTTTACAATTCCCCTTTTGAGTTTGACAACGGAGCTGCCTTATACAAACAAAGATGCATCTTGTATACTACATAATTAATATCATTGTGGTATAATCAAGGTGTTTATAGCTAAGGCTGTAGTGCACACTGAAGTGGATTGCCTTGTCAATGGAATAGTGTCTCCCCCCCACCCTCCCTGCCCTGATTATCTTTTCAACAGAACCAAAAACTAGGGGCAATTGACTGGAGTCATGCATCATCATCTTGAAAAGGAACAGCAGGAAACAAGAATTAAGGAGCAAGAAGGAGGGCTGCAAATGGCAGCCTTTAAATCAGCACTAAATGATGGCAGCAGGAAGCCAAAGCATGGGGATTCTGGGAAGCAGGTGCTCGGACACTTAGCCTAAGCTTCATTCTACATCATGGCGAGCTTGCAGGCATCTGGCAATAAATGGTGTTCCAGGAGAGTTGGTGTAGGGAGGGGCTATCCAAGACATTGCCGGTTGTCTCCCGGGTGCGATTCAAGGTAATAATTATGGCCTTTAAAGCACTCCATGGCTTAGGCCCAGGGTACCTGCGAGACCACCTACTGCCACCGGTATCCTCCCACCATCCAACAGAGTTGGCCTCCTCAGGGTGCTGTCGGCCAGACAGTGTCAGCTAGCGACGCCCAGGGGCAGAGCCTTCTCTTTGGGAGCGTCTTCCCTCTGGAATGAGCTGCCCCCGGAGCTTCGTATAATCCCCGACCTCCGGTCCTTCCGACGCGCCCTAAAAAGTTGGCTTTTCCAGCAAGCCAGCCTGGCCTGAACAAAACAATATAAATTATTATTGTTAATTTTAATCGAATTTCTTTTAAAAATGTTGTTGTTAATTTAAATTGGGTTTGTTTTATGGATATTCTATTTAATTTTTTTTAAACTTTTGTAATATGTGTTTTTTAATGTTGTACGCCGCCCTGAGTCCTTGGGAGAAGGGCGGCATATAAATCCAATAAACCTAAACCTAAACTTGTTAATTATTGCAATGCAGCTACAGAAGGGATGTTAAAAGAATGAGAAACGGGAAGATTGTGGAAAGCAAGTATCCCACTTCCTAGGATACTTATTTAATGTTGCATTCCTTGGAGATTTTGCTTGGCAAATGTGGCTGTTCATATGAATGGCATTTCATATGACTTATTCAGGTTGTCTTCATGCTGTGCTCATGTCGTATAATTTCATGACTACCATATCTGGGCTACAGAATTTTCAATGGTCACAAGATGGCAGTAAACACAATCTTCTTTGTTGGCATCTGGTGGACATCCAGATTTTAACAACTCTGATATTTAATGAAAATGGTGCAGAGACATAGTATATTATAATCTCACAGGATAATCAAAGTTACTATGATTAATCATTCTATACATTCATGTTAGATTAATGCATAAATATACATGTTTTAAACCATGATACAGTATGCATAGAAATATATTATAACCCCAGTTTCATAATGTAGCAAAACAAATTGGTAGTTTCATCAATATGAATACTTTGCTTTTTGCATGTATGGCAAATCCTGGCTAGATATAATTATTTCGATGCTACCTAAAGAAAACATGCATATCTTATATAAATTAACCTAGCTATATCATAACCTGTTTTTATGATGCTGTAACATAAACTAAAAGGGACATGGTGGCTCAGTGGCTAAGATGCCGAGCTTGTCAATCAGAAGGTTGGCAGTTCAGAGGTTCAAATCCCTAGTGCCGTGTAACGCAGTGAGTTTCGGTTATTTGTCCCAGCTTCTGCCATAGCAGTTCGAAAGTATGTAAAAAAAATGCAAATAGAAAAATAAAGACTACTTTGGTGGGAAGGTAGCAATGCTCCTGGCACATTTGGTGTTGAATCATGCTGGCCAGATGACCATAGAGATGTCTTTGGACAGCGCTGGCTCTTCGGCTTTGAAACAGAGATGAGCACCGCCCCCTAGAGTTTGGAACGACTAGCACATATGTGCAAGGGGAACCTTTACCTTTATCTTTAACATAAACTGGCTGTTCCACAATATACATTTGTGCCAGGCCTTGGGGATAATAAATCTTAATTTCTGCTTCTAAAAGAAAGCCTATATGTGTTATATCAATTCAATGAATGGGCTTCAAAATTATTAGAGCCTGAAATAACAGTATCCATGTGACTAGATAGCTGTTATGACTTTCACAGACTCCAAATCTAAATAAAATTTTCTTTTAACAATTGGCTGAAGACCTTGAGCAAGAAAATTGAAATTTGTCTAGATCTTGCATGAGAATTCATGCAATGCTGGAGATTAAGAGCACCAAACTCAAGTTTATGTTTTGAGATTTGGGCTAATTTTTCAAATGCTGCCAGCACACAAGTTTTTATAAGATGAGTGTCCATATAAATTTGATTAGTAAAACTAGATCATATTTATAATTCTTTATCCACATTTATTCTTCACGTGATATGTATTAGGTTCGGATGATATGCTGAGCTCAAAACAAGATTCCTTACAAATTATAGTGTTACTTGAACCCTAAAGCAGCACACCGCGAAACAAACCATTATGGACCCAAGTCATATGTTATAAGGCATTGATGGTTAACTTTTTTGTTATTGTGTGCCGAAAGTGCGCACAGGTATGTGCGACAGCACACCTGTGTGCCCGCACCCATAATGCAATGCGCACATGACCCCGTTTTGGGCTTGGAAGGCCTTCTGCACCAACCTGCACCAACCTGGAAGCCAAAATGAGGCACGGGGCACCACAAGAAGCCCCGAAATGCAATGTGAGCACCCCCCGTGCATGGGCTCTTTCCACCCATGCATACACCCCACCCCCCGCACATGCACGGCAGAGACCAGTTGGCCAGTGGGAGATGGCGCCAGTGCAACTGGTATGGTGCAATGGGGCCAGGCATCCACCACATGCAAGCACGCAGCATGCATATGTTTACTTACCACCCGCAATGCTCTGCAATGCTCCAGCTGCTTGGCGGAGCATCACACAAGCGCCGTACACTCCATGCACATGCACGGAAACCCCGATCGGCTCAAATACAGGTAAGGACGGCGGGCAGGTGGTTGGGCCCTCCGAAACACCGTACCAGAACAGTACCTGGTGCTCCCAGCAGGCACCGGTATGCCTGTACCGGGGTGTACCAGTCGTATCCCATCACTGGACGGCACACATGCTGTGTGGAGCTGGGCTGGGGCAACAGCTGGTGTGCTTGTAGAGAGGGCTCTGCGTGCCACCTGTGGCATGTGTGCCATAGGTTCGCCATCACAGTTATAAGGAATCATATGTGTGATATGATTTCAAACATTTTCCTGAAATTTAGATTCACTTTTCTACTGATCCTAACCTAGGGAAAGAATGAGAAGCCTTGCAACATAGTCCAGACAAGAAGCATGCCTAGATGAACTAATTATACTTTATTTAAGATTTAGTTTATTTGTATGCCACCCTTCTCCGGGAGGGACTCAGGGCGGCGAACAACTCAAAGGGGGAAAAAGGGAACATAAAACACAATACACGTGATTAAAATAAACGAGAATCATACAACCATACAAGTCGAGAGGGGAGGGGAACTCATCAACCCCAGGCCTGCCGGCACAGGCAGGTTTTGACGACTTTCCGGAAGGCCTGGAGAGAGGTGAGGGTCCGAATCTCCGTGGGGAGTTCGTTCCAAAGGGCCGGAGCTGCCACAGAGAATTATATGGTTACATTAACAGAATCTTGCAAGATTGAGAATACATTCCTCCCATGTTTCCTTTACAGCACAAGAAACCAGAGACAGTCCCTTCTGAGCCATTTTACACACACACACACACACACACACACACACACCTGATATGGGCTAAGATGTCGCTTATTGCTCTTTCCTCTGCCTTCCAAGGTCATTATCACATACAATTACACCTAGTAATAGTTGTGGGACAGACGAAAAAAGCTGCTTCCTTTCTTGAGTCAGACAAGTCCAGAAGTACCATCAAGTTGAATCAAGCCTATTGGGGAATAAGCTTTCAGTCTCAGACTTGATTAATTCGCATCTTCTTTTCTGAGTGAATCACTGTCAGGAATATCACTGATCGAAATCACTTTATGAATTGGTTCAGCAATCATTTCCAGAATACCCACTTTTCCTTTCGTCTTGATGTTTTTGTTGTTCACTGATACAATCAATGGAAAAAATAATTATAAACACAGTCTTGGGTTGTTGTGTTTTTTTTTGTAAAGGGCCTCATTATTAGGATAATAGACTTTAGGTAAAAACAATCAAAAGATGTGTGAGATTTTTCCCCAGACAGTCTGGAAAGAAATGGAAAACAAATTCAATTAAAATAACATTCAACCTTTTTGTTCCTTCTGAGATATGATTTCTCTGAGGCAGAGACACCATGGTAATGGGCAGCTGTTTGAAATGCTGGGCACAGAGACCCTCCCCCATCCAACCCTCTTATGGAAAAAAAAAAGTTTTTTTCTTGAATTTCCAACTTCGCACAATTTGAGCACTATTTCCAGCCCTCCTTTTAAAAGCATGAACTAATATACTTGTAAAAAGGCTGTCCATGAGATTGTAGGAAAAGCAGAACAATCTAGTCGTTTAGCACACCCAAACTGCTCTATGGCTCACACTTCATCGCTCATGCTCATCCACCATTACTGAGGTGATTGACAAACACAGCTTCCTTCATTATGCTAGGCCCTAAAGCATTTTATTTGCTTCAGCAAAGACGTACCATACCATGCTGCCACATTCAACCATCTAGGTATCCGAGTCCTCCCCATTTCTTCGATTGATATCAGAAATTATTTAGTTAGATATAAAGGAAAAGGTCCCCTTCACACATATGTGCTAGTCATTCCCAACTCTAGAGGGCAGTGCTCATCTCCGTTTCAAAGCGAAAAGGCAGCGCTGTCCGAAGATGTCTCCGTGGTCATGTGGCCAGTATGACTAAATGCCAAAGGTGTCTGGAACGCTGTTACTTTCCCACCATAGGTGGGTTCCTATCGGCTCTTACCAGTTCAGTGAATAAGTAGTAACTTATTCTGTCTGCCACACCTGTTGTCTCGGGGCACCATAGGCTCCGCCATCTTGTTTTAAATGTGGTTAATTAAATTAAATTAAATTATTTTTTTCGCTTCTGTGCATGCGTGTCCCTGAGCGAACCGGTAGTAGCAGCAGCCGGAACTCACACCTGCTTCCCACCAAAGGTGGTTCCTATTTTTCTACTTGCATTTTTACATGCTTTTGAACTGCTAGGTTGGCAGAAGCTGGGACAAGTGACAGGAACTCACTTTGTTACGCAGTGCTAGGAATTTGAACCACCAAACTGCTGACCTTTCTGATCGACAAGCTCAGCGTCTTAGCCACTGAGCCACCGCATCCCTCTTTAGTTGGACATATTTCATTTAAATTAAGATTTAAAGCAAGTGCAATTGAGCTTAAGGAAACCAACTCTTTCCTTTTAAAAGGTAAAGCTTTTCCCTGTCCAATTATGTCCAAATCTAGGGGGCTGTGCTCATTTCCTAGCCGAGGGAATCAGCATCATCCGAAGATGCATCCATGGTCATGACTATACACTGCATGGAATGCCGTTACCTTTCTACCAAAGTGGTACCTATTTATCTACTTTCATTTATAGGTGGGCAGGAAGTTGAGAAAAGTAATTGTGCAACACTCAGGGCTCGAACTTGGGCTGACAGCTGAGTGTCTTTAATCTCTAGCCATCATGCCCCCTTTTCTGTCTTTAAACTGCTCCAATTCCCCAAGCCATTGGAAAAACAGGCTAATTTTTTTTATAAAGAATTTTTGTATTTTTGAATAAACACAAACAGACAACACACACACACGCACACATCCCCCTGAACTATCTTCCATTACAAATTGTAGAAAGTGTGTCGATTGGTTACAAAAACCTCCGTGCATCCCTTCTACAGTCATCACCTAGAATTCATATCAAATCATATATTTTAAATCAAGTATATTTATATATATTACCATCATCATACTTCAACCTTCATTTGACTATAATTGTTTTTATGTACTTTTATATAAAATATTCCAAATTTAAAGCAAAACCACATAATGGCAGGGCTAAAAATTTTTAACTGTATCCAACAATGTTATGGTGTCACCACAATATCTTCGGTGGTTTTCAGAGGGCAGACCAAGGGATGTTCCCCAACCAGTTGGAAGTTGCCTGCTCTGACCCTGCACATTATATGAATGTAATCAATGCAAGACTGAGGTTATACTGAGCCTCTATCACTGAACCAGCTGGATCTCTGCCTGATAGGAAGTATTTAAAAACCATGAGTTCTGCTGCAAAGAAAATGAAAAACCCTGGCAAAACACGTTGGAAAGATACCCGGGGAACGATACAGGAGTTTTAAGAGTTCTCTACATTTTTAAAAACTTGCTTCTACTGGGAATTAGGACAAATTGTAGATTTTTATTTACTATGCATAACTGCCTGGAAGTTCAACTTCTGCTATGAATTCCTGCTGGTAACCCTCACATATGAATGAAATGTAAATTATTCAATCAAGGCAATTGCAGATGGGCGCTGTGCCAGCTAAGCTTTCAGTTATAAGCACCCAACCATCAGCTTGGTTTCCCTTCAAGGCCTGAAAGAAACTAATGGGCCATTCAGGAGGCTTTGAAGGTTACAGAACTGGGAGAGCCCCCATTAGGAAATGCATCTGATGAAATATGTATAAGAGGGATGAAGAAGTATAGAATTGGGGTAGTGGTTTTTCTTTTTCTTTTTTGGCTTGATTGGTTGTAAGAAAAAGGGTCTGGGGTTAGCGGGAAATTCTCCATGCGAGCTGTATGAATCGCACTGATTTTAATTCCTGTGGATTTGTTCTGAAGTACAGGTAGTCCTCCCCTTATGACCCCATAGAATTAACATTGCTAAATAAAGATGTTAAATGCATTATTCTGGGTCTTATGCTCTGGAATGAGAGAGAACAAGCCTTTTTCAACTATTTTAAGAGATTGTTAAGAGTTTTTTCTTGATATTTGCACAAAGTCTGTGGGGACTGCAACTTGGACCCCTTATTGTCCCATAGCTGTTTCCAAATGGCCTCAGTCATTCTTGGATTTTCTTAAAGCTTGCATGAATGGACATAAGAACAGCATAGAGCCCTGGTGGCACAGTGGTTAGAATGCAGTACTGCAGGCCAGGGGTGGGTTCCGTCAGGCACTACTGCCGGTTCGCTTGTGTGCACACCGCACACACACATTTGATGTGCCCTGCACACACATGCACAGTGCAATTAAATTTGTTCTGTGCATGCAAGAGAACCGGTTTGGGGGCGTGGCAGTCCTGGGTCACTGCCGGTTCCAGCAACCAAGACCTCCAAACCACTACCGGTCTGAACCGGTAGGAACCCACCACTGCTGCAGGCTACTTCTGCTGACTGCTGGCTTCCAGCAGTTTAGCATTTCAATTCTCACTGGTTTCAGATTGAGTTACCCATCCTTCCGAGGTGGGTAAAATGAGGACCCAGAATGTTAGGGGCAATATGCTGACTCTGTAAACTGCTTAAAGAGGGCTGTAAAGCACTGTGAAGCGTTATATAATTCTAAGTGCTGTTGCTATTGTGTGATGAAACAAAACAATAAAAAAAGCTGGACAATATTTGATTTTAAGCATATGCCTGTTGAACCAAGGACATGAGGATGAAAAAGAGAACATGTTCTCCTGTTGCCCTACACTTGGTTAATCCTACACTTAGTAAGCAAAAAATCCCTTTGGAAAAAAGGCAGAAAAAAATAATAAGATTGTTTATAATACAGAGATATGCTAATGCTTTCAGAGTTTTGGAAAACAAATGTAGGTTTGCTCATTAAGAACTCCCCATTTTAAAACAGGCACATCAAACCCTTGCACTGAGGGACTTTAAAATATAATTCCTGTTAATTTGGAGAAAACACTTTATATTCATAAGCTTTTCTGATTGAAGCAGCCTGTTTCAAAATATCTCTACTGACAAGACTAACAGGGTTTTCACGTGGGCAAAAATAAGATATCAGAAACCAGAAAGAAAAATCTTTCAGCTTTCTGTAAATTAAGTTGTGTCCTTTGCTTGCATAATTAACTGCTGGCAGAAGTGCTTGTCGTTTGCAGAAAATGTGGCTAGAAAAGGTCTACTTATTGGTTGCTATTTGGCAATGGGGATTCAGATGGATGCCTTGTTAGTAGGCACACCAGCTTTTCCTGCAAAATCCCAGATTTGCCAGCTACTTGCCTAAATATATATATGAGATTATTTTTGCTCTCGAAAGGTGTTCTGCAAAACTACAGCATCATCTGGATTGAAATAATTGCAGCCTTACATTTCAAACACTGCAAGCAGCCGCTACAGTAAATCCTTGGCAGCTCTGAAGAAATCCTTGTTCCTCTGAAAAAAGAGCCTCAAATTGCTCCAACAAGAACTGAGTTGGGTGCATTGGTACACTGATTTCTGCCCTAATGCTCAGCATCTGAAAACTAGTATTGGATGCTTGTTTACCTAGAAGAGAATTTGATACTTCTGGGTCAGCATCACGGTTTCAGCTGAGAAATAGCAATAGCACTTAGACTTACTGTATCTATCACTTCACAGTGCTTTACAGGCCACTCTTAGCGGTTTATAGAGTCAGCCTATTGCCCCCAACAATCTGGCTCCTCATTTTACCCATCTCGGAAGGATGGAAGGCTGAGTCAACCTTAAGCCTGGTGAGATTAAAATTGCCAAATTGCAGGCACCCAGCAGTCAGCAGAAGTAGCCTGCAATGCTGCACTCTAACCACTGCGCTACCATGGCTCATAATGCATATATTGTAGGACTTCCAGGAAAGAAATGGGAAGGAGAGGACTAGGATTACCCACAAGTACTTCAGACAGTTGCTCCTTGTGAGCAGACTGCAAACAGTGGGCACTGGCAGGAGAGAGCTTTGGGAGTTGAAGGAATGTGATCACATCACAAGCTATGGTCTGGTGTCTCTAGAAGACCCACAGTTTGCATATGTCCTTTTTCAATCACTTTTGGAAATTATTTATTATCTGCTTTTAAAATATTAGGAACCTTCATAAAGGTATGTTTTACTACACTGGTTGTGTTTTCTTCGATCTTTAGTGAAATAAGTTTAAGGACTTACTATTATTTATTTATTCACTGAAAAAGAATGATAAGAGCATTGTTTATTGAAAGTTACAGACTAAAGATGGGTTTAAACTAAGATTTTGAAATTAATTATAATAATTCTTCACAAGGGAAAATCCTGATGATTTGAATAATCCCCCCCAAAAATTATAAAAAGGTTTCTGAAGGTTAATAAATAAAAGGAACCAGAAGAATAAAGATTATAATTAAAGGAGAAGAGTACTTAAATTGGATTTACTAATAAAGAATGGAATAAGATACTTTAACATTGAATGTGTAGACGAATATTTATGAACAATGAATCCAACAGATTTTAAAAATGTTTCCTATTATAGACAGACTGTGTTTGGAAGATGATATGGAAGAGAAAGCTTTTCCAGTTAGGTCTGAGACTGTTTTAAAAGTAGATTTAAAAATGAAAGGCGATTGCTAATGTAGAAAGCAATGCCAAACAGATATACAAATGAAAGTGATTGATATCTTATCAAATCAAAAGAATGACCTAGATATCTTCCTTATATTGAATTTACAAAGGACACTTCTTCAAGTTTTGAAGAATTTTGTGGGAAGAAACAAACAAGAAATGAGAAGAAGTTAAATTCTAGAACCAATATTTGAAGGGGATAAAGGATCAAGATGCTTAAAAGGGAAGGGAAGGAATATGAAGTTGGTCTATTTGATCAAGGTTAAAGTAGATATGTTGTTATATCTTAATGGACTTTTGCTGATTGGAATTGAATGATGAGGTTGTAACAATTTGCTTAGAAATAAGATGTAGGGGAAAAGATATCTTTTCTCATATTTTAATAAAAGATAATAATTTACTATTTTTTCATATTTATTGTGATGGAGAAAGTAATTTTATATATTTTTTCTTTTCTTTTTTTATTTCTCTCTTTTACATTTTATGTTTTTTCTTTTTTTTGTTAGTTCTTACCTTTTTAATTGTAATGTCCAATATATTTATAATAGATAGATAGATAGATAGATAGATAGATAGATAGATAGATAGATAGATAGATAGATAGATAGATAGATAGATGTATATGTTATAGAGGCTAAAATAAATTAAGAGGACCAGTTTGTAATGCAGTGGTGGGTTCCTATCGGTTTGGTCTGGTCCGGCCGAACCAGAAGTGGTATGGCAGCCTGGGTTGCTGAAACTGGCAATGACCCAGGCCTGCAATGCCCCCACAGTGGTTTTCTGGTCTCTTCTGCTGTCACTGGCATGTTTCTGTGCATGTGCAGAACAACTTCCAGTCAACTGCGCATGTGCAGCAACAGGCGGTAGGCACGTGGGCGAACGAAGTGAGCAGTGCACGCGCAAAACACCCTCTCAACGCAACCGATAATAAACTGGTTAGGAAGCCACCACTGGTGTAGTGATGGAGATATCAAGCTAGAAACTGGGAAACCAGGAGTTCTAATTTTTAGACACCAAGCCAGCTGAGCGACCTTGGATCGCTGGTTCTCTCTCAGCTTATAGAAGGAGGGAGTGACAAATCACTTCTGATAAGCTTTGCCAAGGAAGCTGCAGTGACTGGTCCAGACAGTTGTCAGGAGATTAGATAGATGATAAAGATAGATAGATAGATAGATGATGATAGATAGATAGATAGATAGATAGATAGATAGATAGATAGATAGATAGATAGATAGATATAGACAGACAGACAGATGGATGGATAGGAAGGGAGTGATGGAGGGAGGGAGAGAGAGAGAATATCACTTGTGTAAGATCTACTATATAATTTTCTGGAACTGAAAATGGGAAGAATACAGCTTTTGTATATGACAAAGTGTTCCTTCCTTTCTTCTTCTTTTGTTTATTTTTTTGCTTCCTCCACTGTGCTGTGTGAGTGTGTCGGTACATGTGTATACGATTCTTGTCCTGATGAGAGCTTTTTGGAATGGATTGAGAAGGGCTTGCTCTGCTGGGCAGCACTGTATTGTTATGTAATCATGTTCTATTTATTCATACAAGAATTATAATTAAACAGCAGGCAGCACTTGGAGAGGCAATTATTTTTAGAAGTTATTTGAAAACAAACCAACAATATCTGTGATAGGAATGGGAACCCAGGCTGTAAATCAGATCTATTGCTCTGGATTATCCTCATGGCTCCCTAACTGTAGCATCTAGGTATTCTACTGTTTCGAAAGGATCATATATCCTTTTGCTGTTGCCTATGTCTCATTCACCTTCAGCTTGTGAACGCAGACTAAATTTGTCCTTAGCTTTCCAGTTTTAAAATAGCATTTTCCTGGTTCTCCTGATTTGCCATGTCTCATTAACGTTGCTGGGGAAATCTGGTCATTGGGACCTTTCCTTCATTGCCACGTTGTCTTGAGCTGCTGAAGAGGCTGGACGCATAATTTCCAACCATCTGCCCATATGCAGATAGTCGAGGGGTGAAATCTACTTAACTCCGCTGTCAAAAATGGACATCATAACTTCCAGGCGGGTGGACGGAGCCTGCTACCGAGCACACTGCAAAGGTAAATAGAACAGTGAGGGGAGGGGGGGGAATCCGCTGTGCTATGTGATTTAGATTAGCTAGAAAACAGGATTAAATCATGCATCACAGCTGATCATTGAAAATACCGGTTCCCCCCTAACTGATAGAATTTTTTTTACTACTGGTTCGGGCGAACCAGTCTGAACTGGTAGCATTTCACCCCTAAGATCGTCCTCAATTAACAACTAGTTGCTAAGCAACAGTTCAAGGTTATGATGAACTCTCCCCAAGCTAATTATTACCTGGTGCCAAAGTTCTGATGGCTCCTCCCTGTGGTCACATGATCACATTTTGGGCACTCAGCAACTAGCCTGCATTTATTACGCTGTGCAGTGTCTGTGGTTTACAGTGTTTTTGCTGGTTTAATGAAAAGAAGGAGTAGGGGAGACATGATAGCAGTGTTCCAATATCTCAGGAGTTACTACAAAGAAGAGGGAGTCAAACTATTCTCCAAAGCATCTGAGGGCAGGACAAGAGGCAATGGGTGGAAACCAGTGGTGGGTTACGATCTGTACGCCCCAGTAAGGGTGTACCGGTGCCTGCTGCGAGCACCGGGTACCGTTCCAGTGATCCGGAGGGCCCACCTGGCCTCCCATGTTCCTTACTGGTATTTGAGCTCTTCGGGGCTTCCGCGCACGCTAATGGAGCATACAGCTCCTGCACGATGCTCCACCGAGCAGCTGGAGCGTTGTGGAGGTGTCGCGGAGGTGGTAAGTATGGACGTAGCAGTTGCAACAGGATTCAAAACCCACCACTTCTGGAAACTAATCAAGGAGAGAAGCAACTTAGAACTGAGGAGAAATTTCCTGACAGTTAGAACAATTAATCAGTGGAACAGCTTGCCTCCAGAAGTTGTGAATGATCCAACACTGGAAGTCTTTGAGAAGATGCTGGATAGGCATTTGTCTGAAGTGTTGTAGGGTTTCCTGCCTAAGCAGGCGGTTGGACTAGAAGACCTCCAAGATCCCTTCAAACTCTGTTATTCTATTCTATTCTATTCTATAAAATAGCCTATAGCAAACAATAGATTCAGTAATGACTGTGGCATTCACTTTATGACTGCTGTTTAATGACTGCTGCAAAAAACTTAAGTCAGGTTGATCATGTGAATGAACCACTTTATGACCATCACAACTTACAATTATAATGGACATGTTGAAGTTCACACATCGTAAAGAATACAAGCTCAAATTCAAAGCCCAACAGAGGGTGTAAATCTATCTCCCTCTCTCACCCCTGTGCCTTTTTGCCCAAGACCTCAAGCCATGTGGACCTGTCCACCATTAAACCATCTTTCCAAACAATCTCCATGTTCTCAGTGTTTTTCTTCCCATTTGGAACTGAACCCAGATGGACATTTCTTCCAACAGCGTGTTGAAAACCCGGATAACAAATTCTGAGTTAGCAATTCAGTAATAATAATGCAGGGCCTGTGTTCCTATTCACTGTTCCCCAAGGAGAATGTCACTAAAAAAGTAACTGTGCCTTTGGAGCAATGTTTCTGTAAAGGACCCAGAGGGCAAAAGGAAAGAGCAAAGTAGGAGTCCTGGCTTCCCACTGTCTCCTAGAACTGGATCACTAGAATGAGGCAGTTTTATATTGAGCTCCAAAGAAACTACATTTTCCACTGCAACAGCTTCTAAGGGCTTTGTTTTCTTCTTCTATTCCCGCGTTGTCTTGGTTTTCAAAAAAAAGGATGCTGAAAATACTGGCGCTGAATGTGGTTGCATTTGTTCTTGTTCTCTGCCCTGTGTTCTTTGCTTCAAATTCATATTTCATGGTCAAAAAGCAAGTAAATTATTATTACTTCTATAATCACCTGTTTTTATTGAAGGTTACAATTTGAAACATTAAATACCAATGCATTTTTTTTAAAAAAAGAGGAAAAAATAGAAGGTGCAGAAATGGAGAAAAAGAAAAACAGAAGAAAGAAAAAAATAAGAATATAGTAAAGGGGAGAAAAAATCTATATATATATAGATTTTTACAACCCCTGGTAAGCCCCAATTATGGGAGGAAGCTAACTGTTTCCATCATCTGTCAATCGGCTCGTCACAAGAGTCCATCACGACAGAAACCCAATATTTTTACTGTTGCCTTTATTATATTTGTGTTTTTTTATTTGTGCTGATAAATAAATAAAGGGAGACTAGTATAGATCTATTTCAAGCTATTTAGCTCTCATCAGCTAGCCATACCCTTACTGGGATTTGAACCTGGTCTATATTACATACTAGGCAGAGATCTTAGCCATTAGGCCACAGGCAACGCTGATAACAGATAAGAGCCTGTGGCCTAATGGCTAAGATATGTGTGTGTGTGTGTGTGTGTGTGTGTGTGTGTGTGTGAGTGAGTGAGATTTTGCCCTTTATCGTAAGCATAAATAATTTTAGTGACTTACTGCCTTCTTAAACTACAGATGAGCTTTAGTTCCTATATTCCTTCTCTTTTTTTGTATACAAATGCATACAATCTCTTTATTTTGGACAGGATGTTAGCAAAAGTCCATTAAGGGCTACCAGGGTAATCATCTCTTTTGAAACTCAAGCCATTTGTATCATTAGAAATGATATCAGAGCACTTTGAAGCGGTATCAGGGGTGGTATTCAGCAGGTTCTACCCAGTTCCGGAGAACCAGTAGTGGACATTTTAAGTAGTTCAGAGAACCGGTAAATACCACTTCTGACTGGCCCCGCCCCCATCTATTTTCTGCCTCTGAGTCCCAGCTGATCGGGAGGGAATGGGGATTTTGCAGTATCCTTCCCCCTGGAGTGGTGAGGGAATGGGGATTTTACAGTATCCTTCCTCTGTCACGCCCACCAAGCCACACCCACCAAGCCACACCCACAGAACTGGTAGTAAAACATTTCGAATCTCACCACTGAGCGGTATACAAGCCTAAGTGCTATTGGTATTTCTGTAGCAGGTCTGTTTAATTTCCCTGTACAATCATACAGTATGTGTTGTCCTGCCTGTACTATTTCATGTCCAATTTTGCTTGTAAGAAAATGAATATGCATCGCCATATGTACAAAAAACGGTATACTTTTCTGAGCAAGTCTTCTTAATATTTATATTTTGATCACCTCCCTTTCTTGATATATTGCTGCTATGTCGATTTTCCTATGCTATATGCACTTTGGCAAGCATTTTCAGAGGCTATTATTCCTAATGGGTGTTTTTTATATATACAGAATTTTGCAAAATGACCATTGCTAATGCTCATACACATAATATACTCTGCTTAGATACCTTTACACACAATTGTGATTGCAGCACGTAAGTTGGGGAAATGTGACCACCAAAGGATAATTGTGATCGGGTTCATCTATTAGTTTAGGAATTGTAAATTAGATCAGGGCATTTTAATATGTGAACTCCATTTAAGCCTTGTCCTTAGGAACTGGGTTATTTTCATCCCAACAGAAATGACACAAAGAATTGATGTAGAAATGTACGCCGATCCAACGTGACATCCTTTTCGTCTCTGGCGAGTTATGTAGAACAAAGCAAAAATGAGACATAATGTTGCCCATGTGGGAAGCAACGGCCATGTTCAAAGCAATAAAGCAGATGTTTGATGGCGGGAAAATATTGGGCAGCTCCTGGTGTCGCAGTGACAAGTGCCAGCAGATGTTGTTTTTGCCATCTTTCCTTCTCCTTTCTTGACCTCCTGACAATTTTTGAAAGGCCGTCGATCGCCTTTACATCTCATGCAGGCTTTCATCCCCTGTCAGTTCAAGGGACAGGGAACACAGAAACAAGGGAAAGGCTCCACAATCTGTCTTTCTGTCTCTCGTCTCAAACCTGTTTTCCATTTCTGCATTTAATACGGGTATGAAAACGTCAGAGAAAAAGAAGGAAACCATTCTTAATCTGCAGATAAAGACCATAGAAGAGAATCTTCCATATCCATTGGGTGATAAGAGGCAGTACAAATAGTCCTCAACTTACAACTGTTCACTTAGTGACCGTTTGAAGCTATGACAGCACTGAGAGATGTGACTTGTGACTGTTTTTCATGTTTATGTCTATTGAAGAATCTCCGTGTCACATGATCAAAATTCAGATTCTTGGCAACTGGTTCATATTTATGACGGTTTCAGTGTCCCCGGAGTTATGCGATCTCCTTTTCTGATTTTCTGACAAGCAAGCCAGGTTTACTTAACAACCATTTACTAACTTAACTTAACTTATGTGCGGTGTGTTCTGAATCAGCTCCCCAAACATGATGAACCTTCTGAAGTGAACTCAAAGATTCCTTTATTAAGAGGGCCAGCAGCCCTGGCAAAAAGTTTTTCTCTCAACACAGGCTAATAAGTCTGTCCGGCTGGAAGGTGAGTAAGTTGTCTGCCTGCCACATCTTCTGCATCTCCACCCCTTGCCTTTTATCCCCAAGCTAGGGTGGAGCTTTGTTAGCAGCGGTGGCTCTTCCTTCCCAAGGATCAGCCCATGGATTTCCACTGCTCTCCTCTCCTCTGTCTTCTGTGCATCTGCACTGGACCCAGCTATTCCTCCTCTTCCTCATCTATAGCAATAGCAGTTAGATTTATATACCGCTTCATAGGGCTTTCAGCCCTCTCTAAGCGGTTTACAGAGTCAGCATATTGCCCCCACAGTCTGGGTGCTCATTTCACCCACCTTGGAAGGATGGAAGGCTGAGTCAACCTTGAGCCGGTGAGATTTGAACAGCCAAACTGCAGAACTGCAGTCACTGCAGAACTGCTGCATTTAACCACTGCGCCACCTCGGCTCCAGACCTGGGCACTGTTGACTCTCCATCTGAAGGCTAACGGATGGCCCAGATTCTGCCTCTGTCTCTCTTTCTGACAGCTCGATTCCCTCTTCTCCCTCAGAGCTCTCAGGTTGCCTTGATGCTGACCCTGAGCCCTACACCTCCTCCTCCTCTGATTCAGCTGCTGGAGGGGCCAGCAGTCGACAGGCCACAACACAGTGATCCACTTAACAGCTGCGGCAATAAAGGTCATAAAATAGGACAAAACCCACTTAACAACTGTCTTGCTTAGCACAGAGATTTTGAGCTCAGTTGTGGTTATAAGTTGAGAACTATCTGTCTGTACTTCTTTCTAAATGGTTGCATTTAAAATTTGAGCAGGAAGGGCAGCATAAATCTTTAGAAAATGTGCATATGTTAATATATAAGTATGGGCACTAATTTACTATACCTTAATTTGTGGTATCTTAATGAAAAATGGAGGGGACGGCTATGGGAAATGGTATGATGAAATGCATTTGGTGTCATCCCAGGGTCTTGTCCAGGTACCTGAATGCATGGGCAGCCTGATGTGTCCCCAATCTCCCTGTTTATAGTTTTTTTAAAAAATATTTTTAAAAAATGGCCAAACAATAGGCAAATATATCTATCGGAGTCGTTCCCACAATTTCTTGCTTTGGCAAGCTGAATTTTACCTTGCTGAGTGAGTAACTGCTGAATTTTACCTTGCTGAGTGAGAAGGGAAGCAGGCAGCAGACAAGGAGATCATTAGTAACAGTTGAAGACAAGCGTTCACCATTCATGCTGGAGAGGAAGAAGCAAGATTTATCTGTAAATAAACAAGCATAGTTGCACATGTAAGGGGACAGGACAAAGATTGATAGGTTATAAGAAGCTGTGAATTTCCCCTTGCCAGCAAAGTACATTTACAATGATGTTATTTTTGCATGCATTAAGGTAGATGTTATTTTTTGTGGGGCATTTTTCACAGGATGAACAGAAGAGAAAGTTGGAGAGAGTCATCTTCAAATCTGTCATGGTACAATGCAGAAAGTTAGATAGATATCATATATGTGTGTTTGTGTGTGTGTGTGTGTGTGTGTGTGTGTGTGTAGATAGATGATAGATAGATAGATAGATAGATAGATAGATAGATAGATAGATAGATAGATAGATAGATAGATAGAGATAGAGATAGAGATAGAGATAGATAGATAGATAGATAGATAGATAGATAGAGAGAGAGAGAGAGAGAGAGAGAGAGAGATAGAGATAGAGATAGAGATAGAGATAGAGAGAGATAGAGAGAGATAGAGAGAGATAGATAGATAGATAGAGATAGAGATAGAGATAGAGATAGAGATAGAGAGAGAGAGAGAGAGAGAGAGAGAGAGAGAGAGAGAGGTAGATATTGTGTGTGAGAGAGAGGGGGGCGGGGAGGGAGAGAGGGAGGCAGAGAGACACACACAGAGAGATGTTAGAATTAAGAGTAGCATGGATACAATACAGAAAACTTTTTCTTTCTTTCCTGTAGGATGCTATCTAATTTATTACCTAACAAAGTGGATTGGTAAAGGCAGATAATACACTTCCCTTAGTAATTATTAGAACTTACAGTGAATAATTCAAGAACACATCACCACAGGCAGAATCTTCCTGTGATGTTTCTATTCCTGGTTCTATCTCACACAAGTGGTAGACTGAATAGCGACCCACATAAATTACTCCTTACATGGATACTCATAAGACTATTTACACATCTAAAATGTCAAGGCAAAGTGTGTCTTGGACTCTTCCCTCTTACCTGCCATTGTCTAGGCTTTCTCTCCCTTCTCTGTGTGGAATGGTACTGTCTATTGGTTCAGTTTTGGCTTAGTTTTGAAGCAGAGAACACATGTCCTAGATTTTCAAAAGCTCGACAGTTGTTCTATTGCAGTTACTCATTCTAGCAAAAGCTGTCCTATATCACAAAATTCAACTGGTGAATTTATCAAGCTCCCAACTCTTCAAAGAACTTAAATCAACATGAGTATTGATGGTACCTTGCTCTGCTGCCACAGGAGAGAGAAGATCATCTTCTAATCTTCTCTCATCTTCCAAGGTGGATGATAAATGATTGTCAGTATGGTCCACAGTGTCTTCTCCACTCATCCATGGCTTAAGGTATGAGCAGTTTCAGCAGTTCTTCCTCCAGCCTCTGCTGCCATCTCCCATTCTTAACTGGGGATAGATAGTTCTGCTATTCTGTCATGCCATGCTTGTACAGGTCTGTGCTAAAATGGGGACTGCTGACATCCTTATAACCCGGCTCTTAATATTTGGAAGAGCGAGCGAGCTCAAAGTTAGTTTAAATATCATATAAACTGGCTATATGTTAAGCCTTTCAGCACAACAGGGCTCATTCCTAAGACAGCATCATTTATCATCCACCTGGTCACTGGTGGGTGGATAGGAGACTGGTTTAACCGAAAGATATCATCTGACAAACACAGGCATGATGAACAGCCCTCCTCACTTACTTCCATATCTAATGTTCCAGGCATTGAAACAGTTCTGTAACATGAGCAGTAGATGGAGCACAATCTCCTGCTGAAGGACCGAATGCACATTCTGAAATTGTACTTGTAACAGGCCAGGAATTCAGCTGGGGTAAGTAAGTACAGATCAGTTAAAACCAAGAGGGGGACATTGAGGTTTGGAGAGGGGTGGGTGGGAAAAAAAACCACTAGATGAGGATCCCAATAGTTTCTAAAAAGCAGCATAAAAACAAAAAATGCCTCTGTGTGCATGAATAGATGTGATTTCGACCTGGGACTTTGAAAGCCTTGGCTTGTATTTGAGTCTTTATATCATTTTGAAGTGAACTGTGCAAGTCTGATCAACATTCTATCAATAAGTCCATTAACATCCTGCTCAGTCATTGCCGTAGACAGTGTCTCACGACTGAACTGCAGCAGGTAGTTAAAATCAGGCCAAAACACCACAGAATTATATTTTGGACTATATTGCTGTTTTATGACTATAATATACTAGATTATTTTCAACATAAAATAGTTAAGGATATCATTAAAAGAAGCACAGACAAAGTAAAGGGTGATAGAAACAAAAACATTAAAAACTCGGATCCCTCTTTCTGTGTGTGTGTGTGTGTGTGTGTCTGTCTGTCTGTCTGTCTGTCTCTGTCTCTCTGTCTCTCTGTTTCTCTCTGTCTCTCTGTTTCTCTCTGTCTCTGTCTCTCTCTCTCTCTCTATCTGTCTCTCTGTTTCTCTCTCTCCTCTCTCTGTTTGTCTCTGTCTCTCTGTTTCTCTGTTTCTCTCTCTCTCTGTTTCTCTCTCTCTCTCTGTTTCTCTGTTTCTCTCTCTCTGTTTCTCTGTTTCTCTCTCTCTGTTTCTCTCTCTCTCTCTGTTTGTCTCTGTCTCTCTGTTTCTCTCTGTCTCTCTGTTTCTCTCTGTCTGTGTCTCTGTTTCTCTCTCTCTATCTGTCTCTTTGTTTCTCTCTCTCCTCTCTCTGTTTGTCTCTGTCTCTCTGTTTCTCTGTTTCTCTCTCTCTCTGTTTCTCTCTCTCTGTCTCTCTGTTTCTCTGTCTCTCTCTCTCTCTGTGTCTCTCTGTTTCTCTCTGTTTCTCTCTGTCTGTCTCTGTCTCTGAAAATAAAGTGAGCTGAAGGAAAAAGAAAAAGATTCTAGATCAGAAATGTCAGGTTTTAACTCCCCATGCCCATTTTGTTAGTGGCTGCAGCAGGACACCTGCCACTATGATATAGTGGAAGAACTAGTTCCCAAATCTCGGTTAGCTTCTAATCTTACTGAACTGCCCTAGGCCAATTGATTTTCCCCTACCAAATTTACTTTTCTGGTCTCTGGGGCAAAGAAGCCCATTTCCAAGTAAAGATGGACTTTATTTTCTGCAGCATGCCAATCTCCCTTTTTAAGATAAACAATTAAAAGACTCTCCTAATTGGAACCGGAAGTCTGCTCCAGGGGTATATATGAGGGATTCCAGATTTATGTTTATTAAGTTTGATTCTTTTATCCCTCCTGCATTATTCTTTTTACAAATAACTCAAGGCAATGAACATATATAAATGCTGCAAGATCCAATCTGAGTCAGTCACCGGGACCAAAGGTTTGGTTTTCTGAAACTCGCACTGGAGCCCATCCCTAGGCACTTCTCTGAGAATGGGCTCCAGCATGAGTCCAAAAGCTTGGAAAACTATACCTCTGGTCCTGGTGACTGGCTCAAATTGTATCTTGAACAGTATGCTGGGACATGTATATTTGCCTTCATTGACACCTAACACTCCTTCCTCCTCCTATTTTCCCCACAATCACGTGAGATGAGTATGGCTGAAAGAGAGTGTTCAGCTCAAAAGTCACCAAGTTGGCTTTCATGCCTAAAGTGGAATTAGAACTCACCATCTCCTGGTTTCTAGCCTGGAGCAGAGGTGGGATTCAGCTGATTCGGACTGGTTCGGGTGAACCAGTTCACTCCGACGATCAGGTTGGTCTGCTTGCCCTTGAGCTTTACTTACCTATATCCTCTCATCTGATTAGCATGGAAGAGCAGATTGATCAGCTGTGTTACTCCCCAAGAAGTAATGTGGAAGGTAAGTTTTGGTAAAACTGTGCACGTGCATGCAAATCACACACAGGCGCACGAAACACACAATCACCGAACCGATTGTTAAACTGGCAGGATCCCACCACTGGCCTGGAGTCTTAATCACTAGACCAGGTAGAAGCAGAACAGTCAATCTATGAATACACAGCTCATGTTTGGTTCATTTATCCTCTCTACATCATTGACGTTGTATCCCTGACCCCTTCAGCCTCCAGTCTTCCATTTCAAGAACATTGGATATACTTGCACTGCAATCCTACATCTGGCTACTTGTTAAAAACCCTAGCATGCTTAATGACATTTACTCCTAGAAGAAAACCAGAATGAATAATACAATTTAACTAGGCAGAATCAACTGCACTGTGGAATAAATAAAAATGCTGAAAGAATGCATTTTTTTAAAGTTCACAATCATGACGTCTCATCTCAATTGGGGTACTTGGTTCAGGAGTGAGGGGTGATGATGAAGCCAGGGTTAGTGCATTCAGAAGGAAGAACTCAAAGTTTTCTTTTTCCCTTGAACTGTCTTTACAAATGTACTAAATTTGCTGTGGCCACATGATAGTGGTTTAAGAACAATCTTAATGGCCTTGGTTTGCATTTTCACAATGCAATTGTTCCCACTTATGACTATAACCATGTTGCTTGTATCTTTCAATTTATATTGTTTTATTTGTTTTCTAGTATGATTTGATAGCTTATTGGTAACCTTGACTATCACTAATTGTTGTATCTTTTTACTCTTCATGAATGTATTTTATTCTCCTTATGTGTACTGAGAGCAATTGCACCAAAGACAAATTCTTTGTGTGTCCAATTACACTTGGCCAATAAAGAATTCTATTCTATTCTATTCTATTCTATTCTGTTCTGTTCTGTTCTGTTCTGTTCTGTTCTGTTCTGTTCTGTTCTGTTCTGTTCTGTTCTATATGAAAACATTTAGTGGTTCAGATGACAGTGGGATGGATCAAATATCAGCCAGTGAAGAGGGGCAGAAAGAATGACCTAATTGATGATGGGGACAGAATTATGTAGGCTCAGTTCACATGTTCAACTTCACATTAAATAAAATAAACAAATGAGAAGATGATATTTGATGGAAAGTTGGATAATTGGATTGTGATTGCATATTGACTAAAAAGCCTCCTAGTTGTACCAACGCTATTCTCCCCAGGGGTGGGTTCCAGATTATTTTACTGCCAGTTCACTTAGGAATGTGCTTCAGGTGTGCATGTGGTTTGTGCACACGTGTGCGTGCACAGTAGTGAAAACATTGCTTTTGCGCATAAGCAAAAAACAAAATGGCAGCACTTATGGCACCACTGATAGAACCAGTTCAAAGTCATGGGCGACCGAGTTATGACCTACTCAGCCGAACCAGTCTGAACCAGTAGGAACCCACCTCTGATTCCCTCCCCTACTTCACTGCACTGTCACACACCTCATATCTGTGCTGATGGCAGTTTGAAAAGCAAAATGACCCTGGCAGAAACACTTCAATATTTAACGTGTAAACTTCTTCCAAGAGAAACTTTAAGCTCCATTGTAAGTAGGTGCTAAACTCAATAGAAATTGGTTCAGGGACATTTGATCTACACATCTTTAAATCATTTCTGAAAGTGTTCATAAGGTATTTTTCTTCTGAGGTACACTATAATAAAGTTTGCAGCAAAAGTAGATCTTATGATGAAAAATATTTGTGGCAAATTTGAAAGAGAAAAGTGGAGAAATGTTGTGGCGAAAGAAACTGGGAATGACAAGGAAACATGATATTTTGTGAATGGATTGGAACTGATTGGAATTGACTGTTGGGATTAGAGAGAATTATTAACTCTCTATTAGTAAGATTAATTCACTCATCTTTTACATTAAACCAAAAGATAGCCCTTACGCCAGCAAAGTTCCTGCAATTTCTTGTCATTTTTAAAAATGGGAGGTGGGAAAAAGTGAAAAGCTAAGCTCTCAAATTCTTCGTATCACCACATGAGATGTGGAGACTTTAACTGAAAATTTGATTGGAAGATAGAGCTGCCAGTCATTGGACATATGTCTCCATCCTCTTTCTTCTTTTCCACTGGAAGTTTTTAGAACACTAAGAACCAAACAGTTGAGTATTTTTTTTTAATTGAATACAGCTTTCTGCTTCACATTGTTTTACATTGCTGACATGGTAATTCATAAATAGCAGAGTTGGAAGAGATCTTGGAGATCTTCTAGTCCAACCTGTGCTCAAGAAGGACAGGTATAGACCTGTCCCAAAAATGCTTTTTCAAGATGCAACTCAACTTTCTTGTTTTTCTTTGAAGATGTTTCACTTCTCATCCAAGAAGCTTCTTCAAGAAAGCCCAGTTGCCTCTCAAAAAAAGCACTGTTGGGATAACTATGAACAACTGAGAATCACCATAGACAATACCATTTCAGACAAATGCTTGTCCAATATCTTCTTTAAAATCTCCAGGGTTAGAGCACCCAAAACTTTGGGAGGCAAATCGTTCCACTGATGAAGACCAGTCATGATTCAAATAGCTATTGTCCATCTTTTCATTCTTGAGCTTGGGATCCATGGAGTCGTATCGAAGAGGTATAATGAATCACAACATTTTAAAATAGCAATAGCAGTTAGACTTATATACCGCTTCATAGGGCTTTCAGCCCTCTCTAAGCGGTTTACAGAGTCAGCATATTGCCCCCAACAACAATCCGGGTCCTCATTTTACCCACCTCGGAAGGATGGAAGGCTGAGTCAACCCTGAGCGGGTGAGATTTGAACAGCCGAACTGCAGAACTGCAGTCAGCTGAAGTAGCCTGCAGTGCTGCATTTAACCACTGCGCCACCTCGGCTGGTACCTGATAACTCTTAAAAACTGTTATACAGGTAGTCCTTGACTCACAAGCATTCATTCAGGGACCATTTGGAGTTAAAACTGCACCGAAAAAAAGTGGTTCACATCTGGTCCTCTTACCCACCACAGGATTCTTACAGTCATGTGATTCAAATTTGGGCACTTGGCAGCAGACATGATTTAGGATTGTTGCAGGATCATTTGATCACCATTTGTGTCCTTGCCAGCCATTTTCTCACAACCAAAGTCAATGGGAAAAGTCCCTTAATGAAATATAACCTTTTCTTTCACTTAACAACTGCAGGGATTCGTTTAACTGTGGCAAAAAATAAGGTTGCAACAGTTGGCATGACTCACTTAGTAATTCTCTTACGGAACGATGGAAATTGTGGTTGTACCAAGATCGTCTTTATGTTGTTTATCACAAAAAATATATATACATGAAGTTCTACGGGTACCAGAAAAGCAGACATGGTTTGCCTCGCTTTGGGGAAGAGAGAATTGGTACCTGTCTTTTCAGACCAGAAAGTGAGGGATGACCAGTAGTTACCAGAGTCACAAATCATTCAAAGAAATAATGCTGAAAATGTGTTTACAGAAGAAACCCACAAATCAAATTAAAACAAATAACTTATCAAAGCTGATCCCTCCCCCCGCTTTTTTAAAGAAAGAGGTGGGAGTAGATGCTAGTTCTTTTGCTAAATTTGAGAATTAATTGTTGATTTATGTAAAATGTTGATGCTTGTGGATGGTCAAAGAAAAAAAGGATACCTACAACTTTGAACGAATAACAGCTTCTTCTAATATACAGAAGACAAATCTCTAGGTATTGTGCAAAATAGAAATAGTTTCTAATGCAAACTCCATTGTGTAGGAAAATTAATCCATTGTTTGATTTTGATGGTTTTCCTCTCTATAGGATCAAGTCCCCAAAGGATCATTTTTAGCATTTCATCTACATAATGGCTGAAGTGAGAATTCATTTTATCTCAAATGAGGGCCCAGGAGACTGTTTGGTCTTCTGTGTTTTTCTGATAATAAGAGGTAGGTAAGTTGTAAGCTCTATATATTCCTAACATACTGAATATCCTGCTCTCCTGTTGTTATATATATGCAATCCACAGTATGAATTATAGATCATTATGTACCTGGAAGTTCTTAGCTTTCTTCTTACAAGATTAATGGAGCTCCTTAGATGTAACCATCTTAGAAAACAGTTTTAATAAACAAGTATATTTTGAAGAGGTATCTTTTTTTTCTGCTCTAGAAAGGATACTTCAAAGAATTCATTATTTTATACAACAATATATTCAATATTTCATGCTAAGCAAAGCAGTTCCAATTTAGAAAGTATTATGTCGATCAGGTTTATGACTCAATGAACTTTGATAAAACTTTCAAAGCAGTTTTGCTATGAATTCTTTTTTTCACAGAAATAACATTTCCTTCTCATGGAGTATATGCTATTCCACATTGGCCTTTAATTTTTTTTTCCTGTTGCATTCTCTCCTCTCTTCTGTTTCAGATCTGCTTTTCTTACTTTATTCCATCATTTAAAAAAAAGCATTAACATACAGTAGGATTAGCAGATAGGTCTGTTCTGTTTAATTGCCCACTTTGGGAGGCAGATTTCTGATCAAGGAAATGT
This sequence comes from Thamnophis sirtalis, assembly GCF_051295495.1. NCBI lineage: Eukaryota > Metazoa > Chordata > Lepidosauria > Squamata > Natricidae > Thamnophis > Thamnophis sirtalis. The sequence goes on from NW_028261383.1 coordinate 39,623,472, forward strand.
TGGTTCTGAACTTAAAAAAAAAATAAAAAATAGCACCACATCAGAATAAAATGTAGATGGAAGTTACACTTACGTTCTAAATTTTATGACAGGGATCCTCAAACTTTTTGAACAGGGGGCCGGTTCATGGTCCCTCGGACTATTGGGGGGGGGGGGGACTGGCTAGGCGGGGATGGCTAGTTGGTCATGTGACTGGGTGGGTGTGGCCAATTTAGCAGTACATTTTCCCCTTGTCCTTGCTGTACCTGCCCCTCCCCCACTCCCCCACAGGCTTTGGATCATATGGCTGTGAAAAACATCCTGAAAGGCTGTTTTTAAATCGTTTTTAAAGACTTTTAAAGCACTACTTTACAAGCTGGCAGCAGAGTTGTTTTTCAAGCCAGCAGCATCCCCTTCCCTACTCACTCACCGGCCCTGGATCACGTGGCTGCACTGGCGAGATTGCTCCTCAGTCAGTTGGTCCTCCCCAACACCTTTTGGCCTTATCTTCGGCAACAGTGGTGTGATCAGAAGTGCGGCTCAACCAGTAAAATAACTAACCAGAAGAGCAGCTGGAGCTGGTACTTCTGGAAGATAAGGCCAACAGTGAAGGGTGGGGTGAGGGGTGGGGCCAGACCCTACCACTCTGTGGGCTGGATATTTTGCATTGGTGGGCCGTATCCGGCCCGAGGGCCATAGTTTGTGGATCAGTGCTTTATGAGATGACTGAAAGATCCCTTCATACTTTCTAAAAAAAAACCTTCGTGCATTTATGGCATCTAGGCTCTTTGATGTACAATATATACAATAAACAGGTCAGATTTGTCATAAATTATTTCCTAAAACTGTACATCTAGATGTTTGTGCAAGCAATACACTTCACTTGGAAGTCATACTGTAGGAAGAACAACTGTGATAAAACCACTACCTTATTTCCAAAGCCCTGGATTGTTTGCAGGTCAGTGAACTGTTATTGTCAAGGAACATATAATGTCGGTGGCAGCATTGCTCCAATGTTATGCTCACAACCCATAGTATAAGTTCTGGACTGAGTCACCTCAAGGGTGCTTATTTTCAGGATGCTTCATTCTGCCAGAAACAAACATCTGCAGGTGTCTGTGTAACAGATAAAGTTGAGATTGGCAACATTTCATGCAACTCACAAGTCTTGTACAGTAAAAATTTAGGCAATATGGGAGTTGTGAAAAGCTACCGGCTCCTGGTGTAATAGTCCCGTCAGTCATAAAATCTCCCCAAATTTTCAAAGAAAGGTGTTATCCTTCCTGAGCCTTCATCTCCTTGATACTCCTTCCCTACCCTTCCTGAACACTCAAATCATGACAAGAAAAGATGAAAATGCATCCTTGGTTAGTTGGCAATGACAGATTTAGTTTGTAACCCTGGAGATAACTCAAGAGCATGATATCCTAGAATAATAATGAGGCATTTGTGAAGGCTGCATCTGGAAGGCCACAGTGGAGGATCTTAGAAGACTTAGAAAAAATTTGCCAGTTTGAATGTACACTAATCGGCATACATTAAAATGAAATTTTATTGCATACAGCTCCCAAAGGGTCTCCAACTCTAATATACACTACATAAACATGACAAGATAAATAAATACATACAAAATTATGCATGTAGCCACATATATTATATGACATAGAGAAACAACACAGTTTAGTTCGGATGTATATATGTACATGGTGAGAAAAACGAATCTTGCGAGTTTATCAGACGGATGACATAGGAAACAAAGCTGTTACGGAATCTGGACTAGAAATACCTGCTAGAAATACTTCAAAACTTCCTCCCAGAGACAGAAACAGACCATGAAGTGGGGTATGTGGGGTCCCCTTCAGTGCTTTGAGCTTTAAGCACATAGCGCTTATAAGCAGTATCCTGAATAACAGGAAGCAAGCTTCCTATAATCTTCTCGAGTGTCCTTACCCCTCTCTGTATGGGCTTTCTCTCTGAGGCACTGTAGCCACCATGGCAAACAGTGATGCAGTTTGTTAAAACGCTCTCAAACGTGCCTCTGTAAAAAGTGGCCAGGACAGAAGGAGAAAGGTGTGCTCTCCCTATTTGATGCAGGAAATGCAGGCATTGGTTTGCATGCTTCGCTAAGGATGACGTGTGGAGAGACCACTTTAGATTGTTAGTTATCTACACCCCCAGATATTTAATACTGTTGACCACCTCTACAGCTGCATCCTTGATACTGAGTGGAGTATGACCATGCTGGCTCTTTCTAAAATCTACAATGATCTTCTTTGTTTTATTATCATTTAGAACCTGGTTACTTTTATTGCACCAGTTCACCAGAGCCTTCACCTCCTCTCTATAAGCATCTTCATTGTCATCCCAGACAAGACCTACCACTGCTATGTCATCCACATAGTGTTAGACAGTGTCAAAACATATAGGCTTATCCCAATGTTACATGAACCAATTGGGCTATCAGATTTTGGTGCAAATCTCTGGAAAGCTACTAGATGAAGCAAAGAGAATTTTCTATGCAGACATATCTGTTGATTTGTAGCAGATTTGGCAGTGGGTCATCAAGGTGAACAGTAGTGGACTCAAGACACAGCCCTGTGAGGAACCTGTACTCACAGAGATGGAGTTGGAAATGTTTCTTCCAACTCACACAAACTGAGGCCAGCAGGAAGAATGATGTCAGCATTCCAAAATCATCCAGAATTAAATCAGAGTCCAAGGCATAGCTTTCCTCAAAGTTCCAATTTAATAAGAGAGATATGTTCAAGAGATTTTCAAGATTGGTACAATTTGTGGAAAACCCGAATCTGAAAGCTTCCTAGGTTTCCCACCCAGTTGAAAGTTCATGCACTTGCCCCACACCCATAAGTCCATCACATGGTCCAATCTTCCACTGCCATGCTGGCATTTCCACCCCTCTAGTTCCGGTCAGGTGCAGAGGTGCAGAGACAAAGAATGACCTTGGGCTTCTAGAAAGGAATGTTTTATTTCGACAATTCTACAATTCTACTCCTTACTAGTTCCCCCTCCCAATTACCCCCCTAATGAAACAGCATAGTAAAATAAGAATATAGCAGGCCAAAGATCCTAAAAGGAATATGACTGCAGGCCGGACACATGATCTAGATCAGGGGTGTCAAACTTATGTTATCATGTGATGTATCATGACTTTCCACCCCCCTTCGCTAAACTGGGCATAGGCGAGGCCAGTGCATGACACATTTGGTGTCCACCCTTGAAGTCATCTTTTTCCTTGGAGCTTCAGGGCTGCCGCATTATGTGCCTGGGAAAATGGGAGGGGGGATAACAAGGAATGGGTGGAGGATTAGCCCTAACAACATTCCTTTCTCTGGGAGTCAAGGACATTCTGCCTGCACCTGGATGGGAGTGACTGGGGGCTTTCTTCAGTTGGGACAATGAATTGATTGGACCTTGTGGGTGCAAGGGATGGAGCTTTGACTTTATTTTTTTTTTGGGGGGGGACCTAGAACTCTCAGACTCAGGTTTTCCAGATGTGCCATTTTGACATCTCTAATAAAATGGAACTTTGAGGAATTACTGGCCTTGGAGTCTTCTTTCATTGGGGTGTTACTTGGATCCCTGACATCTGGCCTGTGGGCCAGGAGTTTGACGGCCCTGCTCTAGATGATCACAATAATTTCTCATTTGAAATTATATTTCCATCTTACAGCCTCCAATGAAAGAATTTGAAGTCTATGGCTAACATCTTTCCCCCAAAAAGTCAGCAGTTTTAGCAAAAGAAGAGATGAAATGTATTCCCTTTTACATTTCATACCTGCTGCACTCCAAATGCATTGGAATCTAATGCCCAGCATAAAGACAGATTTGCTGGGATTCCCAGAATTCAGAATTCAACACATTTGGACAATAATGGACTTGAAAATCTGTTCTGCTGGATCAAACAATGCTTGGTTACATCCAAAGGTGCTCTTTTAATGGATAATAAGAACTTCTACCTGAGAACATTTTATGATTAATTAAAATATAAACCCAAAGGGTGTGATGTGCGGGACAAATATTTACCTCTTTGATTAGACCTCCATATGTCTGGATTGTGACTGAAAATCCAGGTGCTTTTGCTGATGGTGCATGCACACACACACACACACACACACACACACACACACACACACACACAGTTTTCTCCCAACAGCAAAGAGCACACTTGTCTTAATTTCCTCTCGATTACACCCAAACATTAACTATTACTGACTAACTACAGCCCCAAATAATTATTGCTATCTGTTCCCTTTGTAAATATAACTCCGGTGCTGAGTGAGAAGAATAATGGCATATTTACAGAAGGCAGCTAATTAAACTCAGCTTCAATTGCCTTCAGTTTGCCAGAAGGGGCCATTTTCACGGGAAAGAAAAAAGAGAGAGGAGGAGGGAGAGAGTAAGAGCAAAAGAGGCCTAGAGAAGCTTGACTACATACTGGGAACAAGCTGGTGATCTGTACATTCAGAATTCTCAAGACAAAAATTCAGCTTGAAACAAATTTACCCTGGTACTAAAAATCTCATTAGGCAACATTCCCCAATTATAAATGTTTCATTTCGTTTCCTCTCTCAACACATCCCAGATTATTGAAGCTTTAAGTGCATAGATATTCCTTACACAACACACATGCATTTCTTAAGTAAAATTTATTATGTGAAAGCCAGTATAGTCTAGGGGTGAGGGACCCTCATTCTAGATTTCTCGTGGCACAGAAACAGCTGACTGGGTGACTTTGGGCCAGTCCTTCTCTCAAACACTAGACCAGTGTTGCCGAACTTTTTCGGCACCAAGTGCTGAAACGGGAGCATGCGTGTGCGGGCAGGGGAGCACTAGAAACTGGAAGAGCAGCCCTGGGACATGCATGAGTGCCAAAAACTGGAAGAACAGTTCCCTGCTCCACATGCATGCACCGGGAAGCTAAGCTTCCAGTTTCCGGTGTGCACATAGTTGCCGGTTACCTAATCTTCTGGTTTCTGGTGCTCATGCATGCACGAAGACCAGCTGGCCAGCACACATGTGTGTGTCAGAAACCAGAAGCTCAGCTTCCCAGAGCATGCACCCATGCCATGGAACTGCTCTTCCAGATTCCGGTGCTCCTGCATGCACGAAGACCAGCTGGCTGGCGCGCATGTGCACACCAGAACCCGGAAGAGCAATGGGTGACGACTGGCATTCCCAGAGAGATGTCTCTGTGTGCCACTTATGCATGCCATAGGTTTGCCATCACAACACTAGACTGAAATTTCAAAAAAACCCATGACCACATTTTCTCTGCCAACTTGCATTGGACCACGATGATAAAATTCAGTTCATAACCTTCAGTGAAGAGGCTTTTAATATATATATGATTTGGGCCGGTGATCATTATAATTTTCAGGGAAGCCTCCTGAAGGCTCCCGAGGGTGAAAAATGGTCCTACAAGCAAACCGGAAGTCACTGTCCCGAACTTCCGGGTTGCCCATATGGCCATTTTTGTCCTCCAGAGTCTTTAGGGAAGCCTCCTGAAGCCTCCAGAGGGCCTCCGGTGGGGGCAGGGGAGGCTGTTTTCATCCTCCCCAGGCTCCTAGAAAGCCTCTGGAGCCTGGGGAGATGAAAAATGGGTCCATCGCAGGCCAAAAGTGGGTGGGGGAGGAAGAGGGTAGCACACATGTGAATGTGTATGTGTGGGTCGTGCACGCATGTGTGTGGGGGCCACATGCATAGCATTATGGATGTGGGCACACCCAAGCACAACTCCCCTGCGCTCCCCCTGCTTTTGGCATGCAATCCGATAAAGGTTAGCCATCACTGACCTATGGTGTTGGCTGTCAACCCACATACCTTTTTTGGTGTATATTCAGGTGGAGGACTGCTGGTATATCTTCGTCATCCAGATAATGGAAGTCAAAGATTGACTTTTGAAAGTCAACCATTCACTATATTTTCTTCATTCTTCATTCAGAATTACCAGTTTCAATCAACGGCTTGTAATTATACCTGTTGAGCCCCTATTAATTAATCTCTTCCACAATTGAGGGCACCGGTAAAAAACCAACAGTCTCCCAAAAGTTGTAAGAATTCAAACTCTATGAGTCCTGAACCAATGTGGTGAAAGGCCAAGAAATATGGGGATAGTGATTCAACAGTATTGGAGAATCACAGATTCCCATTCCTGACACTGAGAAATTATTATTGGTCTCATCCAGATGTTTCAACTGGATTCAACATTCTTATCCCTCTATCAAGTCCTTCCCAAGGGCCTAGGATTGGCAGATGTAGTTTCATGTTGTTAAAGGTAGAATTGTACAATGAAAGCTGTTGCCATCATTATGGTTGATTGCAGTGTTAAGCCTGATGTTTAGACTCAGTTTGGCATTTTGGCCCACCTATTGAGTCCTTCCCAAAAGATCTAGGATAGCAGATATTTATTGTTGCAGGTTGTAAGCTGTTCCAAGTATAAAGCTGTCTTTTTCAATTGACTGATAGTGATTTTGTCACTGCCAATGATGCTCAAGTGGTGCTTCAGATGTTTTGAGATTGCACCCAAAGTGCCTATTACTATTGGTGCTATTTTTGCTTTCTTTTGGCATACTCATTCTACTTCTATTTGCAGGTATTTATATTTTGTGATTTTCCTCCAGTTCTTTCTCTTCTTTTCTACTCTCTAGTTATTGTTACTATCCAGTCTATTGCTATTATCCAGACTTTTTTTGCCTTTCCTATCAACAACTGTTAAGTCCTTGCTTTCTTTTGCCACAGCTATTCTATTTCTGTTTAAAAATCTTAGTATTTTGTGGTTTTCTTCAGTTCTTTCTTTTTATTCAGCTGTCCCCAGGAAGTATAGACTTTTTTTTTGGTCTTTCTTATCAGTAATTGTTAAGTCCGGGGCGTTGTGTGGCAGATGCTTGTCTGTTTTAATTCTAAAATCCCAAAATACTTTAACTTCTCCATTTTCTGTTACTTAGTCTATTTGTGGTCCTTTTGGTTCTTTATTGCAGGAGACTAGTATTTCTTGAAGATCTTCTAATGCACCATCATTGCTGCTTTATCATCCTATCCGTGAGCTCAGTTCGATCTCTCCAGTACTAAGTCAGATTTCATGGTGTACTAGCTTTGGTGCTTCTTCTTTATTGTCATCCTCCAATTCCCTTTTTACTTCTTCAACTGTGGTATACTTACAACATTCTACACCCACCCAATTTTCCTTGGTAAATAGAGTCTGTGTGTCAGGCCTGCAGCCATATTCCTCTTGGATCTTTGGCCTGCCACACTTTCTATTATTCTACTATGCCTTTCTCTATTGTGGGAAAATGAGAGGGGGGATTGTAAGGAGTTACTTAATGTGTAGCCAAAACAAAATTCCTTCTAAAAAGCCAAGGTCAACATTTGTCTCTGCACCTGACTGGAACTGGATGGGTGGAATTGCCAGCATGGCAGTAGAAGATTGGCCCATGTTATGGACTTGTGAGTGTGGGGGAAAGATCCTGAACTTTCAACTGGATGGGGAAAACCGGGAAACTTTCAGAATTGGGTTTTTCCAAATGTGCCAACATGGCTCTCTTAATAAATTGGACCTTTGAGCAATACTTTGCCTTGAACTCTGATTTAATTTTGGATGCTGTTTGGAACTTTGACACTGTGAATATTACTGCATGGATGAACAATATTATTCATTATCATTTATTTTTATTATTATATACATAGCAATGTGAAATCACAGCTGCAGTTCTCTAGCTGGTGTTGACTTTCATATGCACAGAATTCTTTCCAAGAAGTATGTCATCATGTATCAGCATAATAGTGTATGCATAATTGCATATCCAAATAGGGTGGTCTTTTGTAACTGACAGATGGAAATTTTGTCAATGCTCAAATGGGCCATCCAAGATTTTGGGGTATAGCACCCAATGTTCCAATAACCATTGGGATCACAACAACTGGTTTATGCCATAATCGTTCAACTTTTTCAGATTTTGATCCTTTGTGATCTTCTCTAATTCTTTGTCTTCTATTCTACTATCCTCTTGAAACGCCACATCAATTAGTCACATATTCTTCTTTGCAACCACAATCAAATCTTTTATCAGTTATCTTTGGAAATTCAACTATATTTATTAAAATTTATATAGCTACCCATCTCACATACATTAACAATTAAACTATGAATAATTGCAAAGTCCTATTACATGAATGACATAGAGGACAGGAGGACAGGAGGAAGGACATGTCTTCCTACGTGACCCGACAAATGCCCGCATGACAAAAGCACGCCGACAAAACTGCAGTGCTAAAACCATGACGTCATCAACGCACCGACAACAGCGCGCCGACAACAGCACGCCGACAGAAGCGCGATTTAAGTTAAGGTAAGGGTTAAGGTCAGGGTTAGGTTTAGGGTTAGGTTTAGGGTTAGGTTTAGGGTTAGGTTTAGGGTTAGGGTTAGGTTTAGAGCGCGCTTCTGTCGGCGCGCTGTTGTCAGCGTGTTTCAGCACTCATTCGTCGGCGCAGTTTAGAACTTGCGGTTTTTCACCGCGGTTTTGTCGGGCGTGCTTTTGTTGATTGCCCCTTTGTCGGTGAACCGTCTTCCTATAATTGAGTTTGTTGAATTGAGCCACTCTAAAAATATAAATAAAATAGCACAGCAATAGCACTTAGACTTATATACCACTTCACAGTGCTTTACAGCCCTCTCTAAGTGATTTACAGAGTCAGCATATTGCCCCCAACTATCTGGGTCCTCATTTTACCAACCTCAGAAGGATGGAAGGCTGAGTCAACCTTGAGCCGGTAAGATTTGATCTGCCATTCAACCTTGCAGTCAGCTGGCAATCAGCAGAAGTAGCCTGCCATACTACATTCTGACCACTGTGCCACCATGGCTCATAAAATAAATAAATATTTACATAGATGTAGGTCTCATTATTTCCGGTGAAACTGACCTTCATGTAAGCATGTAAATAGGTGTATCAATGTGTGATTTTCCTATATTCCTTTGCTTCTCCTTCTGAAATTGTCTTCTCCCCACTTGGCAGTAAAAACTTGGCAAGCACTGTGTTTCCTTTCACCCACCTCTTTCCACGTTTAAATAATTCCTTCAATTTTGAGGCAAATTAACATAATGGGACTAAGTTTTGCTATTTATGTGAAATTGATTGGTAATTACCATGTGCACAGGAGGCTTGGCTTTGCACTTCGCAACAGAATGACTTCTTTTGTCAACATGTTTTCCCAGCACGTCTGAAATGATCTGTGTACAAGCTGGTGCAGCAGGCTTTCAGGACGGAGGTGGGTAAATAGAGGCTGTGCCTTGACAGGTTCTTTGAGAGAAGCCATTGATTGCAGGCGGTGCAACCCACCGCCCGGCACAATTTTATTGTATCAGATTTATTGGCAGACTAAGTGCAGGAATCATTTTGTAGTCCTGCTTTCGATCTGCGAGAAAAGCCTCCCTCACAATTTGGGGTGAGGAAGAAGGAAGCAGCTTTCACTTATGTGGCTTCATGTCCCCAGTTCCTTCAAAATTAGAACACCCTCCACTCTTCCCTGATAAATGTTGTTTCATTGCCTGATTTATTTATTTATTTATTTATTTATTTGACATATATACCGCTTCATAGGGCTTTCAGCTCTCTCTAAGCGGTTTACAAATTATTGTATATATTTTTTAGCAAATTGAGTCAGCAACTTGCCCCCACAGTCCGGGTCCTCATTTTACCCACCTCGGAAGGATGGAAGGCTGAGTCGACCTTGAGCCGGTGAGATTTGAACCGCTGAACTGCAGATCACAGTCAGCTAAGGTGGCCTGCAGTACTGCACCCTAACCACTGCGCCACCTCGGCTCTTTGACTGATTTGACTGTTGTCATGATGTCACAACAACCACAACATAATTTTGAGTGTTTAGGATTATGTTGTGAGAAAGGAAAGGTAAAACAATAAGTATCTACTCCCAAAACAAGATAGCAGTGTTCCAATATCTCAGGAGTTGCAACAAGGAAGAGGGAGTCAAGCTATTCTCTAAAGCACCTGAGGGCAGGACAAGAAGCAATGGGTGGAAACTAATTAATGAGAGAAGCAGCCTAGGAGAAATTTCCTGACAGTTAGAACAATCAGTCAGTGGAACAACTTGCCTCCAGAAGTTGTGAATGCTCCAACACTGGAAGTTTTAAAGATGAGATTGGATAACCATTGTCTGAAATGGTGTAGGATTTCCTGCCTAAGCAGGGGTTGGACTAGAAGACCTCCAAGGTCCCTTCCAACTCGGTTATTCTGTTCTGTTCAAAAGCTGTAAATGGCAGGCAAAGCAACTGGGAGAAAAATGTTACTCAAAGTCTTCTGAAAAAAAAACCCCATCAAAGCCATTATTTTTATGCCAAAACTACTTTTCAATTAATCATTGATAAAATCCCAGTTAAATAATATGAATGGGAGAAAAACCTGTGCAGAACTAGAAGCTACAGAAACCTCCTATATTCTAGCTGGGTGGATTAATTTGTAGGCAAGGTACAAATCTGAATGGAAAAGCTTGCAATTAGACACGAATAGCTCGTGCATGCAGCCTTCCGGAGGCTCCATTGGAAGCACTGTGGGCGGGTCCTTCACTGTTTCCAGGGCCCCCTGCGGACCAGATCTAAGCACCCTGTGGGCCAGATTCGGCCCATGGGCTTTGAGTTTGACACCTCTTCACTATTGCAACATTGGATGTTGGAACCCCAGAGTTCAAATATCTTCTCCCCAATTCTCCATTGACATCATGGCTCTCTATTGCTTTCCACACTTGAAAGCACAAGATATAACTGGTGAAAAAGAAGTTTTAGCCATGCTGAAAATAGAAAATCTTCAATGCATGCATTTGAGCATTAGCAGTAGCACTTAGACTTATGTACCACTTCATAGTGCTTTACAGCCCTTACAGAGTCAGCTTATTGCCCCCACCAATCTGGGTCCTCATTTTACTGACCTAGGAAGGATGGAAGGCTGTGTCAACCTTGAGCCTGGTGAGGATCGAACCCCTGGCAGTCAGCAGAATTAGCCTGAAATGCAGCATTTAAATCACTGTGCCACTATGGCTCTTTTAGTGGGATTTCAGCCTGAAGGCTGAACAAAGTGAAGAATCAGAGGAATCAGAAGAATCATTTATCTCTATCACCTAAAAAAAGGATCTTTGGAAAAAATATAGAAATGTTCAGAATATAAAAGCAAGTACTATGACAAACGAGCTCCAAATTCAAGTTAAAGGCTAGATAGGGTGATGGTGTGTGTGTGTGATGATGGAGAAGGGAGACCACAAAACCATGATAGCGTACTTTGTTTCCCCTTTAGTGAGATATGGGGATCTCTTGATATATTGGACCGCAACTCTGGGATTTGTGGGATTTGAGCAGTCACTTTGGAGAACATCAGGTTAAGGAAAGTTTGAGCTTGGGCTTAAGTGAGCAGAGTTGTTTTCAGAATCTGCAAATGCCCTTCACTCAAAGTGGCAAAACTTAACAGTCCTTGAAATTATGTGCAATGTGGACATTTAACTTTTACAAAAACAGTCTGCAGAGAACAAAAGGAAAAATAATCTGTTCTGTGAATAGATGGACAAGATGGACAACATTTGACACATTTAAAAATAACCAAGCTATTCCCTAAGAAATGGAGATGCAACATTTCAGATAATGTTCAGATGGATAGAAAATAATACATTGATGGCAAAGATGCCTGAGTGCCTAAAGTTACTTATACATAATTGTTTATTAGAGCTAATCTCCGAGTCTCTTAAAATTGGACGGCAATAGCATAATAGGAGTAGATGATTATATTCTTCTTTTTTACAGTCCATAAAACTGTGGTTCCAATATGTTGCTAGGAAGCTCCAAGTGCAATATAGATAGTGTTTGTTCAAGCCTTGCTGAAAAAGCCATGATAAAAATGATAGAATGCATATTTGGATTACTGATCTTCCTAAAATCAAAGTAAAACCTTGTGATGAGGCTATTCTTAATCACAGTAATCACAAACTTTGGGATGGGTCAGTGGTGGGTTCTGGATCCCATTCCAACCAGTACGGTTGGAACAGGCCCGGCGTCATCCACATGGACAAGCATGGCACATGCATTGTACCTGGCTGTGACGCCTCCTCAAGCCTCTGCGATGCTCCAGCTGCTCGGCGGAGCATTGCACAGGTGCTGTATGTGTGTGGAAGCACCAAAGGCTTAAAATACAGGTAAGGAACTCGGGCGGGCAGGTGGGTCCTCCAGAGCACTGTACTGGAACTGTACCTTGTGCTCCAGGCAGGGTCCAGTACGCCCGTACCGGGGCATATCACCTGCAACCCACTACTAGGATGGGTAGAAGAACATGGTTAAAGAATCATTGGGGCAATGGGCAACAGAGAACAAATCTGAATGCATCTGAATCTGAACGCTGTAAAAGATGCAAAACCATTCTGATAATAAATTGATTCAAAGTAAAGAAATAGTGGGGTCTCGTCAGGAAAGTTGATCTTTTTTGGAGATGTCTATTTCCAAGTGAATTTAATTTCTGAGTACTAAGCCACACTTATGTCAGAGAAGCTCAAGATTCTGAACAACTCCTAGATGTAGGGAGCCTTGCAATGTGGACTAGAGAATGACATTGGGAAAAGGGTGATTTTGAGATTCCTTGTATTCAGATATCAAGAGGAGGAAGAAACAATGTGTCAGCTGAATCTATGTAAACATGGGTTTCTCCTGCCATAGAAATGCAGTGCATGGATGAGCCGAGGTGGCGCAGTGGTTAGGGTGCAGTACTGCAGGCCACTTCAGCTGACTGTTATCTGCAGTTTAGCGGTTCTAATCTCACCGGCTCAGGGTTGACTCAGCCTTCTATCCTTCCGAGGTGGGTGAAATGAGGACCCAGACTGTGGGGGCGATATGCTGACTCTGTAAACCGCTTAGAGAGGGCTGAAAGCCCTATGAAGCGGTATATAAGTCTAACTACTATATTTGAAATGGGGAAACGAGCTGGTGTGTGGTAGTCCCATGAGAACTGGAAAGGAGGTTTGTACTCATGAATTACAGAGTTGTTTATACGCTGTCAAGGCCAACCATGCTGAGATTCCAGATGCAAGAAATACCTAAAGTTGAGCTCATAACATAATGCTGGATGTTGATCGGACTTTTAAGGCTGGACTCTGGGTGGGAGGGATTTGGGATGACTTTCAGTGTGTAACCTTCACATGTTTTGAATCAGATCTTGCCTTGCTTTTGCTGCTATCATTTCAAACTTAGTAAAAGTACTCGTCTCTAATTTAATGGAGTAGGGTTTCTTTCTTTCTTGAGATTTGAATGAAGGCAGGCCTGACACAATGATAGAGCTGTAAAACATATTAATAATATGATAGTTTTGTTTAATAAGAAAGTTATTGATTGTCTGCAACAGTACTCACCACTAGGAAAATTACATACATTTTGCAAATGTCAATTATCAGGAATTTCAGGCAATTAACCAAAAAACAATAGGAGCGTCAACAAAAGTCTTACATATTTTGCTTGATGGCATATTGCCCTTTTTTGTTTCTCCAGCACTCTATGAAATAGGCCTATTGCATAAATTCAAGAGTCCTTAATGCTCCATTCACTCAATCCTTGAGGATGCCAAGAGAGCATCACTGCTCAACTCAGACAGGAGACAAGACTAAAAGAATTCAGATCAGATCAAGGCTGGTTTCATCAGAAGCTATGAGAAGCTAGTGAAATTCATAACTACTCGGACAGTGCCTGGCTCTGATGACCTCTGTGACTTCTTGCTCTTATAATTCCTAGCTGCAAACTTTCTGAACTGACTTGTCTCATCTTTTTTTTTAAAAAAAATATTTTTTTAATTTTTAAAACAAACAAAAACAACACAACACATACAAAAAAATTTCCTCCATTTCGTCAAGCATGTCGTTTAGTGCATCAGTTTTTACAATTAGAAATAAGATCACTGGTTATCCATCAAACATAACTAAATACATCACTATCATTGAGCATTATGTGTTCAAGTTACCATTAATATTAATCATCCATAGAGTACATCTTTGACTGCTTGCCTTTCTGCTTCCTTTCATTTCATTTCATTTTTCATTTTTTCATTTCATTTATTAAGACTTATAGGCCGCCCTTCTCCCTGAGGGGACTCAGGGCGGCTTACAATCATAAGGGAAGGGTGTGCAGCAACAAGGGACAAACAATAAGTGACCAAAAATAAAATAGTAAAACCACAACATGCATTCAACAGTCAGCACTCGGGCGGGTAAATTGGAACCTATCCCCAGGCCTGCTGGGAGAGCCAGGTCTTGAGGGCTGTGCGGAAGGTCTGGGTGGTGGTGAGGGTACGAATCTCAACGGGGAGATCGTTCCACAGGGTCGGAGCTGCAACAGAAAAGGCTCTCCTCCGTGTAGTCGCCAGTCGACATTGACTGGCGGATGGAATCCGGAGGAGGCCCAGCCTGTGTGATCTAATCGGTCGGAGGGAGGTAATCGGCAGAAGGCGGTCTCTCAAGTACCCAGATCCACTACCAATATTCCTTCTAATATTATCCTTCCAGTGAGTCTGCTTGTGAGTGGTTGCAACCTGGATTGAATTACAACTTCAAGATAAGTGTGGTAGATCTGCTATAACCTTAACCTGGATAAGAATTTCTGTTCAGGAGGCCAAGACTTGGACACCGATGAACTTTCCCCCATTGAGATACAATGAGCAGCTGGTACAGAAAACCATGTTTTTAATAATATTATTCCTTGTCTATCTTTATCTTGTAACCATTGGACTGTGGCTTGTTTAGAATCTGATTCCAGCTTTTCAGTTTCTGCATTCTAATGACTTCACCTTGCATTTTCATTTGTGGATGCATCAAGCAAAGAGGAAGTGACACCCAAATCCTGAGAGATTAATTCTAAGGATTGCCATATAAAGAAAAATATAATTCCTTAATTTTTCCACCATCAATCCCACTCAAACCCATGCAGCAGACTTTGATCTTGCAGAAACAAAATTAAAATCATTGCTCTCTGTGTAATAAGTTTTAGAAAACAGTATGTACTTGGCAGTAATAAGGTAAAGGTTCCCATCACACATATGTGCTAGTCGTTCTGAACTCTAGGGGGCAGTGTTCATCTCCATTTCAAAGTTGAAGAGCCAACATTGTCTGAAGATGTCTCCATGGTCATGTGGCTGGCATGACTAAATGCCAAAGGTGTACAGAATGCTGTTACCTTCCCACCAAAGGTGGTTCCTATTTTTCTATTTGCATTTTTACGTCCTTTCAAACTACTAGGTAGGCAGAAGCTGGGACAAGTAACGGGAGCTCACTCCATTACACGGCGCTAGGGATTTGAACTACTGAACTGCCAACCTTTCTGATCAACAAACTCAGCGTCTTAGCCACTGAGCCACCACGTTCCTCTACCTGGCAATAATACTGTCCCACAAAAAAAAAAGATATCAGATTAAATGATGGCGCTGTTTTCAATGGTAAGTACTAATTTACTGCTGTTGAATTTCATTTAAAGGAAAGGTTAGAATGAAACTTGGAGAATGCCAAAGGAAAACAAACAAATCTTTAAAAAACTATCCATGTTTCATGTTGACCAGCGAGGTGACAAATATATTGAGCTGAGTGATTGACGGACAGCTGGATTACTTTGCAACAAATCTACAGATGGCCAGTTCTTTGAAAGCTTTTCAATTGACCCTCCTCTCTTTCTTCCTGCCTCTGTTCATTCACCAGCGCTAACTTTTTGATGATTATTAGCAACTGATAAATCTCCTAACATTTCCATCAGCCTACCGCAGCAATTGCTCCCATCCATTCTCTGAGAATGAAAAATAACGTGTCAACACTATTATTTAATGCATTAAGAATATATACTGTACTCACCAGATAAAGATGTTATTTGGGAACTCATTAGATGGATATGCAAAGGCATTTAGTGGTCTAATGTCCTCCTTCATCACTGTGGCAAGAACATGGAAAAGTTAGGAGAAAACCCACATGTTTTCTTAGCGCCGTTTCTCGTATTCTCTTGTCCTGGAGTTTGCATGTGTTGAAAGAAATATCCAGGTCCAGTTACAAACTGGGAGAAAAGCACTGGAGAGAAAATGGAGCCTGGAAGCTGATTGGAAAAAGGGTCCATTTATTGATGAAGCAGAACCACCAAGCATGTGTGATTCTGATGCAGCTGACCATATGTAGTGTGGGTGGTTTTTATACCTTCTCTTGGGTTTTGCACTTGAACTTCCTGTTCCTGTGCAAGAACATGTATTCTGTTGGCTGTTGATGGGTCATAGCTGGCTCTGTAAGTTGTCTGAGCTCCCAGGTTTGGTTAAAGTTTGGACTGCTGATGCAATGAAGGAGTGTTGGGCAATTCCTGTTGTGGCTGAGGGCTAATCCTACTTTTGCTGCAGGGAGTAATGGATTACCAAATCTGCATTTCTAAAGCTGCCCCAGCTCAGTATCTGCTTGGCAGGGGACTAGGGCCCTGAGTTTCTGTCTCCCTTAAGATTTTTTTTTCTTTTAGGGGAAATGTTTTATCCTGCCTTTTTAAAAATATTCCTCAAAATATTTCATTCTTCTAGGAAAGAGATGGGTGATAACTTTCTACACACAAATGAAACTTGGGGAACCATCAGGAGCTTTTAACTAGTGTTAGGGTGAATATTTTACAGTGTTCCATGTTCCAGCTTTTCAGTTTCTGTTATTCAGTTTGAGGAAGAAGCTTTGGTTTTAGCCTTTTTTTCATTTCCAAAGAAAAATATTTGAGGTAAATTCTGAGGTGGAGTGAGGTGTTCTTGTCCTAACCCCAACTTACAAAAGTAATTGGAAAAAGAATTTCTGTCACTAAGCAATGAGGTCCCTGTGGTCCCAATTAAAGATAAAATGCTCCAAGCTACGGACTGGGAATTAAATGGAAAGTTTACCATCCAAGCAACTTGCTTATCTCTACTTTGCTCTGCTAACATTCTTCTCCAGTAGTTTACAGTGAAGTATAAAATCCAACATATTTATTTGTAATTAAAATGAACAAATAAAAGCCTGCCATCATATGTGTCAAGTACAAAACATGATGATAGAAATATGAAGAAGATGTTTTATAGATGGCATTTTCCACTGGTGAGGTTGGCAAAGATATTTAAAGACAAATCAGCTAAATGTTGGAAATGTCAACAGTTATAGTACCTGGATCTTATTGTCATATGTGGAGAAGCAAAGAAGTACTGGAACAAGATAAAGATATGGTTGGATGATAAAACAATGTATTGAGTTCAAACCAGAAATATTTGTGTTGGGGATATTACCTGAAACCTATAATAAAGAGAATACATATTTAATTATTCATATATTAGCTGCAGCTAAAATTGTATTTGCACAGCATTGGAAATGTGAACAGATTCCTACTGAAGAGAAGCTGATTAGGAAAATATTAGAATGTGCAGAAATGAATAGACTAACAGTGGCAATTAAGGAGAAAGAACAATCTGATTATTATATGATATGGGAGGTGTTTTTTCAATGGTTAGAGAATAAAAAAAAGAAATTGGAAATAAAAAAGAAGGTAAAAAGAAGAATAGAAAATGTATTAAGATAGAGATAAGAATAAAATGATAATTGTTAGCATAAATATGATGAAAATAACTATAATCAATGTTATTATTGTGTGTTATTGCTCCTGGAAGCATGAAGCCTGAAGATGACGAATGAGACTTCATCGAAATGTCGCCAAGACACTTCCAATTTAACACGGGAGAAAACTCAAACAACCAAAGACAGACAGACAGACAGACAGACAGACAGACAGACAGACAGACAGACAGACAGACAGACAGACAGACAGACAGACATACATACATACATACATACATACATACATACATACATACATACATACATACATATATATATATATATATATATATATATATATATATATATATATATTTAAAGTCACAACCCCTGGTATGCCCAAATATGGGAGGAAGGTCACACTTCCATTCTCTGTCATTTGGCTTGTCACAAGAGACCATCCAGACAGAAACCCAATATTTTTTACTGTTGCCTTTTTGTTACATTTGTTATATTTATGCTGATAAATAAATAAAGGGAGACTAGTATAGATCTATTTCAAGCTATTTAGCTCTCATCAGCTAGCCATATCCTTGCTGGGAATCGAACCTGTGCTCTATTGCCTTTTAGGCAGATGTGTTAACCTTTGAGCTACAGGGCAGACTCCTTATCAGCCAGGCCAGGGTGAAAGGTATATATTTAAAGTCACAACCCCTGGTATGCCCAAATATGGGAGGAAGGTCACACTTCCATTCTCTGTCATTTGGCTCGTCACAAGAGACCATCCAGACAGAAACCCAATATTTTTTACTGTTGCCTTTTTGTTACACAGTGTTGGCTGTGGTCTCAGAGCATTGAGACCACACAACCATATCGTTGTGACATTGGCTCCTCCTGTCCAGAAACAAGATTAAAAAAAAAAAAAAAAGGAAAAGAAAAGAGAAAATAGAAAGAAAAGAAAAAAAAGAAACCACTCTTTGTGTTGATCTCAGCCCCCCATCTTTATCTATGCTTAAATAGTATAAATCATTCTATCTATATTTTATTCTCGTCTCTTACTTCTTTGCTATTTACCCCAACCTTCTGTAGATTCTCCCGTTCCTCTTCCTAAACCTCATGATCCCTTCCGATAAAATTTAAGCAACGTGGTTCATGCCATATATTCAAATATAACTTTACAGACAAGTAATCAAACTTTCCCTTCTAATAAAATTTAAACAGCGTAAATGATCTTTCTTTACCCCCTTTTCAAACAGTAATTCAAAATCCCCTACTTAGTAAAATTAAACAGCGTAGATCAAATATTACTTTACACAGGAATCAATTTCTATCTTAAGATAATTCCAACCGACTTCCTCTTCTAATAGGATTTAAATAACGTAGTTCATTCCACATGCATTTTACCCTCATCCCTCACTCATTTATACTAGCATTTGTTTAAAATATAACTCAGAGCGATTTCAACCAACTTTCCCTTCAAATAACAGTTAAGTAGCATGGATCATTCCACATATTCAAATAATACTTTCAGCAAGAGTCAGTTAACCTTCTATTTTAAAGTAATCCCTTCTAACAAAGTTTAAACAACATAAATCATTCCGCATTTTCTTTTGATATATTACTTTTATTTCTTAATCCATATGTATACAAGATATTTTAGACAGAAGGCAGTGCCAGGTGTGGGCCCTGGGAAGTCGGGAGGATTAGGGATGGGGATTTGTGGGGGGTGGGGTGGGGGGGTGTTAACATAGTCTTAATAAGAACAAGAATGTATTTATATACGGTGGGTTTTTTTTCTTTTTTTCCTTGGTTTATTTTACTTTTATCAGATCAAGCAACACTCGAATAAAGGCATACACCAAGGAGGGAGGTAGAGGGAAAGAAGAGGGAGGAGTAAGGAAGGAGTAAGGGGAATGTAAGGAGGGTGTCTGGGGAGTAAGGGGAGAAGGAAGGTTTGAGGGGAAAGGGAAGTAGGAGGGGAGTGTTAGAGGGAGAAAGGAAAGTTGGAGGGGGTAGATGGGGTGTATGGAGGATGAAAGGGTTAGGTGGGGTTGTGAATGATGAGTTGTGTTTTCTTTCTATTTGTTCGTTTTATTCCCTTTTTCTTTTTTTTCTTTTCTTATAGTAAATACCCTGTATATAAATGATTGCAAATGGAATGTGAAAATTGAATAAAATATATATAAATAAATAACCAGAAACAAGATTCACTTAACAACCATGTTTCTAACTTAATAACTTCAGTGATTCACTTAACAAGTGTGGCAAGAAAGGTCGTAAAATGGAGCAAAACTCACTTAAGTGTCTCGCTTAGGGACAGAAATTTTGGGAACAATACTGGTTATATGTCGAGGACTACCTGTATTTCTTTAACATTTCTTTAATTATTATTTTTGAACTTATGATTGTAAGGTCATCTTCAGTTATGCATCCTTGTAGCGTCCCTGGGAATCCCTCCAATGCATTTCCTGTTGTATGAATAGTAACAGGAGAAGCCAAGGAGGTTGCAATCTGCTGAAAATCAATTCACCTTTTGCTGGTTTACTTTTCCTTTGAAACAAAGAAACATTTGATCAGGTTGAATCCGAATGGAGAAAAAAAAAAGAAACCAGAAGAAATTTCTAATATTGGTTTCATCCCGTTTTAAACAGAAAATCATCCAATAGTTAATTTTTTATTTTATTTATTTTTATTTATTATTAAATTTATATTGCCGCCTAATCACCCATGGCAACTCAAGGTGGCTTGCAAAATATAAAAACCACATCTAAAAAGAATAATAAAACTAACAAAAAATCAAATAAATTAATGTAATAAAATCACCCCCCACCTCCCACCCCAGCGGCAGTCAATCACACGAGCCATTTAATGGGCTCCATCCCGCTGTGGGTTCTCTAGGCCACTGGCAGAACCAAGACTTCAGTGCCTTCTGGAAGAGTATTAGAGTGGGGGCCATTCTAATCTCTGAGGGAATGATGTTCCAGAGAGAAGGAGCCACCACAGAGAAAGCCCTTCTTCTGGGTCCAGGTCCTGATACCAGGTGTATCTCCCTCATAACATTCCCTGCCTCCCTCCTCTGATGGGTCAGGTAGATGTGACTAGCAAAAAATGGTCCCTCTTTCAACTGTGCCTTCCTTCAAAGTAAATTACACTTACAGCTATCTGACCTGAATTGTTTGAAACCTCATTGTTATCCCATTAAAGGATCACCCAGCAGCAAATATAGTTTGTTTCTTTTGCAAATGTTCCACAGTAACCTTATTAATTATTACTCTCCTAAAACACAGGTTAATTTTATCCCTTTACAAAACTGTGCCTTAATTTAGTTAAGGTGACTTTGATAATAATTGCCTAATGTCCACCACATTCTCCATTTTTATAATATTGTGGTTGTACAGTGGGAAGTGGTTTTCAATTATAATTGATGGAGGCCATAATTCAGATCAAATTATAACACATAAAACCATATGATCATTCAGCAATTTAATAGATTTCTGTAGTTAGGTGTCACTTGGATTGATGGATTCTATTTTCATAGCCTTATTAAAGAATAGGTTTAATTCAAGGTAGTAGGCTCCCGTCTTGCAATTTTCAATGATGCATGAGCTATTCATGTCTAATTACAAGCTTCAGTCAAACCATTCAATTCTCACATTCTGAATCTAACCTCCACTTATTTCAGTATCAACAGGTTTTGTTATGTTTATCAATTTAATGTCAAATACTGTAGTTCCTGTCAATCAATACCAGATACACTCAAAGTCAGGTGATCTAGTGCATGTCCTAGGCGTGAATCACACATTCCTGTTCACCACTTGATGGCATAATAAGCAAAGGACATATGTGAATGAGCAAAACCATCTCTGTACAGCAGTCAGCAACTACCAAATTCCCATCTTTTTTGCATCATCATTCAAATTCTGAGTAGACACAAACGTGGCATCTGCAAGGTTCTACTTGCTAAATATTTATTGTGCTTACTTAAAGTGCACATATATACGAGTATATGGATTTTATTATACTTCTATATTGACCAGTAATGGGAATTCCTTGGATAAGACAGTGTACATTAAAACATAGCAATAACACTTAGATGTACCGTATATACCACTTCATAGTGTCTTACAGCACTCTCTGGGTGGTTTACAAAGTCAGCATCTTGCCCCACAACAATCTGAGTCCTCGTTTCACTGACCTCAGAAGGATGGAAGGCTGAGTCAACTTTGAGCGGGTCAGGATCAAACTCCTGGCTATGGGCAGAGTCAGCCTGTAATATTGCTTTTTTAACCACTGTGCCACCATGGTAATTATATTATATATTATTAAAACTAATAAAATAATCTATACAAGGACATTTTTCTGAATGAACTATTTTATATCATGCCCTTCATGGTATTGGACCTGGGTACTTGAGAGACCGCCTGCTGCCAATTACCTCCCACAGACCTGTTAGATCGCACAGGGTCGGCCTCCTCTGGATTCCGTCTACCAGCCAATGCCATCTGGCTACCACCCGGGGGAGGGCCTTCTCTGTAGCAGCTCTGGCCCTTTGGAATGAACTCCCCGCGGAGATTCGGACCCTCACCTCTCTCCAGGCCTTCCGGAAAGCTGTCAAAACCTGGCTGTGCCGGCAGGCCTGGGGTTGATGAGTTCCCCTCCTCTCTCGACTTCTATGGCTGTATGACTCTTGTGTATTTTAATTACGTGTATTGTGTTTGTATCCCCTTTCCCTTTTGGAGTTGTTCGCCGCCCTGAGTCCCTCCCGGAGAAGGGCGGCATACAAATAAATTAAATCTTGAATCCTGAATCTTAAGTTGTGTTATAGTTATGAACTGCTCTGAGCCATGGGAACTAGACGGTCAAGGCAATATTCACTACATATTTTGGGAGCCTTTCTAATATTTTGTACTACAACTTCTATCAGAATTGCCAATAGGATGAAGGGATTACCCGTGCACCAAAATCTCTGAGGAGTGCAAGGACTACCCATCCCTTCTTCTTCTCAGCACATTGCTATCCAACAAGAATTGAAGAATAGAAGAACAAAGGAAGCCTGGTGAGACATTAAGTTGAGCTCCTGTACTTTTAACCCCAGAACACTTTCTAAAAATCGTGTAGTCCTACACAGCATCTTCTCTATCCCTCAAAATGACTGAAACAGAATACAAAATCAAGGCCAGGCAGTCATGGACGGACCTTTGGCATTCTCGGGTATGTGAGATTATATACGAGGCTTCTCCAAACATCAAAAGTTAGCCATGACAAAAGAAAAAAAATCCCAATTGTCTGAAAATGGAGGGAATAAAGGTAAGTAAAGTATGATTTGCTGTAAACTGGCAGTTTGACCTTGAGGATAAAGTGGATTTCTAAAAATATGGCTTTTACCTGAGAAAACACCTTTGATCTCTCCTACGGTCCTTGTCCAACATGACATATCTTTAAATATGTCTAAATCATTGCTGTCTGGGGAATTCTGGGAGCTGAAGTCCACACCTCTTGAAGTTGCCAAGTTTGAGAAACACTGATTTAAAGAAATACCTGTCTCTCTCTAAACTTCAAGTCAAGAAAGTTATAAAATCCTTTCATCTGATTGCTGTCAGTTCAAAGCAGCAGGTCACTATGACTGGAAATGGTATTGTAGTTCCATTATATTCTGCATGGGTCAGACGACCCCCTCCCACCATTGAGAAAGTTCTAGAGAAACTGAAACAAGAACAAAGAAATGCATTAAAGATGATTGGGATCTGAAGACTGAATCCTAGAAAGAGAGATTTAAGTAGCGGGAATGTTTTGAGAAAAGATGGCTCCTCTTCCATCTTGAAAAGGGATTAGAGGGAAGGAAGAAAAAAACTTTCTCACACGTAAAAATAATCTTATATAAAAATTGGAAGATTCTTGTTAAATGTTATTAAAAAAAACCCTAACAGTTATAGCAGTTAAATGTTGAATCAATTACCCAGATTGATAGGGTGACATGGGTATCCAAAGAGAAGGGATCAAAGCAGTGGTGAAATTCAATTTTTTTACTACCGGTTCTGTGGGTGTGGTTTTGTGGGTGTGGCAGAGGAAGGATACTGCAAAATCCCCATTCCCACCCCACTCTGGGGCCAGTCAGAGGTGGTATTTGCCAGTTCTCCAAACTACTCAAAATTTCCGCTACCAGTTCTCCAGAACCTGTCAGAGCCTGCTGAATTTCACCCCTGGATCAAAGCAATCAAGATGATAGTCAGGACCATGTAATTGAAACCCCATCCTTTTATAACAGGGTTGTCAAACTCAATTTCATTGAGGACCACATCAAGGTTGCATTTGTCCTGGGGGGGGTCTGAGGGACATGGCCAGGGTGGGTGTGGCCAGACTAACACCACTTCTGTCTGGGGCACCTGTAGTGATCTGGGCATGGCTGGGGGAATCCATGGATAGAGGAAACTCCTCTATCCTAGTGCTTCCTGACGTCTCAGCAGCCTTTGGTACCATTGACCATGGTATCCTTCTGCGACGGTTACGGGAGGTGGGAGTGGGAGGCACCATACTATTGTGGTTCTCCTCCTACCTTTCGGACAGGTTGCAGTCGGTGTTGGTTGGAGGGCAGAGATTGACCCCTAGGCCCCTCAAATATGGGGTGCCACAGGGTTCGATCCTGTCCCCCCTCCTATTTAATATCTACATGAAGCCACTGGGGGAGATCATACGCTGGCACGGGATTAAATATCACCAATACGCGGACGATACGCAACTGTATCTGTCCGCCCCGTGCCAACTCAGCGAAGCAGTGGAAGTGATGTGCCAGTGCCTGGAGGCTGTCAGGGTCTGGATGGGAGCGAACAAGCTTGCACTCAATCCCGACAAGACTGAGTGGCTGTTGATGCTCCCTCCCAAGAATGGTCCAGTCATTCCACCTCTTAGCCTGGGAGGTGAAATTATACACCCCTCAGAGAGGGTCCGCAATTTGGGTGTCCTCCTGGATCCACAGCTGACGTTAGAACATCATTTGTTGGCTGTGACCAGGGGGGCCTTTGCCCAGGTTCGCCTGGTGCACCAGTTGTGGCCCTATCTGGATTGGGAGGCCCTTCGGATGGTCACTCATGCCCTCGTCACCTCAAGGCTGGATTACTGTAACACGCTCCACATGGGGCTGCCCCTGAAAAGTGTTCGAAGACTGCAGTTGGTCCAGAATGCAGCCGCGTGAGTGATATTGGGTGTACCTAGATACACCCATGTTACATCTATCCTCTGCGAGTTGCACTGGCTCCCCATTGGTTTCTGGACGCGCTTCAAGGTGCTAGTCATTACTTTTAAAGCCCTTCATGGTATCAGACCTGGCTACCTGAGAGACTGCCTCCTGCCATTTACCTCCCAACGACCAATAAGATCACACAGATTGGGCCTCCTCCGGGTGCCGTCGGCCGGTCAATGTCGGCTGGTGGGTCCCCGGGGGAGGGCCTTCTCTGTAGCTGCTCCAGCCCTATGGAACGATCTCCCCGTAGAGATCCGGACCTCACCACCCTTCCGGCCTTCCATAAAGCCACTAAGACCTGGCTGTTCCGGCAGGCCTGGGGCTGTTTATTAGTATCCAGCCCCACTCCAACTGTATGCATGTTGTTCATATTTTTAATACTTGTATCCTTATTTTAAATTTTTTAATATATGTTTTGTCTTGTCTGTAAACCGCCCAGAGTCCCAAGGGAGTGGGCAGCATACAAATGTTAATAAATCTAAAATCTAAATCCATTGTCTCCAGTGGAGGAATGCTAGACCAGGGAGAGCACCAAACCCTTGTCCGCAAGAGGAGCCTTGTCATCTGCTGGAGGCCAAGTGCTAATGCAGGACTTCCCTCCCTCCCTTCTTTCCTTCCTTCCCTCTTCATTCTCCTTTCTTCTTCCTTTCCCTCTTTCCTTCTTTTCTTTCCTTGCTCTCTTCCCAAAAGCTTAGGAGACAAAACCTCTGTTCCCAGTGACTGACCAAGATAATGCAACATTATCCTGGGGTACATATATTCACCTTTATTCGTGAGCGTCGGTATTGTTCACCGGGTGCTAAGTGTGAACTATTTTGTCCTATTTTTGCTTTTGACATATTTGGGTTATATCATTTAAGATGACCAAGGCACAGTTAGGTCTGGAACCAATTCCCAATGAGAAAGAGAGAGGTGGGGGGAGGGCGCTATCTTGGTGTGTGTGTGTGTGTGTGTGTGTGTGTGTCTGTGTCTGTGTGTGTGTGGAATGATACAGAACATAGAAAACTGCACATCGCGATTCCCAACTAGCTGCATTGAATTGCCTGCATTGCAAAGCTCTAATTAGGCATGTCTAAAGCTAGATTGTGACACAACACCACATATTTCAAACTGAAATGGCAATATACCTCCATGACTGATCATTTGTTTCATCTATCCGCAACAGAACTTCTCTTTGTATTGACTTGTCTCTTCTGGTTAGATGGAGAGGCACAAAAGGAACAAGATTATTTAAGTCAAATAATATATATTGCCTGAAAATGTATTTCCCCCCACACGCATTTTTTTAATGCTCTGCCTTTTCTTGTTAGTCTTTCCAAAACATTCCTAGTCCTTGTCAGCTCCTCAAACAGGCTGTCATGGGAAATATCAGATGGAAAACATGGTTAGTATATGAGATTTTTTTTCTTTTCTTTTCTTTTCTGTTCTTGTAACAACAAAACATACCTGAAAGAAAAAGAGATTGCGTTCTGAGTGCAATGAGAGTTTCAAATCCAGTTCTCCAAGGACAGCTGTGTTAATCTGTTTCCGCAAAAAGCATCTGAAAACCTCACGGAAAAGTGGCAAATGTGATAAAACTAAATAATTTCCATCCTTAGACTTGAGAGCTTTACACCCCCCTTCCTTCTTATCGTTTTATTTAGCGATTTAAAATTATATGCCATCCATTCCCAGATGACTTTGCATGGTTCCCATTAATGTAAATATTAAAAGAAGAATCTGCATAAAATCTGAAACTCCAAAATGCTTAGATTAACAAAAATAAAAAGAGAGCCAGTTTGGTGTTATGGTTAAAGGGCTTGTCTAGATATCAGGAGACGGTGAGTTCAAGTTCCACCTAGGCATGAAACCTGGCTGGGTGACTTTGGGTCAACTCACCTCACGGGCTTTTTGTTATGGGGAAAAGAGGAGGAATGAAGTTTATGTAGTGCATGTTCACTGTTACTGATAAAGTAATAAAGGTGGGATAAAAATGTAATAAAGAAACAAGTTTATTTCCTGGTTTTGCAAGGCGCTTGTCAAAGAGAAGGAAGCGTGGGCTTCTTTCAACAGCTGAGTCCTCTCCTCCAGCAAAGGAAGTGGGTGGGTGGGACAAGCATGATGCGGACAGGCCGGGAGAGAGAGAGAGAGTGGCGAGGGGAGAGAGTGGGGGCGGAGGCAGGGGCAGGGCAGGGGAGGGACTGTTCTCGTACGGGGCTTCCTGAGGAACGGTTACGCAAATGCATGCTGGATTTCTGGCACCGGTACGCTTGTACCATACCGTACCCCCTGAAACCCACCTCTGGTTCTTTATCTTCTAAACTATGCTAATAGGAGGCAAACTTCAGTTCTTAGATTGTTCTGCAGTATAGAACATTTTCTATTTTTCATGCTGGCTGGGGAATTCTGGCAGCTGAAGTCCATGCACGTCCTAAAGTTACCAAGGTTGGGAAGCCCTACTCTAAACCAACTTTCTACCAGCTGCTGTCTTCCAGATGAGGTGGGACTTCAAATCCCCAGCCATCGCAGACTGAAAAATTCTGAGAAGTGCAACCCAGCCATATCTGGAGAATGCCAGGCTGTAGGAGGCGAGTCTAGACAGAGTCTGCTTAGAGAACATTAGGCCTTGCAGTTCCTTCTTATGATAAGAAGACGCAGCTGGAAAGTCAATGCCGGGGTTGCTAGGAAACGCTTTCTCAACTAGCAAGCCTCATTCCCTTCTCCAGAGGAGAAGAAGCCATTAATTAGAGCAATTTAAAATCACTTTTCACTTTCAGGAATTAATTACAAACATAGGTGAAATTATCCCAAAATTTGAGATATTTTGGTTCCTTTTGAAACATGGTTGTTTAATTGCATGTTTGGATGTTTCGCAGTTGGAGGCTCCAAAGGCGCAGCTGGTGAGTAATTACTGTTGTCTTCCTCTCCTTTTCTCCTCTCTCTTAAGTTGTTCAAGGTATGCTGCATGCAGTCAACCTCCAGTGCTGGCTCACTATGTGCTGTTTAAGTAATTATTCAGCCCACCAACACAGCCAGATGATGCAGGAGAACATTCTTTTTTAAAGATATAGTGCCTATTAAAACAAAAGCTGGATCACTAGATTGGCTTCCTCACTTCTGGGGGAGATGAAGCAATGATTTCTCCTGAAAAATCAGTGAGGCTTCTCTGGAACCTTTGTTCCAACAAGACCAATTTTTTGCCCCAAATCTATTTGGATAGCCCCACTACAATGCTTGCAATCAGAGAACAAAGAGATGGTGCTTATAAAATTAGTATTACACTGGGTGGAAATACTATGTGTGGGCTATCTACAGTTAGAGTCATAGTCTAAGCAGTGGCGGGATGCAAATGGTTTAACAATGGGTTTGGTGAGTGTGTGCATGCATGCTTTGGTGCACGTCTAATGCATGCTTCGTATGCACATGCAGCATTCAAAAACTGCCCATTTTAAGCTTAAAAGCTTACCTTCTATATCAGCGCCAGTGAGTAAAACAACTGATGCCTGGCAATCCAGTGTGCCACGGGAATCAGCTGAGCTAAAAAACAGGGAAATATAGGATAGGAAAGGGCAGGGGTGGGCGGGCAGGACAAACAGCTCACCAGAACTACCAGTTCGCCCAAACCGGTCCAAACTGGCTGAATCCCACCCTTGAGTCTAAGACTGGTGTCAATTTAATAATTTAATTCCTATGCACAAAATCCCAAAATGCTATTTTAAATGTTTAGCTTCTCCAAGACTCTTCACCAGAAAATGTGGGGGAAATGTTCAAGCCCAACATGTTTTCTTGTTTGTGTGCCTTCAAGTCAGTCTTGATTTCTCAAGTTCATGCTCATCTCTTGGCAACTGTTTTTGGAAGTTGCTTGCCATTGCCTTCTTCCTAGGCTAGTGATGGCGAATCTTTTTTGGCTTGTGTGACAAAAGCGTGGGGAGCGCAGGGGAGTCATGCGAGGGTGTGCCACACCCATAAGCATGTGCATGCATGACCAGCTCTCTCCCCCCACTTTTGGCACACTTTTTTCACCCTCCACATGCTCCAGAGGCTTTCTAGGAGCCTGGGGAGGGCGAAAACAGCCTCCTCTGCCCTCCCAGAGGCCCTTTGGAGGCTTCAGAAGCTTCTCTGAAGTCTCCAGAGCAAAAAAAACCAGCCCTACAAACTGAAAGTCACTTTCGGTTTAGCCATAACACCATTTTTTGCCCTCTGGAACCTTCAGGGACACCTCGTAAAGGCTCTGGAGGGCGAGAAATGGCCCTACGAGCAAACCGGAAATTTATTCCCGAACTTTTGGTTTACCCGTATGGCTGGTTTTTCATGCTTCAAGGAAGCCTCCGGAGGGTGAAAAACATCCTCAAAAGACGTGCGGAGTCAGCTTGGAGCTGATAGGGCAATGCCTCGCTTGCCATAACAAATGACTCCGCGTGCCACCTGTGGCACATGAACCATAGGTTCGCCATCACGGTCCTAGGCAGTGATGGGTTTCACATTTTGTTACCACTGGTTCGCTGTGCATGCCAGCTCACTTTGTGGGCACACGTGCCCCTTTCATGCATGCACTCGGCCTTCCATGCATGTGCTTTGCTCACCTCTGTGTCTTCCATGCCTATGCCTCAAAAATGTGTCTAAATAGGACGGCATAAAGCTGGGGCAGATGGCCAAGTCCACTCATGATTTCCGCTACCAGTTTGGGTGAACTGGTCCAAACTGGCTGAATAGCCCCTTTATTCCCAGGGCTAAAAAGAGAGAGATGCTAACCCAAAATCACCCAGATGACTGAATGCCTAAGGCAAGACTAGAACTAATGACCTCCCAATTTCTAGGCAGGAACTCACTACACTAAACTGGCTCTTCTGTGTTTAGTTACACACTTAATAGAAAATATAGGAATAGGCTGTAGACCATGAGTGTCCAACCTTGGCAACTTTAAGACTTGTGGACTTCAACTTCCAGAATTCCCTGCTGGCTGAATTGAAGTCCACATGTCTTAAAGTTGCCAGGGTTGGACATCCCTACCATAGACATTTGAATTAAGAGCAGAAGAAAAACATTTGAAGAACTACTTTGCAAGGAGCATTGATGTAAATGAAGCATTTTTCTAGAAGCATTGAGGTAACCACATCTTCTGAAAGATTTGGGGCAAGCTGCAAAAAGGGTCATTTCTGCATGCACATTTTGTCTCATTGACAGATCCAATGGAAGTTCTGTTCTTATAGAAGTGAATGCAACATGAGAAACATTTCAAAAACTACACAACATCCTCTAAGCTATATGAATATTTTAATATTTTGAGGAGGATGCTTGCTAATCTTCTCACAAAAGCTTCACATAGCATTATTATTTATATTTAAACGTGATTGTATTGAAAATTCCGCCAAAGGCTTGTAACATCTGATAAAACAGCAGTATTTGGACTTCTAATAATAGTAGTTAATCCTAGAGAATGCCAGACTACACACCCAGTTCTTTATAAGAGCCCATTTTTTTTCCAGATCATCACTTATATTTGGAAAGGACTGTTCTACAGTTTTTCATTTCATTTAAATTGGAGTTTGTTATCTACCATCTCATCCATTGTTTCATTCAAGTGCTTATCTAGGCTACATTGATTAAGATATAAAAGATAAATAAAGTACTGTAGTTAACAATAATTATTCACCTAGTCCTGAGTAGTTGTATGTTTTATGTCAGGCCCGCAGTTATATTCCTTTTAGGATATTTGGCCTGCCACACTCTCTATTATTTTTCTATGCTGTTTCATGGGGGAATAGAAAGGCATAGAACTGTAGAATGTGTTGTTGTCATACCTTTCTAGAAACCCAAGGTCATTCTTTGTCTCTGCACCTCTGCATCTGACCGGAACTAGATGGGTGGAAATGCCAGGGTGGCCAAAGATTTGACCATGTGATGGATTTATGGGTATGGGGATAAGATCATGAACTTTCAACTGGGTGGAATCCCAGGAAGCTTTTAGATTTGGGATTCCACAGTTGTGCCAACATGTCTGTCTTATTAAATTGGAATTTTAAGGACAGCTCTGCCTTGGACTCTGATTTAATTCTGCATGATATTTGGAACACTGACATTTTACAAATGAGGAATAGGGTGGAGATTTGAAAACCCCAAAATGTAAAAACAAATTACTCTCATCCAAAAGTATCTGAACCTAATTGACCATCTGCTACTTGAGCTCTTGAAGAGTTTCTCAACCCGGCTGGGAGATTCTGGGAGTTGGAGTTGCCAAGGTTGAGAAACACTGAGCCCTTCATTCAACAGTGGAACATTAGATATCAGCCCAAAAATGCTTTTTCAAGAGGCAACTGGACTTTCTGGCTTTTCTTTAAAGATATTTCGCTTCTCATATAAGAAGCTTCTTCAGTTCCCCACCATCCAGTCAGAGCTGAAGAAGCTTCTTAGTTGAGAAGTGAAATGTCTTTAAAAAAAAAACACCAAAAAGTCCAGTTGCCTCTTGAAAAAGCACTTTGGGACAACCATGACCTGGATGACTGAGAATCTCCATAAACATCAGCTATCAGCTTTTATTTATGAAGGCATTGGGAAAGTAAAACACCACAGATGATCAGTTAATTTTGTTTGGACTGTAGCTTTGGAGAAACCAAATACCTTGAATTAGCAATGGCAATCTCTGCGGGTAATTTTGTGGATTGTATGACAATTGGATTATATGGCAATGGGTGCTATAGAGTAGTGGTCCCCAACCCCCGGTCCGCGGACCAATGCCGGGCCGTGGAGTACCTGGCACCGGGCTGCGCAGCGACCGGGGGCCATGATCGCTGCAGCGGCCGGGGGCCATGATCGCTGCAGCGGCCGGGGGCCATGATCGCTGCAGCGGTCGGGGGACTTGATCGCTGCAGTGCAAAGGCTCCTGGGCCGTGCGCAAAAGCTCCTGGGCCGTGCGCAAAGGCTCCAGGGAAGAGAGCCCCGCGCAGGTACGCACGCCCCCCCACCCCTGTGCGCGCTTAGCGGGCCATGGTAAAATTATCAAAGGCTGACTGGTCCGCGGCGATAAAAAGGTTGGGGACCACTGCTATAGAGAAATCATCTTTAATCTTTCACATAGGTTTTCCTTGCCAATCAGCTGATGAAACCTGGTAAGAGCTGTGAATATTATAAATACTCAGAGAACCATGTGATTTTGAAATATATCACAGTAATTAATGGATAAAATGACTCTCTGCACTAGAAGTAAGTAAATAAAGATGAATCTAAAGTCTGATGTAAACATTTGTTTTACAGGGTTAAAAATATTTAGCCATTGTTTTAGAATAACTTTGAAAAGTAAAGAAAAGTTTCTTTAGGCAACATTGAGGTGGCGTTGAAAATTATATAGATATAATTTTCAGATTTCATAAGCCACTTCTGAATAAAGTCTTGGCATAGGGCAGTGATGGCGAACCTTTTTGGCCCAAACTGGAACACATGTGCATGTATGTGCATGTGCACGAGCTGGAAACCTGAGGACCAGATGGCCAGTGCATGCATGCCTGTTTTGGGGGGGCATTTTGGGGGCCATTTCTGGGCCATTTCAGGCTGTTTTTCAGGCCGTTTTCAGGACATTTGGGGGGCAACAGCTGTGAAAATGGGCCCAAAAATGCCTGAAAATGGCCGAAAAATAGGGCCTGTTTTTTAAACCAGAAGAGCAGCTGGCGACAGCACACATGCCCACAGAGAGGGCTCTGTGTGCCACTTCTGGCATGCAGGCCATAGGTTCGTCATCACAGGCATAAGCTCTATGACAATTCACCTTGGCCCAATTGCCACAGCTAACCTGCTATAGGATAACTTTCTTGCTGTGGGCCAAGGCACTAAGGACAAAAGTTACACTAATATCAAAGAAATTGTAGGATAGAATCATTAAAGCAAAAGGAAGGGCAGAATGAAATGTGAATGGCAAACATTAAAATAATTTTGTATTTATTTTAAATAATTAATTTGTTAAATTGTCCTGCAATGGGTTGGCTTTGGTGAGTTGGCCGTGGTGAGTAGGCCCATCCTATTGGCACATGATCTGGCAAGTATAGTTTCAGGTAAACAAAGTAGAGAGTGAGTATTAGGTAAGCTTCCCGTTGGGAGAGCGAGTGCGTACAGAGAAGCGTTGTGGGAGTTGTGTTGGAGGATACAGAAAACCAGCATACAAAGACACTGCAGTTTAAATAGGCTTTTACTTTTGTGGAAATAGAGGTATCAGAGTCCATCAAACAGTCCAAGTCATACACAAATAAGACAGTCAGTCATCAACGTCTTTCAGTTAAGGGATAATCCAAATAACATAGTCCATAATCATACAAACATTCCGGTACTCAAAGTTTACTAGCAGTTGCAAAACTTACAATAGCTCACGGCACTTTCTAAAAGCCAGCTTCCAAAACACTCAGATCAGATCAGCCCAGCATCTAACAAACAGAGAGCTTACAGTCATTCTGGCTCCCTCTTATGGCGGATTGAGGAAAACAGCAACCAATCACATTTTACAGTATGATTTAAACAAACAGGTGCAACATTGTTACATGATTTATATATTGCCAACCCAAACGTTAGATTATATTCCTAACAGTGAGAATTTTCAGTGTAAGAAAAAGCTACATTGTATATCTCCTGCCATGGCACATAATTTGTGGAAACCCAAAATGCAAATAAAACAAAACAAACAAATAAATAAAAAACCAAATCAGTCCCATTCCAAAGTATCTGAACATAGTTAGTCATCTCCCACTTGAGCCTTTGCAGTGTTTCTCAACCTTGGCAACTTTCAGATGTGTGGACTTCACCTCCCAGAATTCCTCAGTCATCCATGCTAAATCCAAAGACTGGAATTCTAAAAATAAAGAGTCTGCAACTCCTCAGAGAAGCAACTGAAGGGGGAAGTTCAATGTTGAATCTAATTTGTTAGATTTTTCCTTTAACATTTCAATCTCTAACTTCTTTCACATCTTCTTTCAGCCAGTCAGAGATAATCTTGGCACAGCAGACTCATAGCCTAATGGAAATGGAGAGGGTTGATGTGAGTGACCTTGGACAGGAGAACCTGGTTAATCCTGTTATTTGTAATGGCCATGGAGGAAAGAAAGGTCAAGAGTGCATTTTTAGCTTTGGCATTTCTCACATCTGAAAATAATATGTTCTAAGGACAGTTTTCTTTAAAAGAGAACTACTCAAATCAAAATGAAGACCAAAATGTGTCACATTTTATCTTCCTCATAGCTAACACAAAAGTGAGGCAAATTTTTCAATGCTTTTAAAGAAGCTGGATGATAGGCATAGATCAGGGGTGTCAAACTTGATTTCATTGAGGGCTGCATCAGGGTGGGTTTGACCTAGGAGGGGGGGCTGGGGTAGGCATGGCCACCTCCATGTCCCTTGTGTGCGCCAATGCTACTTTTGCTAGTAGTTTGTTTAGCTAGCACTGTTCCAGTGAAAATCCTGAGGGCCGCTTGTGGCACTTCTGGGCTCCAATTTTGGCTGCAATGATTTCCTGCAGCACTCTGTCAGCAAAAACATGAGCAGAGTGCTGCAGGAGGCCGTCGCAGCTGAAAATGGAGTGCACAGCACTCCTGAGCTCTGTTTTCATTGGCAGAGGCACCATGGGCCAATCCTTTGCTGTTTCCAGGACAGCCCCATGGGCCAGATCTAAGCACCCCGCAGGCCGGATCTAGTCTGCGGGCCTTGAGTTTGACACCCCTGGTACAGATGGAAAACCCCTCAACATTGTGTGGCGAGAGAGGGAAAGAGAAAAAAGATTGTGAGAGCTTGGGAGAAGTGCAAACAAGAGCATATGAAGAACGGTTGCGGAAATTGGGTATGGCCAGTCTAGAGAAAAGAAGGAGTAGGTGGGACATGATAGCAGTATTCCAATAATTGAGGGGCTGCCACAAAGAAGAGGGGGTAAACTTATTTTGCAAAGCATCTGAGCACAAGACAAGAAACAATGGATGGAAACTAATCGAGGAGAGAAGCAACCTGGAATTAAGGAGAAACTTCCTAACAGGAGGACAATTAACAAGTGGAACAGCTTTGCCTTCAGATGTTGCAAGTGCTTCAACAAAGAATTTTTAAAGAAAAGACTGGGCAGCTACCTGTATGGAATGGTATAGAGTCCCCTGCTTGGCCAGAGCGTTAGGACTAGAAGATCGGTCCCCAACCTTTCCAACTTGGTGGCCCAGCCTGGTGCGAGGGGCTGTGTGAGTGGCAGGTGCACACACACATGCAGAACTCCATTGCTGCAAGCGGCAAGCACACACACCCTTTGCTTGCACAAATGGAGCTTTGCACGTGAGTGGAGGGCACTTGCACCCATGCATGAAGTTCCACTCCTTTGTGCGCAAAGCTCTATTCGCATGAATGGAGCTTCACATGTGAGCTACCTCCACTCATGTGAGGGGACATTTGCATGCAAGCACAAGCACCCTTCGCATGCAAGCGAAGGGCCCACTACTTGTGCAAATGCAGCTTTGCATGAATATGTTTGCCCACTGCTGACATGTCCCAGTTTCAAACGGGTTGTGACCCAATAGTCTACAGCAGATCTGTGGGTTGGAGGCCTCTTTGATTCACAGTTTCTGATGCAGTAGCAAATCAGATTGTGGTCAGGGATCTAGGATGCCAGTTGCATTTCTTCCTGGACCACAAGGCTGTAGTAAGATTGGTTACCCACATCATCAACTACTTTGTTCATAGCAGTGGACTCTGTGTTGGAGAATTTCTGGAGGCAAGTCCTTCCACTGGTTAATTGTTCTAACTGTCAGGAAATTTCTCCTTAATTTTGCTTTCTTGCTTTTATTTTTCTTGAGGAATTTCTCTCTCTCTCCCTCCCTCCCTCCCTCCCTCTCTCTCTCTCCACATACAAAACATTAACTAATCAATCAATCACTGTCAGATCTATGTTGAATTCCTTTATGTTTTAACAGCTGCTTGGGTGAAGAGTGGATTGTTCAGAATTGGGGATGAATAAAATCTCCCCTGAAATCCCCTGGTTATCTTAAAACTTTTTAAATAGTTTCCTCAGAGGAAAAGCAACAAATCTTGCTTCAGAATGCAGAGTTTCTGGTATTTCTCTTTGGGATGTCTGGGGTTGGTAGAGTTTTTCCACCTTTATCCCGGTCGATGTAGAATAAATGCATGGATCTTAACAGTAAAAGCAAACAAATATTACGGTCACCCATGATCGTGATCAGCAAACATCTAGGGCTGAGAGGAGTGGGAAACAAGGAACGAGTATCAGGAATTCAACTGATGTGATTTTTACTTCCTTCTATTTAAGAGTGTAAGAATTTGAATTACTAAATCTTAGAAGAAAAAGCTGCCACTAATTCTACACTCATATTATATCCTATAAATTCAAGGGAAATTAGTTCTGGTCATCATTCTTAAAATCAGTTTGCACATATGGGGGATCAATGATATATTTCTTTTTGACAAATTCATGGTCCCCATTTCTGGCATACAGTATCTACAATTTATTTGATGGACAAATGCTACACTTAGCTTACCGGTAGTTTGGCAAATAAAGATTAGAAAATGACTCCTTTCCTTGCTAAATTTTCTAATTGTAGACCGTGCTTTGCTAATAATAAATTAAGCTAACCATGCTCACCAGTCTTTACACCATGTGTCTTGTACTGTGCTGTTGTGTTGTCTGTGTTTCTGACCTACAGAAGACAGAGTAATGGAATTGTAAAGGACTTTAGAGTCTTCTTGTCCAATCCCTTGCCTGGGCAGGAAACCCGAAGCATTTCAAACAAATGGTTGTTCAATTTTTTCTTAAAAACCTCCAGTGACAGAACATCCACAACTTTTGAAAGCAAAGGCAAACTCTTCCACTGATTAATTGTTCTCACTGTCAGGAAATTTCTCTAGTTCTAGGTTAGTTCTCTCCTGAATTAGTTTCCATCCATTACTTCTTGTCTTATCCTCAGGTGCTCTGGAGCAGGGGTCTCCAACCTTGGCAACTTTAATACTTGTGGATTTCAACTCACAGCTGCCTGAGGAACTCTGGGAGTTGAAGTCCACAAGTCTTAAATCTGCCACATTTGTTGCAGAAATCAAATCCAGAAAGCACACACAGGTAATTGATTCAGCAGGATTCATTAATTTCTCTTTATATACATAATAACACACAAAGTAATATATACAATGCCAAGAGTGGTTCTTCAGTTTCAGTTCAGAGCAGCAGACAAGTTTAGTTCTCAGCACAGACTAGTTTCAGTTTCAGAGCTTAGCATAGCTAAGCCACACCCAGTCCCCTTACTGTCTCAGCTCCCATTGGCTGACCTTACTAAGCCCTATTCATTGGTTGACCTTGTTACCATGTCCCTGCCAGTCAGTCCCCAATGGCTGACTGTTGCTATGTCGTATTCCAGTTCATGAATATTCTGACAGACCATTGCTCTGGAGAAGGAGCCTTAGTTCTTCTTTTCATTAGACTAGACATGCCCAGTTCCAGTTCATCATATATTTTAATCTCTAATGATAATGTAATATTATTATATATTAAAGATTCTGACTATACAGTATAATAAAGATACTATCTTTATTACCACATGAAGGTAATATTATTACCACATATATAAGAATATATTGTTAAATTAGCAAGTGTTGTATTTAGTGTTTGGCATTTTGTGTTAATGTATTTGTTTGAACAATAAAACATTTTTGCTGAATGTTTCATCATTGATCAGGAAGTAAGAAAAAAATGCTTCCAGAGATAATGGACATATATTGATTCAGAATGTTAATGTACATATATTTTTATATGCAGATAATGTTGTTAAGAATATTAAGAATAATGTCCAGTAAATGTTAGGTTGTTCATGCAATCAGGAGTATAAAGTATAGCTATAAAGGTTACTGTATCAATCATGTTAGTTGTGCTTAATAGGGAAAATGGAGGGAACAATTGCCGGTTATTAATTAGTGGAAAAAATAGGGCGGATAGATTAATCTCTATCTCTGGTAGAAAGTTTATTAAACAGGAAAAAATAGAGAAATTTGAAGATGTCAGTAGAAAGATAGGGTATAATATGAGATCAATTGAAATGAATTAGGTTTCGAAAGGAATGAAAATGGTTACAAAACCACATCCTGCTACTGTCCCTTTTTCAATATGGAGGGTATGAGACGTCAAGAGAAACATAAAAATAAGTTGAATGCAGTGAAAATGCAGTCCTTAAATAAGAAGAGATACAGTAGGTCAGTGGTTCCCAAACTTGGCAACTTTAAGACTTGTTGACTTCAACTCCCAGAATTCTCCAGCCAGCTCTGCTCTGCTGGCTGGAGAATTCTGGGAGTTGAAGTCCACAAGTCTTAAAGTTGCCAAGTTTGGGAACCACTGCAGTAGATCAAAAAGGAGTAGCAGTTAAAGGCATGTGGACCGAATGTGAAAGTGAATGAATGAATGAAAGAATAAATTAATTAATGATGTGAAGGAGGTACACTGAAGTGCCTTGGCCACAGAGTATGACGGAAAACCAAATTGTAAATCTAATCTTTGAAGGAAGAAATAGTAGGTCAAAAATAAAAAAAAAGGAAAGACAATGAAACTCATGGGTGGTTGGAACTGATAGAATCCTGAACCAAAGAGGGAAGAAAAGTTTTAAAGAACAAAAGTCAGTGTATGAAGCAGTAAGAGGACCAACAAGCTGGTTTTCAAGAACAGAGATTTTTAGTCTTTGCACATTTATCATTTCTTGGTAAGAACCTGAAAAGGATTTTGCTGTTTTGTTTTGACAGTTCCATAAGGGAATTCTTTAATTTTCCACTAATTGGCTTTATTTCCTGAACATACCTAGGCAGGTAATAAAGCATAAAGCAAGGTAACTAGCTTCATTAAGTGAGCATCCAGAGATACAGGTGGCACCCCCTTAGCTCAGAAAGCAAGCCTGAGAAAATAGACTCACAGAACTGTCAATCATAATGCACCTCAGTCCACACAAACAGGTTAAATTACTGTCAGATATATGTATTACAAAAGGCACACGATGGGTTAGTGGCTAAGATGCTGAGCTTGTCGATCAGAACGGTCGGCAGTTCAGCGGTTCAAATCCCTAGTGCCACATAATGGAGTAAGCTCCCGTTTTCCCAGCTTCTGCCAACCTAGCAGTTTGAAAGCATCTAAAAGGTGCAAGTAGAAAAATAGGGACCACTTTTGATGGGAAGGTAACAGCATTCCGCGTACCTTTGGTGTTTAGTCATGCTGGCCATATGACCATGGAGATGTCTTTGGACAGCTTTGAAATGGAGATAAGCACTGCCCCCTAGAGTCAGGAATGACTATCATATATGTGCGAGGGGAACCTTTACCTTATATGTACTACAAATATTGTATTTAAGCTAGTCCAAGACATTCTAAAATTCCCCGTGCGATGATATTATAGAACCCAGAATTTCACTGTCTGATTTCCTCTGTTTTTATATATTGCCTTTCTGTTGCAACTTGTGAACCAAAGAGAGAGTGGTTAACATTCCGGAAGATTAAATGAACAAAGGGAGAAACCTGAGCTGAATTTTCTGGAGGAGATTAAGTACCTCCCAACTTCCTCTGAGGACTGTTTTGTATTTTGGATTTCTACTCTCTTTGGTCTACAACTTGGGGGCTGATGTGGGGATTAGAATGCCAAGCAATTCCCTTCTGATCCCATTCTAATTAAAAGGTCTGTCTGGATAAGGATTGGAATATTACAAAAGAGCAATAAATTAAAGTCGGTGAGTCTTCAGCCATGATGTTCAAAGGTTAGCAGTAAACAGATTGCTCTCTCATATGGGGAGGGCAACATTAAATACTTTAACTGCTGCTTGTATAAAATTGTACCAAAGTTCTTATTAAGAACTAGCCGATAACCTGACGTTGCCTCTGTATTTATTTATAGGGGGAAAATGTCCGGACCAAATGTAATTTCTAATGTTTTCCTCCTTACCAGAGGGAGCCCCCTTGTGGAGTACTGTGAAACCATTACCATGGCAACTCCACTGTGCTTCACAGTAGAAGCCATTTTACATCAGTACAGTAGAAGCCATTTTAAGGCACAATGTCTTAACTCCCCCCCCCCCCCCACACACACAATATTTGTTTTCAGAGAGTAAGTCACTTGTGTACCAAGTTTGGTTGGAATTGCTTGAGGTGTTCCAGAGTTATGCTGGAACAGACAGACAGACAGACAGACAGACAGACAGACAGACATATGTGTGCGTGTGTATGTGTTATGTCAAAGCACCTGTCATGACAAAATATGGGAGGGAGAATACTGCTTCCCATTTGCCTTTCAGCTCCACCCTAGGAGCCTTCCAGGCAGGAAACCATTTTTGTGATGCATATAACACTTACTTATTTCCTTGGCTCAGCTGATAAGGGACGAGAGCTTGTGGCCTAGTGGCTAATACAACTGCCTAACATGTAAAAACAGCCCAGGTTCAAATCCCAGTAAGGGTATGGCTAGCTGATTTGGCCACACTAGGATACACTATCTACCGGGAAAAAACACACACCAACCACTACTTAAATGCACAATCCCATCACCACCCTGCACAGATCAACTCTGTAGCCAAGACCCTCATCTCCAGAACCAAACGGCTAGCCGACAAAGACCACCTGAAAACTGAATTACACACTCTCACAAACATATTAATCTCCAATGGATTCCAAAGAAAAACAATTACCAACCTAATCCAAAGGGAGACTCCCCCCCAAAATTGAGACACAGAACAGGACAATGGCGTCACCCTCCTCCCTTACATCAAAGGCACCACGGATAAAATCAGCAAAATTCTCCACAAACACAATATCAAGACAGCCTTCAACACTGACCAAAAATTAGCCAACATCTTAAGAAACCCCAAAGACAAGCTCCAGCTAGAAAACCAAGGAGTCTACAAAATACCATGCTAAATCTGTCCTGCAACATACATAGGACAAACGAACGGGAAAATAAATGCACGCATTGCAGAACACAAGAACACAGTAAGAAAAAAAGAAAAAAACTTCCTCCCTTTTCCAGCAGCTTAAAGCTACAGGACATGAAATTAATTTTGAAGGAACCAGGTTAATCTCCAAAACTGAACACTTCAACAAGAGAATGATTATGGAAGCTATTGAAATAGAGAAACACCCCCACAACATGAATAAATGTGACGATACCTCCCGCCTACCAGACATCTGGAAACCAGCCCTAGTCAACAAACGAGCCCCACCCACCACCCAGGCCATTACAACATGAAACAACAATGGTCGTAGCTAATCCTTGCTGAATGCCACTATGTCAGTGGACCTCATTGCAATGGGTTATTGATGTAAGTAATGTTATGATGGCTGTTCATGTTCCAAATTGCTCATGAAATAAACCTCTGAAGCTTAAAGTAAGCATTGTTTATTGCATTGCTGTTTCCTGTTTCTTTTATTGGAATATTTTTATGACACCGTATTAGAACCTCCAGCTTATAATTTAGGATTAAGTGTGAATCTACCTATTCAAGTCTACTGGTGGCTGAATGTGATTTGTGATTCTGGAGATGCCAAATACATTCCTTGCGTAAAAATACTTCCCTTGTTCCGGGACTCTTCTTCAGAGCAGATGAAATCATGCCCGTCTCAGCATCTTTACTGTGGAATTAGGTCATAGGTACCTTTACTTTTGATGGTGGGGTTGTAACTTTGAATGGTCACTAAGCAATTGATCATAAGATTTCCCACCTGCCATAGGAAGCACCCTGACAATCGAGCTCTTTTGGTTGACGGGTTCCTGCTTTGCAGCCTAGTCATGCAGTTTTTGCTGGGGAAACAATAATCACTTAACAAAACTGTATTGTACTAAAAACCTGTTATGCAATATTACATTGTCTATTCTTTTCTCTCTCTCTCTCCCTTTCTTTCCCATAACACGAACTGAGCTACACGGAATATAACATATGTAAGACAATCTGAAATATTTTCCATTTCAAAAAAAAAAAAAAAAAATCAGTATATTCTCTGTATTATAATCTTCCTGTTTAAATGCAAATTTTTCTCTTTCAAGTTCCAAATCAAGGCATTAACTAATAAAACACAAGTTTGATTTCCCAGCGTATCCATCAGAGAGATGAGTTATTTGGAGTTAGATTTAGAATGTGTTCATGCTGGAAAGCATTTTTGTATCTATATTTATGTCTAAATGTTGGAAAATACAATTGCAAAACAGCCTAGACATTTCTGTATTTAGTACATGTATTTAAATAGCTTACATGGGTTCCTCTGGATCTTGAAATCTGTGACATTTATTTTGGCTTTCTGGGTTATTATCTCTCCCATTTCCTCCCATGGCAGCAAAAATACACCACATGTGTTTTGCCCTTTTCTTAGCCCTATTATCTTTATGAACACAAGAATATTTTTGTCAATCATTACTATAATTAGAGCAGTGCAGAATAAATACAACTAATGTCAGCATTGCAAGCATTCATTTATTATTCCTATGTGCCTATATTAGGGTTTTTGAAGAAAATAAATAGATCTGCTGAACAGTTCAAAATAATGCAAATAATTAATTAATATGGAAAAAATCTCCTTAATAATACAGTTCACCTTTCTCCAACACAATGTGGTCCTTCATTTACTGCCTTCATCTTCCTCTTAAGAATTGCATTTATTGCAAAATTACATTTTGTGCATCTATTTCCTTTCATCATATTCCCCCTGCCCTCAACTTTGTGATTTCTTTTAATTGTGAGTCAAGGCCTTCCAAAATATCAGAGCATTGTGTGTCCAAAAGTGCCTTTGTCTCACCTCTAGCATCAATGAATGTCCTTCCATTTTGCAAATTCCTCAGATGAAGTTATCTTGAATGGAATCAGAGCATGCCTTATCTTCCCCTCTCCTGTCAGACTGTCCAGTCATGTAAGCAAAATGTTCCAGTCATCTAAGAAAAGTCTGCTAAAGAGCAAAGCTATTAAACGAGACTTCTGTTCTGCATGTCTCATTTCCTTTATGGGCCAACTTACCTCACAGGCTGTTGTGAGGAAAATAGGAGAAGGCAGGGCAGGGGTAGGATTCAGTCGGTTCTCACCGGTTCAGGCAAACCAGATGTTAATTTTACATCTTTTTCGGTTAAATGTTAGTTCTGATGACTGGCTGGCCATGCCCCATCTCGCCCCTCCCCTCCCCTCCCAAGAGTCCCCACATGCCCCATTCTGGCTCTCAGGTAAGTGCAGGGAGGCCTCCTAGGCCCAAAATGGGGCACAGGGGGGGGTGCCCCCCTGTGGCTCATTTTAGCTCCCAGGAGATTGCAGTAAGGCCTTCTAGGGCCAAAACAGGGCATGGGGAGTGCGCCACAGGCCCCCTGTTGCCCATTTTTGCACCAGGGGGATGCAGGAGATCAAGTGCTGCCTGTCACACCCCGGCCCTGCCCACCATGGCCACGCCCACTCAGCCAGTCACTAGGACAGAGAACTGGTTGCTAAAGTAGTTGAATCCCACCACCGAGTATTAGGTGTAGGTCTATGGAGATTCTTGGTCATCCACTTCATGGTTGCCCCAAAGGTGCTTTTTTCCAAAGGTAGCTGGCCAGTTCTGAAGAAGCTTCTTGGAGAAGTAAAACGTCTTCAATGAAAAACAAAGAAAGTCCAGTTGCCTTTTGGAAAAGCACCTTTGGGAATATTAGGTATGTTCACCTCCTTGAGCTATATATTTAAATAGACTGGATAAAATCATCATCATCACATTGTTTCGACAACAAGCTATCTTTAAATTGACAAACTTTACTGCTGAGTTTGGCATATTTATAGTAGCATAACAAGGCTGGGAAAGAAGCTGAATAGACATATAAAAATAGAACAGAGAAAGGATGGGATTTTCAGTCTTTATGGTGATGTCCTGTTATTTATCATTAATCCTTCTTCTCCTCCTTCTCCTTCTCCTTCTCCTTCTCCTTCTCCTTCTTCTTCTTCCTAGCCATTGTCTATCCACTACAGGATGAAGGCCTCTTCCACATGTTTCCAACCAATATGGTATTAAGCTTCCTTTTGTCAATTGGGGCCACAATACTTGCTGATGTCATCAGTCCTCCTTGTTTTAGATCTCTTTCGTGGACACTTTTTATCAAGTGGGATCCATTCTATGACTGCTTGGTCCACCCGCCACCAGTTCTTCTTGCCATGTGACCAGCCCATTTCCATTTCAATTATTTTACTCTCTTGATGACATCGTATATTTTTGTTTGTTATCTAATCCACGTACAGGTCTTCCTATCTTGTCTTGTGATGCCGAGCACATATCTTTCCATGGCTCTTTGTGCCACTCATAGCTTTTATATCAATGGTGAAGTCATTGTCCATGTTTCACTGGCATATGTTAACGGGTAGCACACACTGATCGAAAACTTTTCTCTTCAGGCATAGGGGGAGGTCAATTAAAGTTATTTAATTGAACTTATTTATTGCTTAATTGCTGCATAGAAAAACCTCTGCCTAAACTATGGAATTGCTCACTTGATTTATTGCAGGCCCTACATCAAGATGAAAGAGAGCACAAACATCTCCCCACTTTTCTAAGACTGAAACAGCTTGTCCAGCTTGCAGACGGTCAGCTGGCGAGTCCAGTTGAAGTGGCTTCATCTGCCAAAGAGAAGGTCAGTCTGAACTTTTGATTATTTTAATGACAGACAGGGAGCGGGAGCTGGATAAAAATCTATGATTTAATCAGTCTACAATTTATTAAATTGCATTTATTTTTGATTGTATAACACGGAGATGTTAGCCAATTTCTACATAATGTAGTTCTTCCAAAATTAAATGCCATCAAGTTGCATACCTAAATGAACTTATCCTCTTTAAGAAATTATAGATAGATAGATAGATAGATAGATAGATAGATAGATAGATAGATAGATAGATAGATAGATGATAGATAGATAGATAGATAGATAGATAGATAGATAGATAGATAGATAGATAGATAGATAGATAGATAGAGTCAATGACTTATGACCATAACTGAATCTGGGAAATACAGTTGTTAAGTTGTGACAATCATAAAGAGCATCATCCTGTGACT
Source organism: Thamnophis sirtalis (assembly GCF_051295495.1). Lineage (NCBI taxonomy): Eukaryota > Metazoa > Chordata > Lepidosauria > Squamata > Natricidae > Thamnophis > Thamnophis sirtalis. The sequence continues at coordinate 39,668,264 of NW_028261383.1, forward strand.
GACCCAATGTTATCACCTTTTTTTGCAACAGTTAAGTGAACCCATTGTATGCTATGTATATTTTGTTTCCCCCAGAAAATGGGGGTGCAGGCCAGATGCTAAGCACCCAGAATGTAGTTTTGTGACCATAGGAATTGGAGAGTAGAACTTCAGAAACTTTTGGGAGATTTATCATAATTTTGAACAGTTAGTAAGTGACTGGTCATAAGTTGAGGACTACCTTAAATCTATAAAAACAAGAAAAGCTCCCATGTCTTATGAATATCTTACTGGTTAATACTGATGACTATTGATTTTCCCCATGATGTTACTGAAATCTGAATGTTTATCATAATGGACCTAAGGACAGATTATTAGATTAGCTAAAGTCTGGATGGGACCAGTATTCCCAATAATGAGAAACTAGACCCGTGATGGTGAACCTATGGGACATGTGCCTGAAGTGGCGTGCAGAGCCATCTCTCTGGGCACGCGAGCAGTCACCCGTTGCTTTTCTGGGTTCGGCTTGCTGGCCAGTCTTCATGTACGTGGGAACACTGGAAACCAGACGAGTATGAGCATGCCAGGAGGCTGGCCAGTGCACATGTGCATGCCAGAAACCAGACGATCATCTTCTCACATGCATTCTCGTATGCACACTGGGCGGCTGCTCTTCTGGTTTCCAGCACATACGCTTGCTCCTGTTTCGGCACTCAATGCTAAAAAGGTTCGCCAAGTCTGAACTAGACGGCAAAATGTAATGGTTGCGAATGGAAATGTCATCATTTGTGTGATATTGGACATAATCCTGCTTAGCCAGAAAGTGATTGCGTCTGATGACAACCTGAGAACACACAACTTGGCAACTGAGTCTAAAATGGTGCAAAATGGTGCAAAAACGTGGAAAGAGAGAATCAGCAAGGAGGAGGAAAGTTTTACAATGTCTCCCACATTCTACAAAAATGTGCTGAAATAAATCCGTCTTCTGAAACAATCAAAAAGTGGTGAAAAGAGAGATGCTTCTGTGTAGAAATTCTTATCTTGTACTAGGAGAGAAAGCTTGGAGGATTCTCCTCTCACTGAAGTAGCCCAGAGGCATTCTCAAGGCTGTCTCAACTGTTGCAGCAAGATGAATTAGGTGGCTTTTTCACTTTAGTGGGCAAAATAATTGGTTCTATTCTTCACTGGTTGAACTACACCTGGAGTATTTCATTCAATTATGGAGACCACATTTTAGGATGCATGCGGGTGAACTGGAGCACGTAGAAGGAAAGCAACAAAAGAATAACTTGAGAGGAAAATGTGGAGATGTTGAGGATGTTTTGCATGAAAAAGACAAAGACTTCAGAGGATAAGAGAGCTATCTTCAAAGCTCTGAAGACTGACATATAAAAAAAAACAGGGCAGAATATTCAGAATTACCCTGGAAAAGACGACAAGGAATTGTGAATTTAAATTATATAGAAGTAGATTTCTGTAGGGTGTCAGGGAAAAAAATATTGACAGTAAGGGTTGTTCAACTATGGAATAGGCTGCCTGAGGCAGGGATGGATTATCCATTGGCATCAGAGTTTGCTTGAGTATGGTGTCAGGCCTGGAAGCCATCTTTTACAATGGGCCTTCAGGCCTGCCACATTTTCTGCTGTGGGAAAATGGGAGGGCTGATTATATGGAGTATGGGAGATATATAGTCTAAATAACATTCTTTTCTCAGAGAGTCAAGGACTTCGTGCCATGAAACTACGATGGTGTGACTCAGTGGTGGGTTGCAGGCAGTACACCCTGGTACGGGCATACCGGTGCCTGCCCGGAGCACCGGGTACCGTTCCGGTATGATGCTCCGGAGGACCCAACCACCCACCCATCATCCTTACCTGTCTTTAAACTCTTTGGCACTTCCATATACATCGTGTACAGTGCCTGCACGGCACTCCGCTGAGCAGCTGGAGCATCACGGATGCTTGCGGAGGCGTCACTGGAGGTTAGAATGCATGTGCGTGCTGCACATGTTCATGTGGAGGACGCCGTGCCTGGTTGCAACTGTACCGGTTGAAACGGGATCCGGAACCCACCACTGATGTGACTGGGAGGCATCTCCAGTTTGGATGGTGCATTGATTGAACCATGTGATGGACATGTGGGTGCTGGGCAGGGACTTGAACTTTCACTTGGGTGAGGAAAACCTGGAAGCTTTCAGATTCAGGTTTTCTAAGATGTGCCATTATGACATCTCTAATAAAATGGAACTTTGAGGAACTGTCTGCCTCGGAGTCTTCTTTCGTTGGGGGTGTTACTTGAAACGTTGACATATGGTCTCAAACAGTCATTTGTACTTCAAGAACTATCTGGTATGGCGTTGCAACCAAACAGGACAGATGCAGACTTCATTGGATAGTTAGAACTGCAGAAAAAAACAGTAGCAACCAACCTGCCTTCCATTGAGGATCTGCATACTGCAGAAACCAAAAAGAAGACAAAGAAAGTATCTACCGACCCCTCACATCCTGGACATCATGCATGTCAACTTCTCCCCTCAGGATGCCACTGTAGGACATTGCATTCCAAAATTACTAGATATAAAGAACATTCCCCACCCCACTATGCTGGGGTGGGGAATGTTAATTCCCACAGCACTGTCTCATTTCTCATTTTTTCTCATCCTCTCATCTTTCTTTCTTGCATTGGTTTCTTATGATTTATCCATTGTTGTTTATTGTGATCTATGACCCATTACTTGTTGTTTATTTGTACACTCTGAACTTATGCACCATAGACAAATTCCTTGTGAATCCAATCACAACTGGCCAGTAAAGAATTCTATTCTATTCTATTCTATTCTGTTCTGTTCTGTTCTGTTCTGTTCTGTTCTGTTCCGTTCCGTTCCGTTCCGTTCCGTTCCATTCCATTCCATTCTTGTAGATATTGTAGTAGTGGATTCCTGCTTTAACTGAGGGGTTGGAAAAGACCCCTTCAGACCTTTCCATTCCATAATTAAGATTTCTCTGTGGCCCAGACTCTTTTATTTAGGTAAATTTGTATGGCACCCATGCACCTGATACTCTTCATTGGATAAAAGCCATTGAGGGCTGTTATAATTAGATTAATCTAGTGAGCTTTTTACAGCTTTGGGCCAGAGGTGTTCAAAACAATGTTCTTGTTTTATTTGTGCAACTTGTTAACACAGTCAAGGTGATGTATACTTATTTTAAATAAAGCAGATAACATAAATTGGAACGTGTAATAAAAACAGAAGGTGATGGCGTGATTTAAAATCATTGAAAAATGCAGAGAAGTAAAGCTATTTTTACTTTATAACTAGGTGCTAATGTGCGACTTCCTATAAGAGATGCCCTAGCTTAGACCAGAGGTTGTTCTACCACAAGGTAAAATCCTTCCCGGTGTATCTAGAACAGTAAGGATTGTCTGGTATCTTTGTTTTCATGCAACTGCCAAACATCTACCAAGTTATGAAATAGTCCTGTGCTTGGGAAGGACCCCCCCCCCTCACCTGGTTCCAAAGCTCCCAAAGACCAGACAAGGAATAATGGGTGGAAACTGATTATGGAGAGATTCAACCTAGAAATAAGGAGACATTTTCTGATAGTGAGAACAATCAACCAATGGAACAGAAGTTGCCTTCGGAAGTTGGGGGCGCTTCATCTCTGGAAGCTTTCAAGAAGAGACTGGACTGCCATCTGTCAGAAATGGTGTAGGGTCTCCTGCTTGAGGAGAGTGTTGGATTAGATGACCTACAAGGTCCTTTCCAATTCTGTTAATCTGTTAGTGGGCCCTGCTTGATAGGAAGGGTTTCTGGTTGAGCTTCAACCTCTCCCTGAGTCGGATATGTTGCTCCACGTTTCCTTACTTCTGATTCCTGTGGTGCACTCAGGTCACGATTTGGGCCTCAAGCTCAAATATCTCCCTTTCAAAATTAGCAGGAAGTCTCTCTCATACAATAGGCTAAGCTTAGAAATCATCCTCGACTTACAAACAGTTGCTTAGCAAGCATTCAAAGGTATGCCCCCTTTTCTCCAAGGAACTTAAAACCCCAGGTCTGATGATCTGACACCTGTACACCCCGATGGTCATGTGATTGCATTTCAGTTGCTTGGCAACCAGCCCACATTTACGGCCCTTTGCAGCAGGCCTGGTAATATAACTGCAATTTATGACTTATTTTTTGGGCTCCAAAATGGTGTTTATGTTCAATTTCCAGCAAAAACACCCCCCCAATGGGTTTGCTTAATGATTGCTGCAAAAAAGGCCACAAAAAAAGCATGGTGATCCATTTTATGACTGTCATGACTTACAATCATAAGGGGCAGGTTCCATTGTAGTTGTAAGTCGAGGACTACCTCAGCAATGCTCCTCTTATCCTCTTATCTTCACTACCGGTTCAGTAGCAGGAGCTTGCCATTGCCCTACCCCCATAGAAATTTTACTTATAATTACATAGACTGTGTGTTGTGACTCAGCAGAAGTTTGCTGTGAGTTGAGTCAGGATGCAAGATTAACAATGCAGCTGGGGCTCATTAGTGGCGTCTTCTGGTGATAAAAGAACGGATGGTGCCACGCCCTGGTTGCAGGAGTCAACATTCAAACGTTCGTTCAGCATTCATCGGTCCTGGTTTGTTTGTGAGAGACACTTGGAGAAGTGATTTGCTTTCTGTAACCCTGATTCAAGGAGACACTTGGAGAAGTGAATTGTTTTGTAAGAGTTTTGTTTTGCATTCTGTTATCTTCTTGTCAGAAACTTTATTTATATTTATTTTTGGGCTCGCAGCCAGTCTGATCCGAGGACTGATAAAGTTCTTTCCTTTTAAGTTTGTCTGCCTGTCGTCTTTGAACGAGCGGAGAAGGGGGGACAGAACACTGTGTATATATGTTTACCTCTCATCTGTAATGTTCTCATCATACATTAAATAATGATGATGATGAAGAAGAAGGATTAAAACAAAACTCCAAAAGAGGGAAAGAACAGCACTCCAAACAGAAAACATTTCATTAAAAAGATAGAGTCACCACATGTATCATATCTTCCACATTTGAAGCTATCGTACCTTGCATAGTGAGAAACTGGGGGAGGGAATATGTTGTATGTAAGGGTGCATTTTTCCTCCAGCATTTCTGAAATGGATTTTAAAAGTGTTTATTCCCTAAGCTGTTTAGCCAGCACCCAGTATTGCAAAAGATGCCTGAAGAAACAGGCTATGCATGATTGAAATCTACGGAGAAGAAAGCATCATCATGTACCATATGTAAGTGAACCGCACCAAGAAGATCATGTACTGTGTGCATCATTTTAAAGAGGCAGGCAATAATCCATTCCGAAGCAGCATCATGCAAATCTCTGCAAATCATATCCGCAGGAGCCATTTGCTACAGCGTAATAGAATTCATTGCTGCTCCTTCAACGAGATGTCACCAAATTACCATTAAGGCATTCACTTGCTTATCTTCCCCTAGAAATCCTAATAGCTGCTTATTAAGTTATAATAAGGAGGTAGGAGCCTGACATGTGATGCTTACTTGTACAATTTGTTTGTACAGGGACATGCAAAAGCCTTAAGCAAAGCAGGAGTCCTGGAACTGTAGTTTTCTTCATTATAGATTTTCCCCATGGGTGGCTTTAAATGCTTTTTACATGTTGAATCCCAGACATAGTGCTTGAAATGATCAACTTCATCATGTTTAACAATTAGATGTGAATGTCCGAGACAATTCGCAGTAGGGGTTTGGCAATTCTGTTCAAGGTGCTGTCCTATCTAGGGGTGAGCTTCAAAAATTTCAGCAATGGGTTCTCTGCTCATTTGCTGGGGGGTATGTCCATGGTGTGACCTAGTCAGCCTCCTGCATCACAGGGGGGGGGCACATTTTCACCTTCCCCAGACTCCAGAGGCTTTCTTGAGCCTCTTGGAGGGTGAAAACTGCCTCACCAGGGCTCCAGAGACCTTCTGGGAGGCCCGTTTTCCCTCTCTTCAAGCCTCCATGCAGGCCCTGCACTTACCACACATCCAAAACGGGCCACGTGGAGACCCCTGGGAGGGGCGTGGTGAGGTGGCAGGTGTGGGGTTTGATGGGGTAGGATTTGGAGGTTCTCAGAACTGGCCATGATGTTAGGTATGGGTTCTCCTGAACCCAGGTGAACCTGTAGCAGCCCACCTCTGGCCCTATCCTATGATTGAATTGAGGGTAATTTTTGGCTTTTGGGGCTAAAATCCAGGAGGACATTGAATAACCTCCCAGGATATGACTCCTAAAGATGTAGTCATTGTCATTTCTTGTATTCTATCTCAATCAAGCCAACAAGCACATCTTATTAACAATAATAATAACATGATGATGGTGCAAATAAATGTTGGATCTTGAGGCCAAAATCAAGGAGGATACTGAATGACCTTGCAGTGTATGTCCGATTAAAATGCAGTCATTGTCTTTTCTTGTGTTCTGCCTTAATCAAACCAAATCTCATTGACAATGATGATGGTAGAAAGAAAATCACTGATTTTTTTTATTCAGTAGAGAATTACAATCTGTATGGTCATAATGAAGAATTCACAGTATAAATATCATATATGATAAAACCTGATTTTATTTAAATATTTATTTAAATATGACAAAATCACAAATGAGGAGGTGATAAACTGCCTGGGAAACCAAAGGGAAATAATCAAAGCCATTAAAAAAGGAAAGCTAGGGAATTTTGGACATGTGATGTGACACCCAGAAAAATACAGCATCCTTCACTCAATCCTCCATGGAAAGATTGAAGGCAAACAAGGTCCAGGCATAAAAAGAACACCATGGCTTCAAAATCTAAGGGACAGGCTTGGACAAAACTCAGCAGCACTTTTTCATGTGGCTGTTGACAAAAATAGGATTGCCAACATGATCGCCAACGTCCGATGATGGATATGGCACAAGAAGAAGATAGGATAAAATATTGAAATTTAGAAAGCAAAACAGAGGTGTGTGTGGAAATGTATATTATAAGCAAGTGATCCAAGAAAATTCAATAGGATTGCTCAAAGTTCTCTTTTTGGCTCCCACTTGCTGTCAAGGTCCATAACAACTTAATCCAGGTGGGCAGTGTGTGTATGCGTGCACCGGCCACCTGGTCTTCAGTTTCCAGTGCTCTGGCACACACAAAGATCAGCTGGCTGGCACGCATGTGCATGCCAGAAACTGGAAGAGCAGCTGGCAATGGAATGTGTGCCCACAGAGAAGGCTCTGTGGGGCACCTCTGGTACTTATATTGTGGGTTTGCCATCATGGCTATAGCAGGACTAAACCTCTGGCCACCACTTCATACTGGTGCTTTCAGGTACTAAAAAATATTAAAAACAGCATTTCATCATGATAGGTTTAGTTTAGTTTATTGATTAGCACATAGGACATATCAAAACACAGAATTCCAAAAATTATTACTAAAATTGTATAAAAACAATTTAAAATGAAATTGGAATAAAATACAACAATTTAATATATAGATAAATAAAATAAAATAATATTTTAATATCACCCCTACAATCTACCCCAATCAGTCTCACATATGCCGATCTCAACCGAACCATTTTACTCAAGTAAGGTAAAGGTGTAAAGGTTCCCCTTGCACATATGTGGTAGTCGTTCCTGACTCTAGGGGGCAGTGATCATCTCCGTTTCAATGCCAAAGAGCCAGTGCTGTCCGAACACGTCTATGTGATCATGTGGCTGGCATGACTCAATGCTGAAGGCACATGGAACGCTGCTACCTTCCCTATTTTTCTACTTGCATTTTTTACATGCTTTCAAACTGCTAGGTTGGCAGAAGCTGGGACAAGTAACAGGAGCTCACTCCATTACACGGCGCTAGGGATTCGAACTGCTCAGTGTCTTAGCCACAGAGCCACTGTGTCCCTTTTTACTTAAGTTTTGTGCTGTATTAAATGTTGTTTTCTAATTTTGGCCGTGCATAAGGTAAATTGTTTTAATATGGGGTTCCCAATGGGTCATTCATTTAGTATATGAACCAGGGTACTTGTCTCTCACCCTCTTATACAAGCAACAGTCAAATAGTATGTGAGCCAGGTCTTCTACCCTAACCCTAACCTTCTTCATGATAGGTCAAATCTTCTGTATATACACATTGTGCACTGGATCCGGCCCGTGGGCCTTGTGTTTGAAACCCCTGGTATATATGAAAAATGCAAGAGAAATTTCTACTCCAAAAAAAATGAGCAGGGCAACCATGTATGGGGAGGGTATTACATTTTTAATAAACTATAAAGTAAAATAATTGAAAGGCTGGCACAACCAGTGATCAAAACCACAAATAAACTTAAAGAGTTGGAGCTTCAGTTCAGTTATTTTGATGTGGTTGAATTCTTCCTAGAAGCTCTTGCTTGTGTATGAATCTCTGCTCAGGCATTAGACATCCTAGCTGAACCTGCACAATCATGTCTTTTGACTGATCTATCTCGCCAAACCATCAAGAAAGATACAGTGAACTTGCAGCCTTTGACAGCCTGCTGCGCTCTTTGCAGGAAATGTAATCAATGCCAGCGATTCTGGGGGAAAAAGAGAATTAAAATGAAGTGGAGGGTAAAAAAAATATTTCTTACAGGAGCATGCACATAGCAACAATGCCTGTTGTTTATTCCTGATTAATATTTGTTTAGAAGCAAAGGTGATTAGCAATTGTAATATACTTTCAAATAAGAAATGCCATCCTCCCAGTGCTGCTATGAAAGTCTTGTTTAAAAAAAAAAACAGTCAGCTGGGACACAACTTCCTATTTGTCTGAGTTGCAGAAACAATGTGGTTATTTTTGCTTATTTAGGTTAGGATTGACCTCTTATAATCTCTGAAAAGAAGAAATCTGTGCGCTTTCTTTTTCTCTTTCTGGAGTTATTAATAAAACCGGTCCATAGATGCAGGGAAAATTTAAAAAAAAATCTTTTTACAATTTATTTTTCAAAACTGTTGCTGCTGCTACTTAAAGAAGCAGATAGAACCCGTAAGACCATATAAATATTAAAAGTTTCCTCAAGTATCCCTAATATACATATTGTACTCACGGGTGGTATTGACTTACCAGTTCATAAATGTGAGCGTGCCCACCTCCGTGCATGCGCACATCCTTCTGTGCATGTACTTTGTTGAAAAAAGGGCCTAAATGGGATGTCGTAGAGTCGGGGTGAGTGGGCAGGGCCACCTGTGATTTCCGTTACCAGTTCAGGCAAACTGGTCCAAACCGGTAGAATACCACCTCTAATTGAACTACAGATCTCAAAAAACTGAACAGGATTGAAACTGGTTAGTTTGGCTGGGATGCTGTAGGATAGACTGGGAAACTATTAACTTCGCAAAGAAAAGTGCAAGCCATTTTTGTACTGGTATGAAGAAAATTGTACAAATGTGTCATCAAAATCACCAAGAGTTGAGTTTAATTCAAGCGGAATATCAAGACTAATACTTTAAAGGATGAAAATAAGATCCAAAAAGTTCTAGATGAACAGGATGGAATTTTACTAGTCAAAAGTTCTGCCTCTGTGTACATATCTGTGTAGGAAAGATCTAAGAAACAAAAGGATTGGGATGAAGATTGGAGAAAAACAATCCAGATATTCTATCATTAGCTAAGCATGAATCAGTAGAGTGATGCAAATGCTAAAAAGACAAAACTTATCTTAGGGTGCAAGAACAAGAGCATAAGATCCAGATTAGCAGAATTAACTGTTCATTCTATTCTTCCCTGGCTGTATCTTATTTGAAATACTGTGTCCAGTTTTGGACATCAATATTCAAAAAATAATAATTTGAGCAACTTCAGAGGAGAGTTCCTAATATGGTGAGGTCTGGAAAACAAGCTCACTGTGGAATATTTAAAAGATCTGGTAAACTTAGCCTATGAAGTTGGGACTGAGCAGGAAAAAGACAGCCATCTTCAGTATCGGAAGGATTGTTATATAGAAGAGGAAGCTGACTTATTCTCAATGGCCCCAGAGGATGGGGCCAGTGCCAATGAGTTAAAAGTACAAGGAAGTAGGTTTAGGCTAGAGATGAAGTGGAATGGATGTATAATTGTCACCCAATGAAATAAGCTGCTATGTGAAGTTGCTATATGAAGATGGTCAGGAGTTCATCCTCTGTCAGAGATGCTCCAGGACAGGGTGCCTGTCCAACCTTGGAGCTTTAATACTTGTGGACTTCAACTCCCAGAATTCCACAGCCAGCATTCTAGCAGTTGAAATCCACAAGTCATAAAGTTGCCAACTGTCTCAGTCACCCAGGACATGGCTGTCCCAAAGGTTTTTTTTTTTCAAGAGGCAACTGGACTTCCTTTGTCTTTCCTAGAAGACCTTTGACATCCCAGAACTGAAGTAGCTTCTTGGATGAGAAGCAAAACATCTTTAAGGAAAAACAAAGAAAGTCCAATTGTCTCTTGAAAAAAGCACCTTTGAGATAAAGTTGTTCTTGCTCTAGATCAGGAGTCAAACTCGCGCCATTACGTTGCCATCACTTGATGTTTCATGATGTTTTCCCCCTTCACGGAGCTGGGGAGCTGTGACACATCTGGTCCACAGGCTGCCAGTTTGACACCCCTGTTCTAGATGATCCTACACTGAGCAAGCAAATCAGACTACAGGACATCTATGATTCTATTCAACTGTAAAATTCTATGATGCTAATCTTTGTTTTCTTTAATTCAATGATGTCTGTTCAGTTCAATGGAGCCTGCTGGACAAGTGTCTACAATGTTCTTCACAAGGTGGTTTGCATTGCCTCTTTCTTAGGGTGACTGTCCCAAAGTCACCCAGCTACCTTTGTATCCAGGTTGGGACTAGAATTCACAGGCTCCTGGTTTTTAGCCTGATGCCTTAGCCACCATACAAAATTCTAGTAAGGTAAATGTAAAAGGTTCCCCTCGCACATATGTGCTAGTCATTCCCAAATCTAGGAGGCAGTGCTCATCTCTGTTTCAAAGCCGAAGAGCCAGTGCTGTCTGAAGACGTCTCTGTGGTCATGTGGCCGGCATCACTCAATGCCAAAGGGGCACAGAACGCTGTTACCTTCCCAGCAAAGGTGGTTCCTATTTTTCTACTTGCATTTTTATGTCCTTTTTAACATTGCATTTTAACTGCTAGGAAGGCAGAAGATGGGAAAGTAACAGGAGCTCACTCCATTATACGGCGTTAGGGATTCAAACCACCAACCTTTCTGATTGACAAGCTCAGTGTCTTAGCCACTGAGCAACCACATCCCTTATGTGCTAGTAGAAAAAATTAAAAGGGCACAGTAGCTATACCAGAAACCAGGCAAAACATTGCCATGGGATGTTGTGTGTGTGTGTGTGTGTGTGTGTGAATTTTTCCATATAATCATGTCTGCGGCTCAGGAACAGAATTAACGTGACAACCCACATGGACCAATAATCACAGCCAGTGAACCGGTTGCTATTTCTGTTGGCTTTATTTTTTTCAGCACTAGTGTGATCAATATTATATATTGCACATGGTTCACATTGACAGATATAGTATAGGGTAGTAGTTGGAGCATTAGATTACAACAGGAGCAATTTGGGCTTCCATCTCTTTGCATGGTTTTGGTTGAAAAACCAAATATTTATTGCATCGGCTGTCAAATTAATTCCATTCCAAAGATCAATGTCACTCTGAATATTCATTTGGTACAGAGGTGGATTCCTACCAGTTTGGACTGGTTTGGTTGAACTGGTAGTGGTTTGGCAGACTGGGTCACTGGAACTGGCAGCAACTCAGGCCTGCCACGCCCCCGAACATGTTCTCCTATGGCAGTGCCATCTTGATTTTCAGTTCTGTGCATGCAGAATTTTTGCACACACCAAACTGGCAGTAATCCCGGGAGCAACCGACCCCGATTGGGTAGCTGATTTATAATAGAGAGAGGCATAAAGAATGTGATGTATACCAACTATAATATTGTACCCTACACTGAAGAGGGATTTGTTTAACATAGTATGGAATAATAAATACTCAATGAATAAAAAGAAAAGTGAACAATGCAGATAAAGCAGGGATGAAATGCTACCAGTTTGGATTGCTTCGCTTGAACCAATAATAAAAAATGATACCCGTTTGCCCGAACTGGTAGCAAAAAAATGCTACTGGTTCAAGTGAACCAATTTTTCCAATGATCAGCTGTGACACACAATTTATATTAGCTAGAAAGCAGGATTTTCTGCCTTCAAGCTAATCTAAATCACATGGCACAGCTGATTCGCCCTCCTCGCTGTTCACTTTCCTTTCCAGGCGTTCTCTGTACATGCATGGAAAATCCTGTGCATAGGCGGAGGTGGTGCATGTGAGCGAAGTGCGCGTACACTCTCACACATTGCTACCAAACTGGTAACAAAAGTAAGTGGATTTCACCCCTGAGTTAAAGTATCGCATGTATTTATGTAAATATTGTTACTGTATATCCGAAGTGCATGACTCTCAGAGCTACTGTCAAATGTAAAAAGGGATAAAGTAATGTTAATTTTCTTCTTGTTATTGCTTTTTGCGCATTTGTTTCCTCCGTGTTTTTCTTTTAAAATGATAGATGATAAAGAAAAACTTCTTAAAAAGGAGTTTTGTGAGACAATGAAGATAACCCAGGAAACAATAAAAAATCATTACAAGTAGTCTTCGAATTATGACAATTGAGCCCCAAAATTCCACTGCAAGCAACCCAATTGTTAAGTGAGTCACTCCCTCCCTTGCTGACTCTGCCAGATAAAACTGCAATCAAGAAAATAAATTAGGCATCAATTAAACATCTCACCCATGCTATCCTGCAACCCCTTTCTCCACTTTCATTGGAAACAAGCACTACCATTGATACTCAAATCATTCATATTCATGGTGTCACTTAGAAAAAACTTTGAGGACATCATTATGATGCATTATTGATGTGGCCCCAAATTCAAAGCTGCTCATAGAAAGTCTTGGATATTTGATTTTTCTTCTTCTTCTTGACGTGAACGTCTTCCTGAAAGAAACTTCTCTTGGACTTTCCAGCGCACATTTGAAACGAGCCCAGCTTTTCAAACAGTAGTGGGAATGGACTGGAATAACATTTTCACTGTTCCGTCCCCATCTTGATACTCAGCAGCTCAAATGTAAAATCTGACATACTTTGCTACCCATATGGAGGCATCAAAGGAGAGACACATTAAAAGGCATCGTCTCTCCTGCGGCGAGGGTGAATCTGACATGCCAGATTTTTCAAAAGGCTTCCCTTAAGATTGCACTGTGATATGCAATATGTCAGTACACATGCTGCAGTCTTAAAAAAAAAAAAAAAAAGAAATAGCTACCTTCCAGTCTTCTAATGACTTCTTCATCCTGGGTTCCCCTCGGACTTCTCCAGCAGGCTTTGTGTCTGTGTTGTCCTTTTGAGCTTTCTTTTGTTTGTTAAACAGTGTGCCTTCCCAGAGACAGTTTTGTTTTTTGACTGCCTCTCTGTAATATTATATTCCATATTCACAAAACACTGCTTATTCCCTTTCTCCCTTTCTCCTGGCATATATAAAAAAGGAAGCTTGGGCTCTTGCTTCATAACTCATTTGTCTTTTCATTTTCATTACTTATTCCTTTTTTTAAAATGTCTTATTTCCATCTGGCTTTATTGCTTGTTTTGCAAAACTATTTTTTTGGCTGCTGAATAATAATGGGATGTTAAAGCCAACTTGAAACAGAAGTTCCGATAACTGAATTCTAGATTTTGTATAAAGTGGATCTGTAGGTTCATGGGAGGCACAAATGAAGGCAAAAGATGTCCCACGATTCAATCTGGGTCATTCACTGGGACCAGAAGTTTAGTCTTCTGAGTTTTTGGACTCAAGATGGAACCCATCCTCAGGGAACTTCTCTCTAGCAGAATAACGGCAAGTGTTCTAATCTTTCAAGGAAGGATTGAAAATTATGTGCCATTAAGTCAGAGCCAACATTTAGCATCTACATACAGTAGATAGATTTTCTCCATGACAGCCCTACCTTCAGAACTTCAGAACCTGTCTTCAGAATTTTCATCCCATCACCACTGTAATTGAGCCCATCTACCTTCCTCCTGGTGGTCCTCTCCTCAGTAATATATCTGTCGGGTTTCCAATTAATACACCCATAGTAAATAGAACTCCAAGGCAGGTGAATTCCTCAAAGAACAATTTTATTGGGTATATCATATTGGCACAGGATGGTGAAAACCAACTTTGAATGTTCCTGCGGTTTTCACCTAATTAAAAGTAAAAGTTTTTTCCCTTTCCCAAACAGTCAATCACATGGTCAAATCAAAGCAACATCCGGTTGCCTGGTAACTTCACTCCTCCTCTCTCTGACCACCTGTGGGAATGTACTTGGTTCCCAGGAGAAAGCGTTTTGTTTTGGCTACAAATCCCAGCTATCTCTATTCCCACCCCCCCATCCCTCAGCTCCGGTGTGGCAACACCAAAGCCTCAAAATGGCCTCAGTCAGATCAGCTTCAGGATTGACAACATCATTCAGTAATATGAATGAACTGAACTTTCCACTGAGACCAAAACTGGACTTTTCATGTTAAGATTTTCACAGTGGTCATGTAGAACCTTGAGAAGTTCATTTCTGGTATATTAACAATAGTACAGACATATATTGTAGCAATATTCAAGACGATTGTTTGTGGTGGCTTTTCCTAACTACAAGTAACAGAATTTGACCTTGGGAGACAAAAGGAAAAGTCACAGACTAGACATTGGTCAGAAAAGTGGGAGCAGAAGAAAGGGGTGTGGCAAACCTCTCAGAAGGAACCCTCACAAGTTTCTTGGATTGATTCAAAGGGACATGGTGGCTTAGTGGCTAAGACGCTGAGCTTGTCGATCAGAAAGGTTGGCAGTTCAGTGGTTCGAATCCCTAGCACCACATAATGAGTGAGCTCCCATTGCTTGTCCCAGCTTCTGCCAACCTAGCAGTTCAAAAGCATGTAAAAATGCAAGTAGAAAAATAGGCACTACTTTGGTGGGAAAGTAACAGCATTCCGTGCATCTTCAGTGTTTAGTCATGCCAGCCACATGACTATGGAGACGTCATGGATAGTGCTGGGTCTTCGGTTTTGAAACAGAGATGAGTATTGCCCCCTAGAGTCGGGAATGACTAGCACATATGTGTGAGAGGAAGCAACCTGGATTGTAAAGGCAAGAGGATGGATGTACTTTCAGATTTTCCAGAATCTATTATTGTAAACCTATAGTAAAGTATAGTATAGTTTATACTTCAGAATCTGCTTCTTGTCTGGGTAGATAAAACTGAAGGAAATGAAAGGCAATACCATTCCCCCCTCTTCTGTGTGATACTGGGATAATATTCTATTACAACATGCTAGTGAACAAACCATAAACCAGTTAAGTAAATCTCTACTAGATTGTTATCTAATCCAGCCCAAATTCCGAGCCAGTGTGCTATTTTCCAGATGTGTTGGGACTGTAATACTCAGAATTTCTATCCAGCATGTTCAATAGGCATGCTGACGAGATCACCAAGGACTCATTTTATTTATTTAATTTTATGTAAAATGGTTATGTAATCACCTATTTTAGACAACATAAGCCCGAGTGGCTAACAAAAACAACAAGAGTATAAAAGCAAATCAGAATAAAATTTCTGGTGCTCCTAATGAATTTGGGTCACTGTAACCCCAAATTTGGGTCATTCTAACCCCAAAGGGACATAGTGGCTCAGTGGCGAAGATGCTCAGATTGTTGATCAGAAAGATCAGTAGTTTGGCAGTTCGAATCCCTTGCACCGCATAATGAAGCTAATAATGAAAAGTAAGCTCCCGTTACTTTTCCCAGCTTCTTCCAACCTAGCAGTTCGAAAGCACATAAAAAATGCAAGTAGAAAAATATGAACCACCTTTGGTGGGAAGGTAACAGAATTCTGTGTGCCTTCAGCATTTAGTCATGTTAGCCACATGACCACGGAGATGTCTTTGGACAGTACTGGCTCTTCAGCTTTGAAACGGAGATGAGCACTGCTCCCTACAATTGGGAACGACTAGCACATATGTGTGAGGGGAACCTTTACCTAACCCCAAATTTGCAAGGTAAATCAGTTCTCCAAGGCCTTCCAGAAGATTAAGAAGATTGGGAAGCTGCTAAATCTCAGGAGGAGGGCATTCCACAGGTCCCACAGAGGACGTGCATTTCTTTTGCCCTGTATGTCTATGGAAATTCTCAATCATCCAGGTCATGATTGTCCGAAAGGTGCTTTTTCCAAAAGACAATTGGATCATCTTGGGGTTTTTTTTCTTTTAAAAACATTTTGTTTCTCATCCATGAAGGTTGTTCAGTTCAGTTAGAATTGAAGAAGCTTCATGATTGAGAAGCAAAGCATTTTCAAAGAAAAAAAAACACCCAAGAAATTCCAGTTGTCTTTGGAAAAAAGCATCTTTAGGACTTCTGTGTGGTAATACAACAGCATTTAAGAAAAGGGACCTGGAGTGCATTCACCCTACAGACTTGGTGACGTGGGCATACTCTCTGGAAGAAGTGGCCCTGCAAATAACCTTACCACAAAATGTTCCAAGCTTTAAAAATGATAACCAGCCCTTACACTCAGAAAGAAATTGGAAGCCAATGCAGCTCATGCAGGAGCTGTCTAATGCAGGTGAATTCTAACGTTCAAACCTGGAGACCTATCACCTTTTCAACAACTTTCTCTAAAAAGACATGGTTGGGTCCTGTGGCCTTTTGAAAAGGGAATGTACCACCATCTACCACTGTGGATGTACCACAGTGAGGCATTCATCAACATTTGAACCAAGCACATGCCACCTCTTGGGAGTTCTTAACCAGCCAGAAGGGGCAGAAGTTCAATATACAGGTGGCAAAACTCACAGCTCCAAGAACCCAACACATCTGGAAAGGACTTGCTTAGAAAAGTCTGATTGATCCAGAAGTCCACAAGTGGAGAACTTATGGACCTCTTATATTGCTGAACAGTTTTCAGGATCCTCAAAGGACTTGTTCATTGGAGAGAGTTGCTGGGAATTGTAATAGTATAATCTTCATTTACCGGCTGGCTTGTTTTAACATTCTATCTGTAGGAGAAAAGCAGCCAGAACTAGGGGGTGGAGTTAAATGCATCATCAGTTTAGAGCAGGGAGTAAATGCAAAAGTTCGGGCCGGTTCGCCTGAATTGGAAGTTAAAAATGCTACTGTTCACCCAAACTGGTAGCAAAAAAATGCTTAACGAAATTTAAAAAAAGTTCCGTGCGATGGTAGGATCTTTTTAAAAAAAACTTTTTTTAGCATTTGGAGTCCGTTTTTGCTCCCAGGAGGCTTCCCTGAGGCCTGCTAGGAGAAAAACAGGGCATGGGGGTGCTGCAAAAGAAAAGAGAAAGAAAGAAAGAAAGAAAGAAAGAAAGAAAGAAAGAAAGAAAGAAAGAAAGGAGAAAAGAAGGAAGGGAAGGGAGAAAAAAAGGAAGGAAGGAAGGAAGGAAGGAAGGAAGGAAGGAAGGAAGGAAGGAAGGAAGGAAGGAAGGAAGGAAGGAAAAAAGGAGAGTGAGGAAGGACCATAAACCTAGCACTAGACACAGTTTCAGAGGATACCTTAAAAGAGCACAGCCATCCCGGGCTGGAAGGGACCTGGAGGTCATTTAGTCCAACCTCCTGCTCCAGCAGGACATTGTTAAAGTGAGTTTCTGCCTTTTGACACCCCCCAGTGACATGACTACATAGCCATTCCCATCAAGTCACATGACCTCACCACCACAAAGCCACGCCCACCGGTAGGAAAACTTTTTAGATTTCACCACTGGTTTAGATTCCTTACAAGTGATCTGAATCACCTTTGAATTCCATTGCCCCTTATCTAGTGCCAATTTACTGCTGACCATTAGTTGACTAGATACTTGTGTATAGCTTGAATACTAAATTTTCTGTGCTGCCACTTATTGTATGGTCCTATCCAGAGGTGGGTTTCTGCTGGTTCGCCCTGGATCTGGCAAACCAGTAGTGGCGGTGGTGGGAGGCTCCGCCCACCCACCTGGATGCTTCTACACATGCCCACCACTGGTCCTACCCCTTTGCACCTGAGAAAGTAATTTTGTGACCAATCCTTTGCATATCTGTGTAGCAAAAGAAAGCTGAAATAAAATAGTAAAATCATGGTATTTCTCTTAGCAACCACTTCCCTTACCAACTGAGTTGCTGGCTCCAATTGAACAAGGACTACCTGTAACCTGAAGTACCATTTTCGGAAGTAATCAGGACCGTGACTCTAGAAAACCCATTTGAAATCTTTAAACACAAAGTTTAAACCTTTGCCTCTGGTTTGCCCCTAGCAACTCATAAATTAGATGTCCATTATCTCTGGACATGACATTTCCATTTATCTCTCATAACCCTAGAAGTAGAAGATAGGAAATCCTGGACAAAGTCATTAGGGTTTCAATAGATTTATCGTACCATCCATGGTTAAGAATTTTACTGCAGCTAGCAATCAAGATTCTTGCTCCTATTGTTTAGCACTGAACAATATTAACTTGACTTAGATTTCCTCTATTAACTTTTGAGTTGAAGAGGAAATGAACCTGGACACTCAGACTTGGGTGAGTCAGGATTGAAAAACTAGATAAGAGGTTCAGTGGGCAAAAAGCAGATGACAGACTAAACGATAAAATCAGAACACAAAACACACCAAAATGCTATCAGATCACTGAGATAGGAAGCCCTATTATGCTTCCCCGCCATCCTTGTATGGTGAAACCAATGACTGGGCAGACATCATGTCTTCAAAGTAATGTCTTTTCGTGGGAAATTGTAATGGTCTCCTTTTCTGCAGAAAACGGTGATGGCAATTGCTGAAATTGGATTTCTTGCATCTAGTTATGCCCTATTTTACGTTTCTGCAGAGACATGAGCAAGAAAGTGGCAATTCATTACTTCTACATCACCGGAGAATGAGATATCTATAGAGAACTGATGCAGTCCTATCATTGGAAAACAGTGTGCTGACATTAAATTCCCTGATTTATAAGATTTCTCCAGACAATTGGCCTTTCTGATTCCTGAAAATAATCAAAATAAACTTGAGATTTTACATATTCACAAGAGTTTAAACTATTGGGCTTATCCAGTTGTTCTCATGAGTTCTGGCAGAGCAATTTATTCTGAACCATTTAGGCCATTTAAGTCCTTATTAATGCATTAAAGCCATTTATGATTACACCTTAGAGACCATAGATAAGGAAGAAAAGATGGATTGTGGCATATTTCTTTGGCTAATTTTCATCATAGCCCTAAAAAGGGACAAGAAACAGCTTTAGAGAAGGAAACCTGAATAGAATATGCTGCAAAAATATCCCATTTTTAAAATATGCATGCGGCACAAGATCAGCTTTATAGTCAAGATATCATCAACTTGCCATGGCCTACAAGGAATGGATTTTCAGGTAGTCTTCAACTTATGACCAAAGATATAACAGTGTTGAACAAAAGCATTTTTGAGCCGTGGTGGCGCAGTGGATAGAATGCAGTACTGCAGGCTACTTCTGCTGATTGCTGGCTGCCAGGAATTTGGCAGTTTAAGTCTCACTGGTTCAAGGTTGACTCAGCCTTCCATCCTTCCAAGCTAGGTAAAATGAGGACCCAGATTGTTGCAGGCAATACGCTGACTCTGCAAACCACTCAGAGAGGGCTGTAAAGCACTGTGAAGTGGTATATAAGTCTAAGTGCTATTTACAATCTATTGTAAACAGATCGATGATTGCTATTTACCATCTGTGTCCCAAGTTATGATCAGTGCAGCCCCTGCAGTCACATGATTAAAAGTTGGCAGTTCAATTGCACTTACAATCACAGGGGCACTGCTGCTCCCACTCACCTGCCCTATCTCCCTCCCATCTATGCCTTTTCTGTGCCATCCTGCATTCAGTTGACCTAGCTGGCCTTCACTGCGGACTTCTTGCTCCTGCTACTAAATGAAATGTGCCAGGCTTAGTTGCTGGACCAAATGGGCATCACTTTGCACTTGGAAAGGACCAAGTCTGGAATGGTTTGAATTGAGGCGAGTCCTCCGCTAATGACAGCAATAGGGCTTTCTGGGATTTTTGTTCCTAAGTGATATAGTTATATGACATCTTGTTTTACAACTGCATTATTTAGTGATTGAAATTCCAGTCCCAATTAAGATCCTCAGTCAAGGACTAGCTGCATATTCCACATTGAGATGTTCCAATTGTGTGCTTCATCAAGGAATATCAAACAGCAATGACACAATTGGCCCTTTATTTCCCTGTGCTTCCTTGAAAGGTTTTCAAAAGTATGTCACTCGACATAGGATAGCAAGCTAGATAAATGATTACTCCTTGTGGAGCACCAGGTGTTTAGACTGTGGGATCATAAATCAAAATAGGGTTTTAATTTAGTTCAGGAGGCAAATTCATATTTCAAATAACTTGAAGATAAATAGAGCTACTTGCCAAGTTATACATTTGTATTTTGTGGAGCATTTCTGCTTAGTCAAAAGACTTTGTAGCAGTTCAGCATTTTATCGCCTGTTATCCTAAATAATCCTAAAAGTATACCTTTTTATAAAAAAGAAAAAACGGTGCTTTCCTAATATAATATTGAGGCACAAATGTGATGAATGAATTAATGAATAAATAAATAAAAGAATAAATAAATAATAATGTCTTGTTACAAGTTATGTAGCTTGACCTACTGTTGAATTTCTCGCCTGGACTGATGTAATGCTCTCTACATGGGGCTGCCCTTGAAGAGCACCCGGAAGCTTCAACTAGTCCAGAATGCGGCTGCGCGGGTTATCATGGGGGCACCCCTTTTAGGCCTGCACTGGTTGCCAGTTGTCTTCCGGGTGCGATTCAAGGTACTAATTATGACCTTTAAAGCGCTGCATGGCTTAGGCCCAGGGTACCTGCGAGACCACCTACTGTCACCAGTAGCCTCCCATCATCCAGTGCGATCCCACAGAGTTGACCTCTTCAGGGTGCCATCGGCCAGACAGTGTCAGCTAGTGACCCCCAGGGGGAGAGCCTTCTCTGTGGGAGCGCCTTCCCTCTGGAATGAGCTGCCCCTGGAGCTTTGTATAATCCCCGACCTCCGGTCCTTCTGACGCGCCCTAAAAAGTTGGCTTTTTTTAGCAAGCCAGCCTGGCCTGAACAAAACAAAATAAATCATTGATCACTGTTAATTTTAATTCGATTTTTTTAAAATGTCATTGTCAATTTTAATTGGGTTTGGGATATTCTATTTAATTTTTTTAAACTTTTGTATTATGTGTTTCTTTTAATGTTGTACGCCGCCCTGAGTCCTTGGGAGAAAGGCGGCATATAAATCTAATAAATCTAAACCTCCAAAAATTTTCAGCCATGACCCTATCAACAATGGAATTCTGGGTACTGAGGCAGAAGATGTTCAATTTGGGAAAGGCTGATAAGAGTTTTTAGGAACTGTGTTACTGGGACAGTATGTACTCTGATGCTACAATGAAATCTGCATGACTCACATTTTGATATGAAATTTCCTTAACCAGTGCCTCCTAGCCCAATTTTGTAAACCATAACTCCCATCCCATGTCAAAGCCCACATTTTTTTCCAGAATTTTGAAATGCAGTTCACAATGAACAAAATGAAAGGGTGCAATGTTGCAAAAGTCAAGAAAATGCAAATACAAAAAATGGTACAGTTTTTAAAAAATGGCCTCCCAAGAATGTGCATAAAAAGAGAAACATGAACAAAAATGGTAAAATTATTCGTTAATGTAGTGGCTTAGTCTGAAAAATATCAATTAGCTTTGTTTTATTAAAATATGCACATAATGTTCTTCTCCATACAGCAGATCTCCATCTCATCAACTGGTTCCCAGACTGAGCTCAAATTCAAGACCTCCATATGTGATAAATTTTCCAGCATCTTCCCCAAAATTATATATGATGATGATGATATCCAGTCAGTCATATCCGATTCCTGGATATTCTATGAGCCAGGTCTCTCTACACCTTCTGATCAGGGGCGAAATGCTCTGAAGTCTGCTACCAGTTCACTTCACACAAACATGTGCTCCAAATATGTGCTTCATGTCCATGTGTACCACAGGCACCAAGAAGCCTTTTTTGAGTCTGCAAGGGTAAGTAGAACAGAGAGCGGGGGGAACAGCTGTGCCAGGCAATTTAGATTTGCTAGAAAGCAGGATTTCCTGCTTTTTTACTACAGGTTCGGGCGAACCGGTAGTAAAAATGCTGTTAAAAAGTTTTTTAAAAAGTTCCGACAATCAGCTGTGTGACAATCAGCTGTGCCACGTGATCATCAGAACTTTTGTTTTACTTTTATTTAGCTTTTTTTACTACCGGTTCAGGTAATTGGTAGTAAAAAAAAAGTGCATAAAAAGTAAAAAAAAAAAAAGTTCTGATGATCAGCTATGTGACAATCAGCTGTGCCGTGTGATCATCGGAACTGTTGTTTTACTTTTACTTTTTACTACCAGTTCAGGTGAATCGGTAGTAAAAAAAATGCTAAGTAAAAGTAAAACAACAGTTTCGACGATCAGCTGTGCAACAATCAGCTGTGCTGCATAATCATCGGAACT
Organism: Thamnophis sirtalis; assembly: GCF_051295495.1. NCBI lineage: Eukaryota > Metazoa > Chordata > Lepidosauria > Squamata > Natricidae > Thamnophis > Thamnophis sirtalis. The sequence goes on from NW_028261383.1 coordinate 39,690,829, forward strand.
GTTGTTTTACTTTTACTTAGCATTTTTTTTACTACCAGTTCAGGTGAATCGGTAGTAAAAAAAATGCTAAGTAAAAGTAAAGCAACAGTTTCGACGATCAGCTGTGCAACAATCAGCTGTGCTGCATAATCATTGGAACTGTTGTTTTACTTTTACTTAGCATTTTTTTTACTACCAGTTCAAGTGAATCGGTAGTTAAAAAAATGCTAAGTAAAAGTAAAACAACAGTTCCGACGATCAGCTGTGCAACAATCAGCTGTGCTGCATAATCATCAGAACTGTTGTTTTACTTTTACTTAGCATTGTTTATTACTGGTTCGGGCGAATTGGTAGTAAAAAATACTTAAAAAGTAAAAAAAAGTTCTGGTGATCAGCTATGTGACAATCAGCTGTGCTGTGTAATCGTCAGAACTTTTTAAAAACCTTTTAAAAGCATTTTTTACTACTGGTTTGGGAGAACCAGTAGTAAAAAAATGATTAAAAAGTTTTTTTAAAAGTTCCAATGATCAGCTGTGCAACAATCAGCTGTGCTGGGCGATTGTCGGGACTGTTTTTAAACCAATAGCATTTTTTACTACCGGTTTGGGCGAACCGGCCCAAACCAGTAGTATTTCACCCCTGCTTCTGATCTTGCACAACTTGAATAGCATAAGTCTTACTAGAATTGTCTCATCTGGCCCATATGGCACTGCTTGAGTTTCTGGGTTTCTTAACCTATAGCTATCCTTTTGGGTCTTATAGTATCTGAAATTGGAGGAAAGTATTAAAATTGGTCAAGAGCAGGAATCCTTTCTAGGTTGATAAAAATATTGATCACAGCCATATGAATGTAACTAAACAGAATCCCAAGAAACAGAAGAAAAACCTACAGCAATTTTTGACAGTAAGCATATACAATATGCAAGGAAATTTAATTATTGAAGGAGTCCACTGAGGAAAGAAGTGAGCATGCATTTTAATGAAGGCAAATCAGATCATCATACCAACAGTCCTAGTAGAGTTGATCTTTCTCCAAGATGCAATTACTAGCTGGCCTGAACCCTGGGAATTTAAATGAAATTCTTAACATGAATATATTTCACAGAGCTTGTGAATAAATGTACTCTGCATTTATCACACTATTATCCCTGATTCCCAGTTTGAATAAAAAGCATCAGAGAGTATGGAATGTAAATGTAAATCACCACTCTATAAATAATTTTCCTTAACTATGTTGACTGATAATGGGTGTATTTTAGTCGTGGAGATTGTCACAAAATATATTGTTGAGCTACATACATGCATGTACCATATATCACAGAAGTGAGCACACCCCCTCACATTTTGTAAATATTTAATTATATCTTTTCAGCAGTTTAGACATTAATGGCTGTGTGTTGCATTATTTTGAGGGGACAGCACTTTTACACTGTTATACAAGCTGTCTACTCACTACTTTAGATTGTAGCCAAGTGTCATTTCTTCAGTGTTGTCACATGAAAAGATATACTGAAATATTTACAAAATGTGAGGGGGGTACTCACTTCTGTGCTATACGTATGAATGAAATATAGAAATGGAGAGCTGGTTTGGTCTAATGGTTAAGTTTCCAGGCTAGAAAGTGGAAGACTGTGGGTTCTAATCCTGCCTTAGCCATGAAAGCAGGCTGAGTGACTTTGGGCCAGCCTCCTTCCCTCCCTCCCTCCCTCCCTCTCTCAGCCCAACTCTCACAGTGTCATTGCAGGGAAAATATGAGGAGGAAGATGTGTTCAATATGCTTGCAGCTTTGGACTGCTTAGAAAAACAATGAAGATGGAAGTAAAATAAGTAAATCTAAAATGTTTATACCTGCTATAAAATCTGAACAATCTGAGTTACTTTCCCTTATATCTTAAGATGGGGGGTATCCCTTGAATTTAGGTTGCCCTGCCCCCCCCATCATATCTACTTCCCATTGGTCAAACTAGGGCAAGAATTCTGGAGACCTATGTTACCACCAAGCTGGGAATCCTGCCTTTAAGTACTTTAAAGCTTTTTAGAACAGGTAGATAGAACTAAGATTTCCAGAACGTTACAGAATTTTAGCTGAAGAGAAGAATGGTGTAACTGGATTTTTATTCTCTTTCTCCTATGAAGACAATGCAGGATGAACTCTTGCATTCACCAACATTAGTTTCAGGAGTGATAGAAACTATGTAGTAGATGTAACGATGGTCACTAGGTCAGATAGTTCTAGGCGGGGGGGGGACTCAACACAGAACATAGCCGTCTGTGCAGAAGGTCCTCAATTGAATTCCTGGCCAGATGGGATTAAAAAAGCTCACAGTATGATATCCTGGAAAGGCCGTGGCCCGCCAAGTGTGAGAGTAATTGAAAAAGATGAATCAATGATCTGGCTTTGTAAAAGGTGACTTTTGAAACTCACATAGATAAAAGAAATCTCCATGGTTTGATGAAAGTGTATCTCAGAAAACTGGAGTTATTGAATAGGACATGACAATAGGAAATCATTGAATCCATGCAGGATACTGTTTGAGAATCCCTGACAGGTGGTTGCCCATATTCTTTTTAAAAGACAGATGGGTCGTTCTACTCTCTAACTTTCCTTGTTGAAAATAGAAGGATAGAATATGTAGGTCTTTGGTTTAATTCACTAAAGTTGTTCCTACTTTTAAGATTAAATCTTCTGCTTTTCTCCCCTTTTCTTAGGGCTATCTAGGTTTCCGTCCCTCTTTAGAATGTGGCAACTGGTTAATTTATATCATATCTTTTAACATTAAAAAGTACACTAAACAGCTAAACTTAGTTAAACCAGAATATGGAATGAGCTCTTAATTAAATTGATTGATTATGTTATTCCCTATCATTGTTGTGTGTGTGCACCACATGGGGCAAGCTAATCATTATTCTTTGTGTTATTGAAATGAGAACAGTTTCAGTGTTTCTTTCAGTTCACTCCCTGGAATAAGCTCACTAATTTTAATTTTAAGTTCCAGGACAATTTTGATTGTTCTTGATGAGTTGGCCTTCCAAACATTTGAGTGCTTCTGCTTTTTTGGTAATTATGTGATTTTAATGGATTCATTATTTGAAAATAATTTTAAAAAAACCCCTCTTTTTTTAATGTATTCTTGCAACATTTTATCAAAGACGTGGCAAGTATTTTTTTTCCCTTACAATCCAGGACAATTCAGACCATCCCATTTCCAGAAGGATATTGACAGAGTAAAGAGGGCACAGAGTGGTAATAATGAAGATACAAGGCACCTGAAAACATGCTCTATGACAGTGATATCAAACTCAACACCCACAGGCCAGATCTGGCCCACAGGGTGCTTAGATCTGGCCTGTGGGGTTGCCCTGGAAACAGTGCAGCATTGGCCTGCAAAAACGGAGCTTGGGAGGCCTGAGCACAGCCCTCCTGGGCTCCGTTTTCATCTGTGATGGCCTCCTGCAGCCCTCTGCCAGCGGAAACAGAGCCTGGGAGGGCCTCATGCGGCAGAATTCTAGCAAAAGAAACTACTAGCAAAAGTGGCATTTGATCACAAGAGTAATACAGATCTGGCCAGGCCCATCTCAACCCCACTCACCTTGGGCCCCCTGATGTGGCCCGCAATGAAATTGAGTTTGACATCCCTGCTCTATGACGGTAGACTGAAGGAGTTTAGCATGTTTGGTCTGCAGAGGAGAAGACTGAGAGAGGTTCTTAAGTTCTCTGGAAGGAGAGAACTTCTCTGGAAGGAAGTGCAAGATGTGAGCTGCCACCTTCTGCTTACTTATGCTTCGCTGCTAGGTGGCGACAGACTGCCATGAACTGTGGGAAGGGAGATAGAAAGGGGGAATGCTTTGGAAAATGAAAGCGAATGCTGCATCTCCTTGAGAGCTGCCTCAAGGTCACCCAGCTTGAAGAAGGAAGGACTGCATACCAAATTATGCTGGAACTGACTGTTATGAAAACATCCTGCCTGAATCTGATTGGTTACCCTGGGGTGGGCAATGAGAGACAGTTAAGGGAGGGGAAAATAGATCTTAGGGAATTTGCCATGCAATTTTCAGTTCTGGCTTTGCGCTGCTACAATACACTTGCTCTCTAATAAACTATACCTTTCTCAACAAATGGAGCCAAGGATCGTTTTTATTTAGGGGTTTCAGTTGTGGCAGGTTTGACAGTTTGGGCTTAGCCTAACCACCAGATAGCCAGTTTGTCTTGGCCCCTTCCATGTTTTATTTTTATTTATTTATTAGTTAGAGTTTTTCCCCCCTCTTCTCTGTTTCAGACGTTTAGACTAGATTATCCTTGTAGAATAGAAATAGCATAGCATAGCATAGCATAGCATAGCATAGAATTCTTTATTGGCCAAGTGTGATTGGACACACAAGGAATTTGTCTTTTGTGCATATGCTCTCAGTGTACATAAAAAGACAAGATACATTTGTCAAGAATCATAAGGTACAACACTTAATTATAGTCATAGGGTACAAATAAGCAATCAGGAAGTAATCAATATCAATATAAATCATAAGGATACAAGCAACAAAGTTACTTGTAGTTTTATGATTTTGTGAAAAAAATATTGCATACATTACAGTAACCATTAATAACATTTTCCACTGATTGCCTCCACACGACCTATTAGATCTCATCGATTAGGCCTCCTCCGAGTTCCATCTGCTGGTCAGTGCCGACTGGCAACCACGCGGAGGAGAGCCTTCTCGGTGGTAGCTCCGACCCTATGGAACGATCTCCCCGTGGAGATTCGTACCCTCACCACCCTCCAGACCTTCCGCACAGCCCTCAGAATCTGGCTATCCCGTCAGGCCTGGGGCTAAGATTGTAACCCGCCCGAATGGTATGAATGTTGTGTTTTAATTATGTATTGTCTTATATGTAAAAAGTCTGTTTTCCCCCCTTTCCTTTTTGGATTGTGAGCCGCCCTGAGTCCCCCCAGGGAAAAGGGCGGCATATAAATAAACCTTCTAAATCTAAATCTAAATTGCTCAGGTATATAATATTTTTGAACTAACTTTCAAACAGAACAATTTTTTCAGTCCCAGGAATTAGTTTTTCCCCCCACTCTGGCATATTTTATGGGGAGAGATCAACTTGAGGATGGCAACAGAACCTGGCTGGGACCAGTTGCTCATCATGTGGCATGACAATGCATGTTTTTGTGCACACAAGACGCAAATGTTCACAGAGAATTTGAAACAACAGCTTCTATGTTTTTAAGGTTTGCCAGATATTATAACCCAAAGGTCCTCTGCCTGAGCTAATGAGTCCCCAGAGACAGTGCTGAGCCACTGGTTAAGAGTAGGCCAACTAACCTCCTGGAAGACTTAGGCAGATCTGCTCAAGATAAACAGACACTTTAATGATCTGAACTCCCACAGATGGCTTACAGCGAGAAAGCATCGCCTGGGACCTTGATATAATCTTCCCCCCAGCTCTCCATGACCTGCTGCATCCAGTTTCCTCAAGAAAAGGGCGGGGCAACCTTCACCAATAAAAATAGAACGGGAAATCTTCACCTACCAACACTTACTTGGAAGAGGTAACAGAGGCAGTCAAGCTATTCTCCAAAGCACCTGAGGATAGATAAGAAGCAATGGGTGGAAAATAATCAAGGGGAGAAGCAACCTAGAACTGAGGAGAAATTTCCTAACAGAACAATTAATCAGTGGGACAACTTGCCTCCAGAAGTTGTGAATGCTCCAACATTGGGCGTTTTTAAGAAGATGTTGAATAACCATTTGTCTGAAGTGGTGTAGGGTTTCCTGCATGAGCAGGGGATCAGAATAGAAGACCTCCAAGGTCCCTTTCAACTCCTGTATTGTATTGTATTGTATTGTATTGTATTGTATTGTATTGTATTGTATTGTATTGTATTGTATTGTATTGTATTGTATTGTATTGTATTCTCTTCTCTTCTCTTCTATTCTATTCCATTCCATTCCATTCCATTCCATTCCATTCCATTCTAGTAGCACTGGCATTTATTGAGTCCTTGACCTTTCTGGAAGATGGACACGAACTTTTTCATGTTCACTAATGATGTTTTCCTTTGAGAAAAGAAAGAAAATATGTGTGTTATGGAGTGCCTGGTTTTACTATCAAGTGATCTAGTTTTAAAGTAATGGTTAAAGTTCCTGCCAGGCCCAGAAAATTCTGTCTGGTTTCAAGCATCATAGCAGGGGCAAAATTGAAAGGTGCTCTTTTTAGCAGAATGAAGGAAAACTAAATTTCATTAAATGTCTTTGTGGCCAGAGGCTATAATGTATTTATAATTGTGCCTCAGAGGCACAGGATATCTGGCCAGTGACATTTGTCTGGCAAGTGACTTGAGGAACAGGGCCGAAGGGGATGTTTCACATTAGGAGGTAGGGTGGTTAAGAGTAATGATAGGCCCATTCTGCCTGAAAAAACCTGTTCACATAACCCACCGATGTCAGGTTGCTGTCATGTGATGTTTCATTATGTTTTTTTCCCCTTTGTGGAGTTGGGATGGGTGTGGCCTGCATGTGAGGCATCTAGCTCCTGGGCCACCAGTTTGACACCCCTGAGTCCTAACCCTTCCTTTGTTTCCACTTTCCCAATAAAAATAAAACAAAGGGGACAATGGAAAAAGCAGCAAAAACCAGGAACCACCATAGAGGAAACTATTACCTGGCTTTAAACCTGCGTATAACTGCATACAAAACTGTATATATGTCAGGTTCCAAAGGGTTAAGGAAAACAGCCAAACACAGAGACGGTTTGAAAATGCAGTTTATTTCCTCCTGCAGGAACTGACCAACAAAACACTAAGGCAATGAATAAATTGTCAGAGCTGACATCCAGTGCTAAATACCAAATATTTGGTATTTAGACTAACACCCATCCAGCCCGTGTACGCACACCCATCACCTTGTGACCCAGAGTGAAAACCACCTGGCAATCAGTCATGGATTGTTCTCAGTCAGTTATCAGTTATGGAGTGTTCTCAGTGGAAACCACCTGGCAATCAGTCATGGAGAGTTACGGAGAGTTCTCAACTGGATTGTTTGTGGAGGAGGGAGATCCCCAGCTGGTAAGCATGATTCCTAGCAGCTCCCATAGCTTCCCTCACCTGAATGGCAGTTCTGGGCCTGTGGGCTCACTGGAGCTGACAATATAAACAAGCAAAAAACCTCACATTCACTGATCATGTCACCTTGTTAGGTTATGAAATGCCTGCAAGCAAACAACCAGACTCAGAGAGCACCAAAGACTCCATAGTCCAACTCTTGGTATAGATATTGTCTTTAAACAATAAAAGAGCCAAAATTCACCTTTCTGCTAGTAGCCATGTTATATAAAGTTGCAGCCATTGCAATATTCATATGATTAGCACAACAAGAATAATTGATTGGTTATAGCAGCACAGCAATGGATGAGATAAGGATATTGAGTTAAAGAGGGTGGCTTATTGACTCAATTCAGTATTTTTCAACCTTAACAACTTTAGGTTGTTTGGATTTTGATTCCCAGATTTCCCTAGCCAGCACGCTGGCTAAGAATTCTAGGAGTTGAAGTCAAGACTGCTTAAAATTGCCAAGGTGAACAAACACTGACTTAGACTGTGTTCCTTGAATAAAATAGAAATAACAGTTGGACTTATATACTGCTTCGTGGTGCTTTATAGCCCTCTCTCAATGGTTCACAGAGTCAACATATTGCCTCAAACAATCTGGGCCTTCATGTTACACATCTTGGAAGCAGAGGTGGGTTCCAGATTCTTTTACTGCCAGTTCACTTAGAGATGCAGGCACTTGATGTGTGCTATGCGCGTATGCACAGTAGTAAAAAAATTGCTTATGCACATGTGCAAAAACCAAGATGGTGCCGCCTATGCCACCACTGATAGAACCGGTTCAGGGGCATAGGTGGCCGAGTTACTACCTACTCAACCAAACCTGGCTGAATCGGTAGGAACTCACCTCTGCTTGGAAGGATGGAAGGCTGAATCAACCTTGACCCAGTGAGAATTGAACTACCGAACTACAGTGAGCAGAAATAACTTGCAGTAGCGCATTCTAACCATTGTGCCACCATGGCTCACGGTATATATAAGTTACTATTCTCTAGGTGTTTTCTTTTAATGGTCTTATTTCCCAGCACTATACCTGTCCCTAATCAACATTCTTAAGTCTAAATGTTTTTATGGTTGAGTTGATAGTTTATGTTCCTTGGGAAAGTAGGATTGAGGAAAGGTAATTTACTTGTCTTGACTAATGCCATTTTCATCCCTCTTCAAGAGCAAAGCATTGGTTATTTATGTGTATAGAGAGTAGTTATCCACATAAATAATTATACAAAGAACTAATTTTGTCAAAGTGATTCATTGTCTGAATCATTTATAACATGAATTTATACATGTTTGTTTGGTGAGGTTGCCTGGTAAAAAAAGTACCAATAAGGGGTACTTGCATTTAAAAAAAAACCCAACCCTGCTTCTTGGGCTATCCAAAATGGATTTACCAAATAATTGTTGTAAAAGATAAAAACTGCTTTGGAATTGGATGAAATGGATCATCATGTAAGGGTGGGCTCCAGTATCTCAAAAGACAAGATAAAGCTTGAGTGGGAGTTTGAGATGGACGACTACTTCCTTCAGCCAGGAGTGAATGGTTGTGTAAAAGAATGTCATGGGTACAGATGCCCTCTACATTGAATAGAATAGAATAACAGAGTTGGAAGGGACCTCTGCTTAGGCAGGAAACCCCACACCACTTCAGACAAATGGTTATTCAACATCTTCTTAAAAACGCCCAGTGTTGGAGCATTCACAACTTCTGGAGGCAAGTTGTTCCACTGATTAATTGTTCTATGTCAGGAAATTTCTCCTCAGTTCTAAGTTTGCTTCTCTCCTTGAATAGTTTCCACCCATTGCTTCTTCTCCTGCCTTCAGATGCTTTGGAGAATAGTTTGACTCCCTCTTCTTTATGGCAGCCCCTGAGATATTGGAACACTGCTACCCTGTCACCCCTAGTCCTTCTTTTCATCAAACTAAACATACCCAGTTCCTGCAACCGTTCTTCATATGTTTTAGCCTCCAGTCCCCTAATCCTCTTTGTTGCTTTTCTCTGCACTCTTTGTAGAGTCTCAACATCTTTTTTACATTGTGGCGACCAAAACTGAATGCAGTATTCCAAGTGTGGCCTTACAATATGGCATTATAAAGTCTTATAAAATGTTCACAGACTCTGTGTGATAGCCAACTTCAGCTTCCCCCCTTGTCTTATTTCACCCTTGTTGACAGGAGGTGACTTTCTTTAAGTAGTATTTGTTTTCTAAAAAAAGAGGAAAAAGGAAGAGTTGGTGAGATGGATGGAGAACTTAGTTGAGGTCTCCACAGTGTGAGGTGAATAAGAACAATCCTTGAGTGATTGATCAGAATTTAGATAGAGAAAACATTTTACAAAAACCACTTAAATTCCAGATAAGTCATATATACTTCTGTTCCTACGTTCCCTGTTTCCACATCTACCTGCATTTAAAAAAATATACTTCTGCATTTTTTAAAAGCTTTTTCCCCCACCATGAAAAAGTTTTGGATGCTATGTTGATCTTGCTTTGAGATTATACGTTTTTAATGTGACAATTCTTTTGCAAAATTCAGAGTGGTGAGGGGAAAAAAATTGTTAACTGCAACACAATCCACATACTAATTCAACAAGTTCAACTTCCATTGATTTATGTTTCTAATCTCTAATGGTGTGAACATTTAGCTGAAAGGTTCCCCTTGACCTCCAAAAAAGACAGTGAAAGTGGACTGTGTAGGTGATATTATGTAGCTGCCTTTATAACCATGAACTACCTAGAATCTGAGGCTCTCCATAAATTATTTGCATGCATGATTGTTTTTACTAACAGAGGGGGAAGCTTTCTGTAGAAAAAACACCTTTCTGTTTAAATGGCTCTGATTGCCATTTCATGGCAGTTCCTCTGAAGAAGACATCAATAGCACACAATCCAGAACAGAGCAGAATAACAGAGTTGGAAGGGACTGGTAGATCTAGACTCAAGCAGGAGACCCTACACCAGTGATGGCTGACCTTTTCATCGCTGCATGCTAAAAACTTGCATGCACCAATAATTCTGCCCCTGGTCCCCTGCACATGCATCTCCCACATGCACCCCGGCCCATGCATACACGGAAAAGACCTGAAAACCAGCTGGCTGGTGGGAGGCATGCATGCATGCACGGTGGAACTTAGCTGGGGCAACGGCTTGCATGCCCACATAGAGGGCTCTGCATGCCACCTGTGGCACACTGCCATAGGTTCGCCATCATGGCCCTCCACCATTTCTGACAGATAGAAGTCCAGTCTCTTCTTGAAAGCTTCCAGTGATGAAGCTCCTACAACTTCTGAAGGCAGGTTTTCCCATTGATTAATTAGTTGTGAAGTTGTGGAAGACTCTCTGTTAACTTCTTGTGATGGAAGTAAAAAGGTCTTGGGGTTTTTGTTCTTTCCCTTTTGCATTCCCTCTGCAACAGAAAAATAAGAGGCAAGGTGGTTGAGTCATGTTTATTTTATAAATACTTCCACCGCTCACAAGATTTCGTTCATTAATTGCGCAATGGAGCATTTACAATGTATTTTAAATGGCCTTTCCTCCTTTACCAGCTCCCAAAAGGGCTTTCCATTTCTTGGACTGATGAGTGATCCATAAACAAGTCCCAAATGCCTGCCTGAGTTCTCAGCTGTTCAATTAGAAACTGGGGATTCAAGTGGCTGTTTTATTTTATAACGACAGCCATCAATGTCAATTCTATGCTTGGCCTAAAAAACAAAAGCGAAACACTGTGCCCTCCCCCCCCAAAAAAAGCTTAGGGACTTCAAATCAATGCAGCAAAGGCTTGTCAAAGACAATACTACTGATGCTGTAGTAAATAATTGGCCTTCCAGGACACCAAAATTTTCATCATATTATAAAATAACCCAAAGATAAAAGGTTTAAGGTTTAAGGTTTTAAGGTTTTATTGGGATTTATATGCCGCCCTTTTCCCTGAGGGGACTCAGGGCGGCTTACAACCACAGGGGAGGGGGGTGCAAGGTCAAAAACAAAACAATATGTGCACAAAGAAAAAATAATAAAACACAACTTTCATTCAGCGATCAAACACTCGGGCGGGTAATTGGAAACCTATCCCCAGGCCTGCTGGGAGAGCCAGATCTTGAGGGCTGCGCGGAAGGTCTGGATAGTGGTGAGGGTACGGATCTCCATGGGGAGCTCGTTCCACAGGGTCGGGGCGGCAACAGAAAAGGCTCTCCTCCGTGTGGTCGCCAGTCGACATTGGGCAGAATGCCCTCAAAAGGGCAGAAGTCCTGATAATCACCATACATCAATGTTTTTCAACCTTGGCAACTTCAAGATGTATGGACTTCAACAATGTCACAAAAATGCAACCCATCTTATTGAAGTGTTTATCAATTGAGGGGTATCATTAACTATATTACTCTTGTTGATGTGCCAAAAAAGCCAACACAGTTCTAGGCTGCATAAACAGAGGGATAGAATCAAGATCATGTGAAGTGTTAATACCACTTTATAATGCCTTGGTAAAGCAACAAAGATAATTACGGGACTGGAGGCCAAAACACATGAAGAACTGTTGTAGGAACTAGGTATGTCTAGTTTAATGAAAAGAAGGACTAAGGGAGACATGATAGCAGTGTACCAATATCTCCCTCTCACAAAGAAAAGGCAGTCAAACTATTCTCCAAAGCAACTCAGGGTAGGACAAGAAGCAATGGGAGGAAACTAATCAAGGAGAGAAGCAACTTAGAACTGAGGAGAAATTTCCTGACAGTTAGAACAAATAATCAGTGGAACAACTTGCTTCCAGAAGTTGTGAATGCTCCAACACTGGAAGTTTTTAAGCAGATGTTGTATAACCATTTGCCTGAAGTGGTGTAGGGTTTCCTGCCTAAGCAGGGGATTGGACTAGTCACTAGAAGATCTCCAAGATCCCTTCCAACTCTGTTATATTATTCTATTCTATTCTAACTTCTAGAATTCCCCAGCTGGCTGGTGAATTCTGGGAGTTGAAGTCCACACATTTTAAAGTTGCCAAGGTTGAAAAACACTGCCACACAAAAAAAGCAACCCATCTTATTGAAGTATTTACCAATTGAGGGATATCATTAACTATGTTACTCTTCTTGATGTGCTATTTTTCCTCTGGCGTGGGATTTTCACTACATCAAGTTCTAAATGGTATACATGCAAAGATGTAAAGGTCATTTGCCTACAGCTCGCTATTAAGTTGGAGAGCAAATTCATATCAGCAGCTGATATCATCTAGGATGGTAATGTAGCTATCACTAAAAAAAAGAAAAAAGAAATATAACCCCAGAGAAGAAGAGAACAAAAATGGTGTACTGTGGCACAAAAATGGCATATGTTGATTTCATAGGCATAGCTGCACATAAAGAAAGCAAATGGAAGCACTAAGCTAATGTTGGCTAATCAGCTAATATTTCAATGACCTAGGAAATCAAGAAAACATCCTGCAATAAGCTGATACCTAACATGACAGTATCCATAACACTGCCAAGAAAAATGTGTTCATTGAAAGGTGACTCAGGAATAGCTTTATTTATTTTAGAAAGAAGCACCATGGTTTGAGTAGAAATATCAAGGATGTATAGAAAGTCAAAATGGTGGCCATGACTCACCATTGAAAGTTGCCCCTCTTTGGGAGAATTCTGGGAATTGAAGTCCACACATCTTAAAGTATTCAAAGTTGAGAAGAACCGCTCTAAACACATCCAGGAAGTCATGCTTCTGACTTCCTCTCTGTTCTGAAATTAGACAAACCATCTGTAAGCAGCTGTGCCATTGGAGTGGTGCGGTGGCCTAGAGGTGGAGCTCTCGCCTCACAATCAGGAGGCTGTGAGTTCGATCCTAGGCAGAGGCAGATATTTGTCTCTCTGGGCACAATGAGCATATGGTGGGATCCTCCAATTTAACAACCAGTGATCGCGCACTTTGCTCCGTGGGCATGCACAGTTTTAACAATACTTACCTTCTGCGTTACTGCTGGGGAGTAACACAGTGGAGGCGTGGCAATCCATTCTGCCGCGCGAATCAGCTGGGAAGATATTGGTCAGTATAGCACGCAGGCGGGCCACCTGATTGTCAGAGCAAACCAGTTCACTCCCAGCTGATTGTCAGTGCTACCGGTTTGCCTGAACTGGTAGAATCCCACCCCTGCATATAACCACTGAACAAATCTTGCATTGGCATCATGAAGGCCATCTGGCCGTTAAACACCCTGCTAGCTCCATTCAGTTGCCCAGACTCCACCCCACAAGGGATTATGGGGTGGTTAAATAATGATGATGATCTATAAGGAGCTGTGCCATTGTTACTCATTTCCATTCTGCAAAATTCTTCGTCACCTTGTTTTCCCAGGCATGAGGTCAAGCCTGGTTCTTGCAGATTTTATTTAGCGGCTCTTATTTGCCTGCAGACTAATATTTTAAAAGTATCCCTAAGACTGCCTCTCTTTTTCCTCTCTTGGCTTTACATGCAAATTGGGCTTGTTTAAATTCAGCTTGTAATTCTTTCCGAGAATCACTTTGAATACTATTTGAGTAGAAAAGAAGGATAACAAGAAATGAAATGAATTAAGTACACAACAGCCGCTTTTCTTGTAGAAATGGTTATGAATGGGGATATATTGCTTTTCTGGATATTTGTTTTGCTCCGTCTCGGTATTATTCTACTTTTAAATTGTTTTCTATTGTACTCTGCCCAGAGTCAGGATGAAATTGGGCAGCCTGTAAGTTTAATAAACAGACACTTTTAACCTTTCCCCAAGCCTTGTTACCGTGCTGTTTTCCAAAACAGCTGAACAGCCTGTTTAATATACCAAGGGTGGAAGTTCCTTTATTCTAGCAATCCTGAATTGACAACCAAAGCTTGCAGGATCAAGAGGGGTTGACACCCAAACTTCCTTCTCTGAAGCAGATGAGACATGAATCTCAACTTTCTGAGGTTTGCCAGAAAAATGGAAAGCCTCTCCCTGTGTCGGGAACACGGTGGTTCAGTGGCTAAGACGCTGAGCTTGTCTATCAGAAAGGTCGGCAGTTTGGCGGTTTGACTTCCTTCCTGCCTAACCAAGTGAGCTCCTGTTACTTTTCCCAGCTTCTGCCAACCTATCGGTTCGAAAGCATGTAAAAATGCAAGTAGAAAAATAGGGACCACTTTGTCGGGAAGGTAACAGTGTTCAGCGTGCCTGTGGCACTTAATCATGAAGGCCACATGAACACGGAGACATCTTCGGACAGCGCTGGCTCTTCAGCTTTGAAACAGAGATGAGCACCTAGAGCTGGGAATGAGTAGCACATATATGCGAGGGGAACATTTACCTCTATGTTGGCTGTATCAGGAAGATATCACATTGAGATGTTAAAAGAACTGACAGCCCTACTTTTTGATTGCAGTGAACAGTTTGAGGGGAAGGAAATAATATATCTTTAAGCGCCTCCCTATGTTTTATGGACTTGGGGGATACTGCCTGGTTTAAAACATGCTTGTTTAGGCTAGGTGGTTGCAGAATAACAATTGCTGCAGGACTCGGCCATCTAGTATAAAGTTTTGCTTAAAAAAATGGGTTTGAATTTGTTCTACTGCTAAACACTGTGCTATTAATCAATTTTATGGTTTTATTTTTGTGTAGAGTGTTTTAGTGGAGATCGTTTATTGTTTTCCCACAGTACATTGCTCTGGACTCCCTGCAGTAGAAGTCTGGTATACAGTACCAATAAAATAATAAATATATAAATAGAACGCCCTTTGCCTTTTCCTCTATTTCAGGAACAGAAGTTTGTTTTATTTAAAAAAAAATCTCATGTTTGAAAGCTGGCAAGGTAACTTTGGCTCAGTGACTCTCTCACTGCCCTCTTCACAAAATTGTTGTTGTTGTTGTTGTTGTGGGGAAAATAGAGGGAAGGAATATTTGTCTATATATATATATATGTGTGTGTTCTGACCCCCCTTGTCCCACACCAAAACACTCCAAGCCAAAGATACTTTACAGAATTTATTCACAGACAGACAGGTCCTCGGCAGCAAACCGGCACAGATATGCCGGGGCAGCAATCCAGCCTGCCAAACTCACAATACTGTTCATCAAACATTAGTTAATGCGTTGATCTCTGCAAAAAGGGCGTGTGCACAAGCCATCCTTTTATAGTCTGGAGAGGAGTCTAATGACCACCAGCTGAGTGCAATTACCTCCTGTAACTGCACAACTGTTCCTGACGCCTATTAACTCTTCGGTGCCGGGCATCCAGGAACAACTCACTGTTGGCATCCAGATCACTCTCCCTTGTCTCCTCCCCACTGGTCCAAGGCTCAGGTGCCTCCTGGTGGCCAACCAGCCTCTCTGCACCCTGCTCGGAGTCAGAACCCTGTCCAGGGTCCTCCACATCCTCCAGAGCCGACTCATAGGGCCCCTCACTGTCGGAGTCTGGTGGCAGCTCCAATGGCTCCTGCTGGGCCACAACATATATGTATATCAAATGCACATAGTGGCTCAGTGGCTAAGATACTGAGCTCATCAATCAGAAATGTCGGCAGTTCGGTGGTTTGAATCCCTAGTGCTGCGAAACGAAGTCAACTCCGGTTACTTGTCCCAGCTTCTGCCAACCTAGCAGTTCGAAAGCACATAAAAACTGCAAGTGGAAAAGTAAGGACCACCTTTGGTGGGAAAGTAACAGCGTTCTGTGTGCCTTTGGTGTTTAGTCATGCCGGCCACCTGAGCACAGAGACATCTTCAGACAGCACTGGCTCTTCGGCCTTGAAACTGCCCCCTAGAGTCGGGAAGGACTAGCATAAATGTGTGACAGGAACATTTACCTTTTATGCAGAGGGGGTATTCAGCAGGTTCTGCCCAGTTCTGGAGAACCGGTAGCAGAAATTTTGAGTAGTTTGAAGAACTGGTAAATGCCACTTCTTTTTTTAAAAAAAAAATTTATTTTTAAAACAAACAAAAACAAAACAACACATACAAAAAACTTTCCTCAATTTTGTCAAGCATGTCATTTGGTTACAAGCTTTTGTGCATCAGTTTTTACAATTAGAAATAAGATCACTGGTAATCCATCAAACATAAGTAAATACATCACTATCATTGAGCATTATGTGTTCAGGTTGCCATTAATATTAATCATCCATAGAGTCTACAATACTTATAGTATGGCATATTCAACTCCAGAAATAGTTTTCCATTGTTAATCCAAGTAGCTATTGAATATTTCAATTCATGTATGTATCAATTATTCATTACATCACAACTAGTCCATTTAACATATAAAAATCTTTCCAGTATAACATGATCACTACTTACAATTATACATAGCGTTCAAATCATCCCACTCTTATACATTAAATACATTATTGTCCTTTATATATCATATGATCAAGCACTCTATTTCATAGCAAAAAAACTTTAATAGCAATGACTATAACTTTCTGGTAATACATAAATAAACAATGTCATTTCCAAGTTTTTTTGTCTAACCATTGGAAAAACAAATCCCTTACTTTATAAAATTGCTCATCCTCCTGTTCTCTAATTTCAAATGTAAGTTTACTCATTTCAGCACATTCCATTATTTTCTAAATAGTTTCCTTCTGTGTTGGTATTTTCTCATTTTTTTCAATTTTTTGCAAATACAATTCTAGCAGCTGTTAAGACATTTACAATCAAATATTTCAAGTCTTTATTGTATTTTTCTGGTATGATTCCCAATAAAAAGTTCTGGTTTTAAGTCTATGTGTTTATGTATCATTTTCTCCAACCACATGTGGATTTTAGTCCAATATCTTTTAGCTTCAATACAAGTCCACCACATGTGTTAGTATGTACCCAGCGTCTGATGACATTTCCAGCATTTTTCCAATTTGTTCTTAGACATTCTTGCTATTCTCATTGGGGATAAGTGCCACCTGTAAAACATCTTATACAAATTCTCCTTATATGCAGTTGACATTGTCATTTTATAGTTTTGAGACCACAGTTTTTGCCATTTCTCTGGGTCAATCCCATGCCCAAATCCCCCCCCAAAAAAGTTAACATAGTTTCTTTAATAGCAATAGCAATAGCAGTTAGACTTATATACTGCTTCATAGGGCTTTCAGCCCTCTCTAAGCGGTTTACAGAGTCAGCATATTGCCCCCAACAACAATCTGGGTCCTCATTTTACCCACCTCGGAAGGATGGAACGCTGAGTCAATCCTCAGCCGGTGAGATTTGAACAGCCGAACTGCAGTCAGCTGAAGTAGCCTGCAGTGCTGCATTTAACCACTGCACCACCTCGGCTCTTTAACTTGTTCTTCCTGTAGCTTCAACACTAATAGATAGCCATAAAGTTTTTAAATTTCTTTTTCATCAGTACCTGTTAAAATTTTATCTAATTCAGTCATTTTGTCATAAAACCCTCCATTTTTCGATCTTCGTTGTATCTAGAATGTATTTGCACATATGAATACCAATTAATTTCAATTCCTTCCTGTTTCAAGTCTTGAATGGATTTAAGTTCACCCTCTGTATTTAATATTTCAACATGTCTAACTGTTTGTTCCTTTTTGTATATTATTGAATATGAGACTGCTTCAATGGTTGATATCCAGACTGGAATTTTTAAATAATGTAATTTCGTAACCTTCTCCCAGCTTAATAACAAAGCCTCTCTTATATAATGTCTTCTAAAGTAACCATGTGCTTTGGTTCCCTTATACCATAAGAATGCATGCCATCCCAGCAGCAAGTTGTGACCCTCTAAGTTCAAAGGCCTAACATTTCTTAACATTATCCATTCCTTAATCCACATCAGACTTGTTGCCTGGTAATATAGCTCCCAGTCGGGTAAGCCCAACCCTCCTCTTGTTTTAGCGTCTTGCAACACTTTAAGTTTTATTCTTGCTTTTTCCCCCCGCCATATAAATTTTAACACCATTTTATTTAGATCTTCAAAATAGTCTTTCCCCAACCTGATTGGGATTGTCTGGAACAAGTATAAGATTCTAGGTAAAATGTTCATTTTAATTGTTGATATTCTCCCAATCATTGGTAATTGTAGATTTTCCCATTTCATTAAGTCCGTTGCAATTTGTTGCTTCAATCACAGATAGTTATCCGCTTTGAGAGTACTACATCTAGCTGTTAAAGAAATCCCCAAATATTTGACCTTGTTCGTAACTTGCATCTCCAAGATTTCCGCCAATTCTTCTTTTTGTTTTGATGGTATGTTCTTTGTCAAGATCTTTGCTTTATCTTTATTTATTTTCAAGCCTGCTACTTTTCCATATTCCTCAATTCTTTCTATCAATTTAGGTGTAGATTCAAGTGGCTCCTCGAGAATGAAAACTAAATCATCTGCAAACACTTGCAACTTATATTCTTCTTTTTTAATAGTCATTCCCTTTATTTCTTCTTCTTCTCTGATCCTTCTATTTAAGACTTCTAGCATTAAGACAAAAAGTAGCGGTGATAACGGGCAGCCTTGTCTCGTACCCCTCTTTATTTCAACAGGATCTGTCAATTCTCCATTTATCATTATCTTAGCTGTTTGCTTGTGATATACTGTTTGTATAGCTTGAATAAAATTCTTACCAAAGTTCATTTGTTTCATTTGTTGTATCATGAATCACCAGTTCACATTATCAAAAGCCTTCTGCACATCAAGAAACATCAAGGACATTTGCTTTTCAGAATGAGCCTCATAGTATTTCAAGGTGTCCAAAATTATTCTTATGTTATCCTTAATTTGTCTCTTTGGTAAAAAAAACCATTTTGATCTGGGTGGATAAAACCGTTTAGATATTTTTTAAGTCTCTCTGCCAGTATAAATGCAAATAACTTATAGTCTGAGTTTAGTAAAGAGATTGGTCTATAGTTCTTAATTTGCGTCAGGTCTGCCTCCTCTTTAGGTAGCAATGTGATATACGCTTCTAACCATGAATTAGGTATTTTACTTTCAACTATTACTTCATTCATAACTTCTAGAAGCAGAAGAAACAAGGATTCCTCTAGTGTTTTGTAAAATTCTACTGGTAGGCCATCCGGTCCCGGGACCTTCCCATTATTTTGTCTTTTAAGAGCTTCAATTAGCTCCATCATTGTTATTTTACCTTCTAGTATAGTTGTAATGTCGTTTGGTATCTGGGGGAGATTGGCATCCTGTAAGTATTGCTTGACTCCTCCCTCTTCTATATTCTGACTGGCCCCACCTCCATCTATTCTCTGCCTCCTGAGTCCCAGTTGATCGGGAGATAATGGGGATTTTGCAGTAACCTTCCCCTGCCATGCCCACCAAGCCACACCCACCAAGCCATGCCATGCTCACCAGGCCATGCCCACAATACCGGTAGTAAAAAAAATTGAATCCCACCACTGCTTTTATGTATATCAAAGTTGGGATAAAAATCTAATAATAATAAACCCATGATTATACTTCTTCCCTGCTCAAAAGGATATACTACGTTTCTACTTGAATCTTCTAAATGTCTTCAAATGTAGTTTCACTTGGAGCAGATATTTGACATGCTCCAGACTGAAAGTTACTTCTGGATGCTTTTTCTACATTTATTCAAGTTCCCCAGATAAGAAACCAGCATGAGATATTTTAGATATTTTTTTTCTTTTTCCAGTGCATTTCACAGAAGATAGAGGTTGTGTTGCAAGATCCACTGAACCACAAACATATGCTGTGGCCTAAAATTGGGCAAGACTAAGTTATTGTTCTGTGTTGTTTTTATAGTAATAGCGCTTACACTTATATACTGCTTCATTGTGTTTTACAGCCCTCTCTAAGTAATTTACAGATATTGCCCCCAACAATCTGGGTCCTCAATTTGCCAACTTTGGAAGAATGGAAGGCTAAGTCAACCTTGAGGATCTGGCCCATGGGGTCAACTTGGAAATATCGAAGGACCGGTCCTCTGTGCCTCTGCCAGCAAAGCTCCATTTTAGCTGGTAGAGGGTTGCAGGAAGCTGTCGCAGCCAAAAACAGAGCTCAGGAGCCCATTTTCACTGGCAGAGTGCTCAGGCCACCACAGGGTCCCCTGACACGAGTGACATTGAGCTGGCCACATCCACTGTGGCCATGTCTACCCCATCCCCCCAAGGTCAAACACAACCCTGATGCAGCCCTCAATGAAATCACGTTTGACCTCCCTATTTTAGAGTGTCTGAAGTTATAAGGAAAGCTAAGAAATTGAAAAGTTCTGGAAGAAGGATGTGTCCAACCATGACAAGAAATAGCAATAGCAATAGCAGTTAGACTTATATACCACTTCATAGGGCTTTCAGCCCTCTCTAAGCGGTTTACAGAGTCAGCATATCGCCCCCAACAACAATCCGGGTCCTCATTTTACCCACCTCGGAAGGATGGAAGGCTGAGTCAACCTTGAGCCGGTGAGATTAGAACTGCTGAACTGCAGATAACAGTCAGCTGAAGTGGCCTGCAGTACTGCACCCTAACCACTGAACCACCTCGGCAATCACCATGGATGCAGCTGTGAAGTTATTAGAAAAGCTTGGCTTAAAATAATCTTTATTTTTACTTTTACAATAGCTTCACCCAGGTTAGAACCTAGTTTTGAGCAGTCCTTAGAAAACTAGGAGTTGCAATCCCAACATATATGGAGTTGTCAGGTATGGGTGGAAGAATCATCTAAAATTACACCTGATTTTTCCAGTTGGAAGTAGGCAACCCTACTTAGGTCTGATGAATAAATGCACCAAGTGCATCAACATTGTAATGAAACCAGCCAAATCAAGCATGAAAAGGAGGTTGTTATATTTTTTGGGGAGAGGCAAATAAACTAAGAAACACTCCATTCTTATACTGATTTGTCCGCATGAAGCAGTATGTCTAGTTTTTCATTAGTTCCTTCAATGCTGGTTATCAATAGCATAGCAATCACAAAGTATGTGCATGCTTGTGTGTTTGTGTGCAAGTATGGGTGAGAGGGGGGGGGAAAAGAGAGAGAATCCTTTCTTGCTTTAAAAAAGGATTACACAGCAGTCACTCTAACTAATAGTGGGCCTCCCATTGCTAAATACTGGTCAAGTTCTGTCTTTTTGAGGAAGCTATTTTCAGAAATGCAATTACTCTGTGGGAATTATAAGGGCTCTAGAAGCCAAATGCTGGCACAGCTAAAGAAAGAAGCAGGTAGTTAAACTTCCTGACTTGGTTAAATAAATGAAGATGGCCTATCACAATAGTCAAAGTCTTAAGTTCTAGTGCTTCTGGTTTGACATAACACTCAGCCATGCTGTGGTCCTGCTTAGATGGTGAAAGAAAGGTTAATATGGTCTGATCTCTTAATATTCCTCATCCAACTACTGACACCAGCCCAAATCATCAGGGGAAAAAATGTCTAACCACTTAAACATCAATCTACTGCTCTGCCTTTGAGAGGAGAATTTTTTCTCTCCCCCATTTCCCACAGATTGAGACACTATGGGAGATTTTTTTTAATGGTTTAAGTGATAGAGACAAAGTTCCAAAAGGATTGCTTTAGAAAAGGAAGGAAGGAGGGAAGGAAGGAAGGAAGGAAGGAAGGAAGGAAGGAAGGAAGGAAGGAAGGAAGGAAGGAAGGAAGGAAAGAGGACGGAAGAAAAAAGAGGGGGGGAGGAAGGAAGGGAGAGAAAGAGGAATGAAGAAAAAGAAAGAAAGAAAGAGAATAGAATAGAATAGAATAGAATAGAATTCTTTATTGGCCAAGTGTGATTGGACACACAAGGAATTTGTCTTTGATGCTCTCAGCGTACATGAAAAGACAAGATACATTCGTCAAGAATCATAAGATGCAACACTAAATGATAGTCATAGAGTACAAATAAGCAAATCATACTAGGAAACAATCTATATAAATAGTAAGGATACAAGCAACAAAGTTACAGTCATGCAGTCATAAGTGGGAGGAGATAGGTGATAGGAACAATGAGAAGACTAATAGTAATAGCAATACAGACTTAGTAAATAGTTTGGCAGTGTTGAGGGAATTATTTGTTTAGCAGAATGATGGCATTCGGGAAAAAACTGTTCTTGTGTCTAGTTGTTCTGGTGTGCAATGCTCTATAGGAAGGAAGGAAGGGAGGGAGGGAGGGAGGGAGGAAGGGAGGAAGGGAGGAAGGAAAGAAGGAAGGAAGGAAGGAAGGAAGGAAGGAAGGAGAGGGGGAAGGTTTTATTTAAATGTCAAATTATTTTAAAAAATATGATTTAAAAATATGATTATTTCCCATGTATATACTAGACGTCAACTTAGCCAAAAGGCCAAGAATGGACACCATACCTTTCTCCTATTATACTGAAGATTAGAAACCCTGTCCTGTCTGATGTTTATAGTAATTATGCCTTGGGTGGCCCATATGTCATTGTGAATTGGCAACACCTCATTGTGGTGGAGGGTCTTGCATGCTGTAGTGAGCCTCCTACAATCATAGCAAAAGAAGGAAGGTCAAAATATCACCAAAGATGAGAGAGCTGAAGAGATTTCAAAAACATGATATCTCCAACTAGGTCTGCTTCAGCTTCAGTCCCAGAGGCTTTGCCATTCCATCTGCATGTCTTATAATTAGATAACAAGAGACATAAATGGGTTTCTAAGGGTCTTTCCCCCCCCTCTTTTGGATGGTGGAACCAAGGCTGAAGAGTTCAAAACAATTTTCTGCCACGCTTCCTCCTGAGCTCCATAGATGTGGGAGCACTCAGCTGCTTTGCCAAGAGTTTAAAATGAGAAATTTCAAGGGCTATTGAGCGCTCCGTGAATTTTCACAGGAGTTCAGCGCAAACCTATTTAGCACAGGTGTTGGGGTAATTGTGATGCATTGAGAGAATTTGTAATGCTCAATGGTCCTCCAAGGTCCACCTGCTGAAGACGATGAGTAGAGTAGTGGGATACCGGGGATAATGTGTATGTGTGTGAGGAATGTTGCCATACACTACAATTTTGGTGATAGGATATCCTTCTTGTTTTTCAGCCTTCTTACCACTGGACCACATTTCTCAAAACCCTCAAAACTAGAGTGCATTTAGACAAATGAACAAATTGAACTTTTAGCCAAGCTCACTTAGGGGACAAGAATTTTCTTCAAGTTTACTAATCTAATTTGATAGTTTTGCTTTGTACTTTGGACGTAAAGGAAGAAGTGGGGGGTAGCTAATATCACTGTACGTCTTCAGTGATTAATTTGATTCAGAGTACAAACACACCCATACACACACACACAAACTTTTTCTAAGGGTGTTGTAGCTTTGTAAAAAGGACAAATGTTTCAACTGAATATTTCGCAAGGAAAAGAGAAAGTGCATTCGTATACCAAACTCTCCATCTCCTGGTTTCTAGACCAGTATCTTAACCACTGTATGAAATTGAAGGGGCATAGTGATCAAACTAATACTTGCTGTTTGCTTCTGATATGATATACTGCTAGAAAACATTTATTAGCTTTGCTTTTGGTTTCTGCTTTTATTATTGTATACTGACAGAAATTAGTTGTTAGGAACTAATTCTACCTTATTGTAGCCTTGATACTGGTTGGCATTAGTCAGGAGTGGGTTCCTGCCATTTCTAACCTCTTCTATAGAAGAGGTTTCACAAATCTACAGTGTTGTTTAGAACTGGTTCCAGCTCCCTCCCCCCACCCGTCCCCACATCATCAAGATGAAGAGTGAGAAGAGGAATTCTGGGCTCCACAAGTCCACAAGTCTTAAAGCTGTCAAGTTTGAACACCCCTGGGGGTTTTTCTAAAGGGTTAGGGGTGCAAGGGTCTTGTAACTTGACAGCTTTAAGACTTGCGTGCTTCAAATGCCAGAGTTTCTGAGCCAACATTTTGGTTGCTAAGCAAGAGCGTTGTTAAGTGAGTTTCATTTTACAAGTTGGCCGCGCACACCCAGTCACTACCCGGAGGAGAGCCTTTTCAGTAGTAGCTCCGACCCTTTGGAACGACCTCCCCGTGGAGATTCGTACCCTCACCACCCTCCAGACCTTCCGCACAGCCCTTAAGATCTGGCTATCCCGCCAGGCCTGGGGTTAAAGATTGGGATCCGTCCCCACCCGAATGATGAATGAATGTTGCTTCTATTTTTAATTGTGTATTGTCTGTATATGTCATTACGTGTATCCTCTCCCTATAGGTTGTAAGCCACCCTGAGTCCCCTCAGGGAAAAGGGCGGCCTATAAATAAAAGCAATCAATCAATCAATCAATCACATGACTGCCAAGCCACACTCAATCAGTCACATGGCCAGCAAGCCACTCCCACAAAGCAGGCCACACCTACAGAAGAGGTTGTAAAAAAAAATAAAACCCACCACTGACATTAGTGCAAAGTTTGTTATCTCACTTCTATGTCTTGCTTCTGTTCTTGGATTCAAAAGCTAGACACATCCTTGAAAATATAGCAGAAACTGTTACCCAGGAATACCAGGCCCCATAGATAAAGGAACTAGAGTAAGGAGTTTTCCTGCCTCATAAATTTTGAATCCTGAAAACATTCTGCTGAATAAATAACTTGGCCAGGGAGGGAAACCGCCCCTACACAAGGCTATAGGAGTGCCCCATAGGTAAGGTAGACAGAGATAGTGGCCTGAACAAAGAATGCTTTAAAGACCATGTTGGTAATGAACCTTTGTCTCTGATTGGGTAAACTTTGTTTCTTTTGGTGTAAAATGCATATAATACTCTGAAACACTCTCACAGGGGTGTGGCTCAGAGGTGGGTTTCTGCCGGTTTGCTCCGGATCGGACAAACCACTAGTGGTGGCAGCGGGAGGCTCTGCCTGCCCGCCCCGGGTGCTTCTGCGCATGCAGCATCACATGCGCATGCACAAGCAAACCAGTAGTAAAATAAATTGAAACCCACCACTGGTGTGGCTATTCCTTACATGCATTTTGTCTGTATGTTTTGGATATAGTTTTGTCACCCAAACTTTTTACTTAGGCCATAAATAAAAAAACTGTTATTTTTTGGAAGCCTCATCTTGAGTCTCACTCTCTTTGGTATTTCAGTGGCTTTAGGAAACTTCTGGGACCTTATAAAATAATGTTTGGCTCTCTGTTTCTTTTCTGTTTCAATTAACACCCACTAGGATTCCGAAAGGGATGTGGTGGCTCAATGGCTAAGACGCTGAGCTTGGCGATCAGAAAGGTCAGCAGTTTGGTGGTTCAAATCCCTAGCGCTGCATAACGGAGTGAGCTCCGTTATGTCCCAGTTACTTATCCCAGTTTCTGCCAACCTAGCCATTGGAAAGTGTATAAAAATGCAAGCAGAAAAATAGGAACCACCTTCAGCATTTAGTCATGCCAGCCACATGACCACGGAGACATCTTCAGACAGCACTGGCTCTTTGGCTTTGAAACAGAGATGAGCACCGCCTCCTAGAGTCAGGAACAACTAGCACATATGTCCGAGGGAACCTTTACCTTTACCTAACATTCCTAAAAACTTTCTATAAAAAAAAGAGAAAAAACTTTTAAGATAATTTATGCATTGGAACTACAGCTTCCCTTCATTTTATTTTAGTCTTTTGATAGTTTAGGAAAACAGATGTTTGCAATACTCACTCCCTTTCACTTGGGGGAAAAATGGTGATACAGAAACTGTTTTTGTTGTTGTTGTTGTTGCTGCTGCTGGTTAAACTTTGGTGAGATTCAGAGCCTTTGGGGCTGGTTGGTAGCCTAACAGCTCGAGTCCTAACCAAGGACCTAGGAACTGTTAAGGTAACATCAGAGGATATAAGTTATTCCAAGTAGGGTGGTTTTTTGTAGAATCAGAATATTCAAGTCAGGTAAATTTAGAATTTTCAAATAACGAGGTAGCCCTTTAGGTATTGCTCCATGGGTTCCAATTACAATTGGGACAACACATGATTTCTTTTTCCACAGTCACTCAACCTCAATTTGCAAGTTCCGGTATTTTGTGATTTTTTTCTTGCTGTTTATCTTCAATTTGTGCAACACCAGGTATTGCAATGTCAATTAACCATATTTTTTTCTTTTCAATTATTGTTATGTCAGGTGTGTTGTAGGCCAAGTGCCTGTCAGTCTGGATTTTGAAGTCCCACAAGATTTTGCCCTTCTCATTCTCTAAAACCTACTCAATCTGATGGTCCCAGTGGTTTTTGCTGTACTCAAATCCAAACTTTTGGCACAATTTCCAGTGAATGATCTTATCAACATGGTCATGGCATTGTAGATAGTCAGTTTGTGAAATTTTGCTGCACCCACTGATCAAGTGGTCAACTGTCTCATCTTTCTCATTACAGAGGTGACATTTGCTGTTGGTGGTAACATGTTGAATTTTTGCCTTCATTCAGTTTGTGGCTAAGGCTTGTTCTTGAGCTGCCAAAATAAAGCCTTCTGTTTCTTTTTTCAGTACTCCTGATCTTAACCAGTTCCAAGTTAGTTTTTGGTCAGCTTTGCCTTCAATACTTTTCAAGTATTGGCCATGCATAGCTTTGTTTTTCCAATTATCAGCTCACTTCTCAATTACTTCTTTCTTATATTCAGCTTTTAACTTAGTTTTCTTCAAAAGGCCTCCTTTATTTACTTCCTTAATCATTAGTTCTTCGCTTATTATTATTATACAATTGTATCACAGTGGCCAGTTGTTTTGCTGGATTTGGCATTGGTTACTAGTCGGACCCCACCCAGGGGCCTAGGACGTCGTAACATATTTTCGTAATATGCATGCAGATCCAAGCAGTGCGGCTTTTTGCATTTGACTGATGGTGATTTTGTCAATTTTTAACTGTTTTAAATGTAATTCCAGTTTTTTTGGAATAGCACCCAGTGTGCCAATTACCACTGGAATTACCACTGCTGGTTTGTGCCATAGTTGTTGAATTTCGATTTTTAAGTCCTGGTATTTTGCGATTTTTTCATGTTCTTTCTCGGCGACCCTGCTATCACCTGGTATTGCAATGTCTATGATTGTGACCTTATTTTTCTCAACCAGTGTGATGTCTGGTGTATTATGTGCCAGTATTTTGTCCGTTTGTATACAGAAATCCCACAAGATCTTGACCATCTGATTTTCAGTGACTTTTTCAGGCTGATGTTCCCACTAGTTTGTTGCTCTTTTAATATTATAATTTTTGCACAAATTCCAATGGATCATTTGTGCTACTGAATTGTGCCACAATTTATAATCAGTCTGCGTGATTTTTTTACAGCAGCTGAGTATGTGATCAACAGTTTCATCAGCTTCTTTGCAAAGTCTGCACTTGGCATCATCAGAGGATTTTTCGATTTTGGCCTTAATGGCATTTGTGCGGATAGCTTGTTCTTGAGCAGCCAGGATTAGTGACTCTGTTTCTTTCTTTAATGTCCTGTTGTTAACCATAACCAAGTTTGTTCACTGTCCACTTTATCTTTTATTTTTTCCAGAAATTGGCCATGCAGTGCTTTGTTCTGCCAACTCTCCATTCTTGATTTTATCACATCTTTTCTGTATTCTTGTTTCGTCTGTTGGGCCTTCAGTAGATTTTTGTTCTTTACTTCGAATAATAGATGTTCTTGACTTTCTTTTAAATAATCAGCCAGTGCATGTTTTTCTTCTTCAACTGTTTGCTTCACATGTAGTAATCCTCTGCCACCTGATTTTCGGGGCAGGTAGAGTCTATCAGTATCACCACGTGGATGTAAACTGTAGTGCATTGTCATTAGTTTCCTGGTTTTTCGGTCCAAAAGGTCCAAATCAGCTTGTGTCCAGTTAACTATACCAGCTGTGTATCTTATAACTGGTATTGCCCAGGTATTTATGGCCTTGATTGTATTTCCACTATTCAATTTAGATTTCAAAATTTTCCTAACTCTGTTGGTGTACTCTCGCCTGACAATAGTTTTTACTTCTCCATGCTTGATATTATCCAACTGCAGAATGCCTAAGTATTTGTAGGCTTCATTTTCGTTGCATTTAATTAGTTGGCCATTGGGCATTTCAATTCCCTCACATGCAGTGATTTTGCCTCTTTTTATGGATACAGTGGCACATTTTTCCATGCCAAACTGCATTGAAATATCGGTGCTGAATACTCGGACTGTATTTGTCAATGATTGGATTTCTATTTCTGACTTTTCATAGAGTTTCAAATCATCCATATATAGTAAATGCGAAATTTTTTCAGCTTCTTTGGCTGTTTGGTAGCCTAATTTCATTTTTTTTAAGATTACTGATAGTGGGATCATTGCGATGATGAATTGAAGAGGTGAAAGTCAATCACCCTGGAAAATTCCTCGCTTGATATTAACCATTCCATAGATCTCATTCCCTACTGTCAACTCAGTTCTCCATTGTTTCATCGCCTTTTCAGTAAAGGATGTAATATTTTTGCTAATGCCAGTTGTTTCTAAGCATTTTATGATCCAACTATGTGGCAGTGAGTCAAATGCCTTTTTGTAATCAATCCAGACCATATTCAAGTTCATTTTTCTGTTCTTACAATTTTCTAATATCATTTTATCAATTAGGAGCTGATCTTTTGTGCCCTTGCTCCTTCTTTAGTTGCCTTTTTGCTCTACTGGCAAGATGTTGTTTGTTTCCAAATAATCCATCATGTTATCTGAAATAATGCCTGTGAGTAATTTGAAGGTTGTTGGCAAGCATGTTATTGGTCTGTAGTTTTCAGGTGTTGTTCCTTTAGTTGCATCTTTTTGAATGAAGTATGTTTTTCCAGTTGTTAACCATTCATCAATTTGGCCCTTTTGTAAAATTTCATTCAGTTGCCTGGCCAATATTGCATGTAAACTGGTCAGATATTTGAGCCAGAAACCATGTAATTGGTCCTTTCCAGGTGATGTCCAATTCTTTACCTTTTTTACTCGATTTTTGACCATCTCAGTTGTTATTTCTAATACTTGCATTTGTTTGTTGCCAATGCTTTTCTCAAAGTCATGCATCCACTTTGCTTCCTTATTGTAATCCTTTGCATTTTCCCACAATTCTTTCCAGAATTCAACTGTGGCCTGCTTTTCTGGTTTTTCACTTTTGGTGTCACCATTCACATTAAAACTTTGATAAAAACGCCGTTGGTCTGATCAAAATTGCTGATTTTGTTTATATTGGATGATTCGTGCCTCATATCTTTCAATTTTTCTAGTTATTGCTGTTATCCGCTGTTTTACAATCTCTACAGCTTCATTGATGTTTCTTGTATCCAATCTATATCTTCTGATTAGCCGATCTATGGTTTTGTTGTTTTTAAGCCACTCATGCATGTTCTTTAAGTTACTAGCATCTGCCCTTAATTTTTTGACTTTTTGTTCTAATCGGATTTTCCACTTTGGCTTTGATGCTTTTTCTGTTGTGTGACTAGGTACTTTGATTTTAATGCCTAGTTCATTAGTGACTATTACAGCTGCACTGTACATTAACTGGTTCATTTCCAAGATGGATCCCGATTCAATTGTTGAAAACACTGCATTAACCATTTTCATGATAGGGGCCAAAATTTTCTTAGGCACAGTTTTTAGTGATGGTAAACATTGTCTTTCCTCATTAAGCAGAAAATGCTCCATGATCTTATCCTTCAATTCTTTTTGTTTTTGAGTTAGTTCATCAGTTGGTTCAGTGATAACTGGTTCTAGTGGTGGTGGTGTTATTTCTTCCCCGAGAGCTTCTTCTGGGAGTTCTACTGTAATGTCTTTAGTTGTGTCTTGAATATCAGTTATTTCTGCTTGTGATATTGTTTTTTTGGTTTTGCAATTTGCCTGAATTTCCTCAAGTTCAACTTCACTAAACACTTTATTCCATATAATAAATCGCCTTTGATCTGCTAGTCGTTGTTCACTAACATTTGAATCTGGATATTGTTCTTTCCATAATTCATACATTCACTTTAAATTCATACATTCGTTTTTTTCTGGCTCTGAGTTGTAGTAACAGGCCATTATGACACGGTTTTCATCTGCACTATATTTTTGTCATTTTGTTGGCTGGTCCACTTGTAGCCCACTTGTCGACGGATGTCCAGGGACCCCAACATCCGCCGCGGACCTTGTTAACCCGCGCGACGACCAATGCAGTATAAAATATTTATTCGTTTCTTTCATCATATTGTATGGGCTAGTGGGGTTTTTTTATGGGGCCAGTTGCCAACCTGACCCCAACCCTCCTCCTTTCTCATCCGGGCTTGGGACCGGCAACGGCGGAGTTGTTGTTGTTGTTGTTGTTGTTGTTGTTGTTGTTATTATTATTGATATTTAAAAGCACTAACGATAAAACACATCAGAAAAGGATCAAGGAAAGCAAAAAGCAGATGGAAAAAGATTTACAAATTAGATAACATTGAACCACAATCTGAAAAAAATCTGCATTAATTCAGAGTCAGGGAACAGTTAATATATTTCAATCTTGTGAAAAGTGAAAACCAAGCTTCTCCAGGTCCATATGCAGAAGGAATTGCTTCCAAGTTGAATTAAATTCTGTATCAGACTTATTTTTCAAATACAAAGTTATTTTTGACATTGATGCATAGTCCTGCAGTGAAGTTTACCGTTCTGCTAAAAAGGGAATTATATGTGATTTCCAATAAGCAGCATGAAATATCCTAGCAGCTGTTATCATGTGCAGAGCTCACTCTGTGTACTTTGCAGGAATGGAAGACTTAGTGATGCTTAACCAAAAAACAGCTGGCAGAAAAGAGAATTCCACCTTTAAGATCTCTTCCATTCTATCATAAATTGCTTTCCAGAATTGTTGAACTTTTTATAACATTGCCACCAAACAAAAATGGTACGGCTTGATTACTGCTTTTCCAGCAATTTCTGTAAAATGAACGATACCTTTTGGCTATCAGCACTACAGTAATATACCAACGGTAAAACAATATGTGCCACGTTAAGTTCATAGTAAAACTAATACCCCAAATTCTTATGGAATAGTTTGCCTCCAGAGGTTGAGAGTGCTCCATCACTGGAGGCTTTCAAAAAGAGAATGGAGGACCATTTGTCTGAAATGGTATAGATTCACCTGCTTGAGCTAGGGGTTGGATTAGAAGACCTCCTAGATACCTTCCAACTCTATTATTCTATGATTCTACAATAATCATTTTCTACCCATCCATTTCATTGATTCCACCCACTATCCATTCAGAGCTGAAGAGGCTTCTTGGATGAGAAGCGAAACGTTGAGCCGAGGTGGCTCAGTGGTTAGGGTGCAGTATTGCAGGCCACTTCAGCTGATTGCTATCTGCAGTTCAGTGGTTCAAATCTCACCGGCTCAAGGTTGACTCAGCCTTCCATCCTTCCAAGGTGGGTGAAATGAGGACCCAGACTGTGGGGGCAATATGCTGACTCTGTAAACCACTTAGAGAGGGCTGAAAGCCCTATGAAGTGGTATATAAGTGTAACTGGTATTGCTATTGCTAAAAACCAGAAAGTCCAGTTGCCTCTTGGAAAAAAGCACCTTTGGGATGCACCTTGATGAAAATAAACATTTAAAGTGAACGATGATAATCTGGCTAAATCTTTTTCTGTATTTATCTCCTACAGGTAGTTCTCGAATTACAATTAGAATCGGGATCAGAATTTCCATTGATAAGCAAGTTGGTTGTTAAACAAACTGCACTCAATTTTACAACCTTTTCTGCCATGATTGTTGAACCAATCATTGGAGTTGTTAAGTGAGTCATGCAGCTGCTAAATCAATTAGGCATCTGCCATTGACTTTGCTTGTCAAAAGCCATCTGGGAAGGTCACAAATGGTGATCCTGTGACCCTGGGATCCTGAAACCGATCATAAATACTTCCCTGTTGCCCAACAATCAAATTTTGGTCATATGACTCTAGGAATACTGCAGTGGCTGTAAGTGCAAGGACCAATAGTAGGTCACTTTTTTCAGTGGCATTGTAACTTTGAACAGTCACTAATGAATGGTTGTAAGTCGAAAACTACCTGTACTTTCAATAAACTATCTATAAGTAAATAAGTTCTTAAATTTTTGTTTGCATCCAGCCAAAGTTATTTATGGAAATAATCTGGAAGTTCTGGTCCCATGATAAATGTAAGACAGCTGTAAAATAATATAATCCAATCTGCAAAGCAAGTTAAACACCTGGTTTGGTAATATGGTTTAATATTCAGTACTGCCAATACTCACTGTTCTTTCAGATCTTGTAAAATCTTAAGCTTCATCCACAATCTGTTATTTAACTGTGTAATATTAGCGGATTGTCTCTGCTTCTTTCTCAAAATTCTATTCTATTCTACTCTATTTTTCGGTTTAAGCAATAAGCATTAAAACATTATATTCAATTCTTGTTGGAATTATTTTAAAGAAAAGAAGCCTTCGTAAAATATTCATTTTACTGCTGATATTCTTCCTAACCAGCACACTTTTAGCATCTTGAAATAATTCACCATGATGTCCCCCCAACTCTGTAACTGAAATAAATCTTGACTTGTTAAACAGATTCCCAGATATCTGATTAGTTGAACAGTAATATTAAAGCCTGTGATTTCCTGCAGACATTGCTTTTCTTCTTTGAGTGAATCCCATTTGACCCATTTGAGTCTGGTCCTTATTTATCTGACAGCCAGAGTCTAAAAAACACCTGATCCCTGCCTATGGAGGGCTAACATGGTTCATAGGTTTCTTGGACAGAAATGTGCTGAAATACATTTTCTGTCAGACATACTATATGTTGGGTCTTTTTAATAGCACTTACAGCAATAGCACTGAGACCTATACACTACCCCATAGTACTTTACAGTACTCTCTAAGTGGTTTACAAACTCAGCATGTTGCCCCTGACAATTTGGCTCCTCATTTTACTGACCTCAGAAGGATAGATGGCTGAATCAACCTCGAGCCCATCAGGCTTCAGGCTGTGGGCAGAGTTTGCCTGCAATACTGCACTTTAACCACTTGTGTCACCAAGGCTCCTGTTAAACGCCAATCTTAAACTCAGATTGGAAAGGTAGAATGAGAAGGGTAATAGGGAAGGAAGTGGGCATCTACAGGGGCCATCAAAAAATGGGTAGCTGTGACTACCCAAATGAAGTCCTGCTCCTTTTTTTCATAGGTCACACATTTCAGGTAGGCAAGACAGAGAAGTTTTTTGATTGCACTGTGATGATTACCATCTTATTTTTTATGAAGTGGCTTTGTTACAATTTTGATGCTTTCTTTCTTTGTATCAGAAGCATCTTAAAATAAAACATGCTATAAAATTAAAAATGCAAGACTAGAATGTGTGCAAGTTAAACAGATCTAGCCTAGAAACTGGCTACTTTAATTCTGTTCTGTTGTGCTGCCTTGAAGGCAGGTGTACATATGTGTTGTTGTCTGCATATCTCACAAAGGACAGAAAACACGAGATAGCCATAGTTGTGCAGAGCATCTCCGGATCATGTTGTGCCTGCACCAGAGGTGGGTTCCTACCAGTTTGCACCTATTCGGTAGAACCGGTTCATCAAATCTACCGAACCGGTTAGAAGAGGTTCCACCAGTGGACCCGGAAAGCAGGCCACACCTACAGAAAAGGTTCCAAAATTTTTTGAAACCCACCACTGGTCCTTGGATATGATTATTCTACACTATCATGCTCATATTTATAAAACTCAGTGCCTCTGTGAAAGGTAAGGATGACTACTGCCTTTGTGGTGCAATCAGAACATTGTGTGTGTTGAAGTGGTATTAACGCAAACCAAAGATGCCTTTTAAAAAACAAGTTTACATCATATTCTTATGCATGCCAGTGCCGTGTGTGAGGTAATTTAAGGTGGTTCTGACAAGTGTCATCAGCATCTTCATATCCGGCACATGGGCGGCAAGCCACTCCCATCCAGTCACATGGGTGGCAAGCCACTCCCACAAAGGAGACCACACTCACAGAGTAGGTTCGAACAATTTTTGAAACCCACCACTGGCCTGCACATAGTCTATGTGACAATTTTCATACTTCTCAGCTTTCACCAGATTCAGGTGTCAGCTCCTCCATTGGTTCCATCCAGTGTTGGGTTCTTTGTAGCTTTCCATAACTCTGATATTGTGGATTCTCTTTCTCCTTCTGCTTTTCTGTTATAATAAAAAGGACATCTCCTCTCCGCTCCTGCACAAAGTAGTTAATGGTTGAAACTTCCTCGCTTCACCACTCAGCAACAGTTGAAGGATTTGCAAGGAGAGGACTTGGCCCCTGGTGATGTAATGACACGGCTCGCAGGTCTCCTTGAACTAATGATGCTGGTAATAATTAAAAGAAAATTAGCAAAATGAAGGGAATTATTTCATTCTCCCATTCACCAAAAGGCGGTGCAGAAATTTCTTCCATTCATGCTGTCAAGAGGGGAAAAAAAGATAATAGCAAAGAAGAAAAGCAATGATCAGGCAGATCTATGGCTGTGAAGGAGCAGCCTCTCCTCCTCTTCAAGAAAGTATAGACTCTTGAAAACTTTGTATTTCAACAGGAGCCTTTTATTGAAAAGGGGTGAAAGCAAGTCAAAATTCAAAGCAGGCTCTGAGGTCCCTCAGGGCACACAACAAGGATAAAGGAAATTAGGAACCCCGCCCCAGAGTCCGATGTGGATTCTGCCAAGCTGCAATTGTGAAGATGTTATTGTACCGGCCTCCCTGAGAAAGGGATAAGAAGAGTTTCTCAGGGCCATCTTCCAGGGTTGCATAATCCACATGGTCCTCCCTCCCCTTGCATTCCCCAAGAGGTGAAAACTTTCCAGGCATCTGAGGTGCCAGGCAATGGCTATAGCAATAGCAATAGCAGTTAGACTTATATACCACTTCATAGGGCTTTCAGCCCTCTCTAAGCGGTTTACAGAGTCAGCATATCACCCCCACAGTCTGGGTCCTCATTTTACCCACCTCAGAAGGATGGAAGGCTGAGTCAACCTTGAGCCGGTGAGATTTGAACCGCTGAACTGCAGATAACAGTCAGCTGAAGTGGCCTGCAGTACTGCACCCTAACCACTGCGCCACCTTGGCTCATCATATAAATCAGGTGAAAGGCTATACAAAAGGACAAGGCAAGAAATAGGCTACTTAGGATACAAAGAAAAGAAAGAGGAACTAAATGTATCAAATCCCCCCCCCCCAGCCCCTCTTCCACCAAAGAATGGCAGATACACGGAAAGCATTTTGGATTTCAGATTAGATTTTCATAAGATCAACATTTTGGAAACCCTCAATTGATTAGTTAGTATGGCATAGTCTAAAGTTATTTTGAGTCAGGCTAATTGCTATTGCATTTGTTTGTATCTTTCCCAACCCCAGGAGTAGATTTAGAGATGTGTAGTTTGAGGGCAGAATGAGTACAGGTAGTCTTCGACTTACAATAATTCATTTAGTGACCGTTCAAAGTTGCACCGGCACTGAAAAAAGTGACATGGCCATTTTTCACACTTGTCATCATTGCAGCATCCCCACGGTCACTTGAATAAAATTTGAATGCTTGGCAGTTGACTCATATTTATGACGGTTGCAGAGTGCCAGAGTCACGTGATCCCCTTTGGCCAGCTTCTGTTAAGCATAGTCAACTAGGAAGCTAGATTCACTTAACAACCGTGCTAATAATTTAGCAACTGCAGTGATTCACTTAACAAATCTAGCAAGAAAAGTCTTAAAATGGGGCAAAACTCACCTAACAAGTTTCTCATTTAACAACATAAATTTTGGGCTTAGTTGTGGTTATAAGTTGAGGACTACCTTCAAACTCCTGCCTCTTTGGGTCAATCAAAATGACAATATGTATTCTTAGGAAATAGTAATCCTCAAGTTTAATGCACAGAAACATCATACGTTGGAGCTTTTACTGGCATTGGAAGCCATAACTTATCTTACCTATCTTACTTTCATGGCAAATGACTCCCTGTTCCCCTCTCTCTGAGAACCAATGGAGGTTAGTGGTTCCTAGACTGGGACTTTGGAGACCAAAGTGTTACAGACATATGGTTAATATGAGGACAAAATATGAGAAAATACCCATTTTTATCTGTCAGCCCTTCAGGGTAGATGAGACTTAGAATGCCTATGGAACCCTTTTTTTTACTCATAAACGGGGATCTTGGTCCAATCACTTGTGGAATGATAACAGTATTCCAGTATTTGAGAGTTTGCTACAAAGAAGAGGGGGTCAAATCATTCTCCAAAAGCACCAGAGGGCAGGGCAAGGAACAGTGGTTGGAAACCAATCAAAGACAGAGGAAACCTGGAATTAAAGAGAAACTTCCTAACAGTGAGGACAATTAACCAGTGGAACAGTTTTGTCTTCAGAAATCTTGGGCTCTCTATCACTGGAGGTTTTTAAGAAGAGCCTAAACAGTCACTTGTCTGAAATGGTATAGGTTCTCCTGCTTAAGCAGGGGGCTGGACTAGAAGATCTCCAAGGTCTCTTCCAGCTCATTCAATCTAAAACACTTGCATGTGTTAATAAGAAATGAAACCTGGCACAACTTTTCCCATGGATTTATTAGATCCATATGAGCATAATGAGCATATGAGCTCTTTAGACTTCTCTTTAGAAGGCCAGATCCTGAAGACAAAACTCAAGCACTTTGGCCAACTAATGAGAAGGAAGGACTCACTGGAGAAGAGCCTCATGCTGGGAAAGATTGAGGGCAAAAAAAAAAGAATAGGACAACAGAGAATGAGATAGTTGGATGGAGTCACTGAAGCAGTAGGCGCGAGCTTAAATGGACTCCAGAGGATGGTAGAGGACAGGAAGGGCTGGAGGAACGGTGCCCAGGGGTTGCGATGGGTTGGACATGACTTAACAACTAACAACAACAACAATGAACATAATACTTAAAAAAAAATATTTTGTGACTTTGAGTCAGTGCTGACTCCTGGCAACTGCCTGGAAAACTCCTTGCGGCTATCTTGGCAAGAGATTAGAAGTGACTTGTCCTTGCTGGGGCTGAGAAGGAGTGACTGGCCCAAGACCACACAGCTGGCTTTGTGTATAACTTACAGCCACCACATATCTAGCCTGATGCCTTAACTCCTACATCAAACTGGCTCTCATGTTGATTTATAGGGTTCCCCAAACTGCTAGTACTGGTATTACTATTATTTATTTTTGGAGGAAGGGAAAACAGAACATTTGGGAAGAAAAGCGCCAATTTATCTTAGCTATATTTCCTCACCAATATTACCAATACTAAAGTTCAACACATTTTTACTAGGGAAACAAAGGGGGGCTTAGCAACCTTAGGGCCATTTATTGTACTTAAATGAAATATTTTTTTTCAATGCAAAATGTCATTGCTTTGTTCTCCCTTTGATTTTGAGAGCCACAGTCCTAGTACAAATATATGTCTGTATTTTGGCTGGGAAACTGCAGGGCTATGAACTTGTTTTACAATCTTGGGAGACTAATACTGCCACCAAGCACAATGGCCACATACATCATTTACGAGAAAGCTCTCAGCAGTGAAAGCTGAGTTTGTTCAAAGCTTTTGGGTACCAAAGGATGAATTTACAAATGGTTAATGTTCCAAGTAGACTTGGATAGGAGAACAAAGAAAGGTCAGTCTGTTCAGTCTTACAGGGTAGGAAATGAATAAATGCAGTGAGAAGCAACGAAAATTCTTCTTAGACTATTGAAGGGATCAACCCTGGGCTGATTATACATGATGAAAGAATCAGAGGTGGTTTTCAGCCAGTTCTGACCAGTTCTGGAGAACCGGTAGTAGAAATTTTGAGTAGTTTAGAGAACCGGTAAATAGGCTGGCCCCGCCCCTGCTGCCTCCCAGCTGATATTCTTTGTTTCCCTGAACAGGAGAATGGAGCTGAAAAACAGGTTAGTGGGGTGGGGAGGAAATGGGGATTTTGTAGTATCCTTCCCCTGCCATGCCCACAAAGCTATGTCCACAAAGTCATGCCACACCCACCAAACCTGCCACACCCAATCCCACCACTAGAAAGAATGCAATGAAAATTGACATGAATATGGAATTCACATGTTCCTTAATTTATCTGATATCTCTCTCTCTCTCTCTCTCTCTCTCTCTCTCTCTCTCTCTCTCTCTCTCTCTCTCTCTCTCTCTCTCTCTCTCTCTCTCTCTCTCTTGTTCCAAAAACCAAGAAATAAATATTGAATTATTTCAAAGCAATTTCCTTTATTGTTCCTCAGACAGAAATATTAGCAAACAAAAGGAGACCACTGTCTTCACTAAAGATATACTCTGAGAACTCCTAGGGAGCCGCTATCCTGATCT
This sequence comes from Thamnophis sirtalis, assembly GCF_051295495.1. NCBI lineage: Eukaryota > Metazoa > Chordata > Lepidosauria > Squamata > Natricidae > Thamnophis > Thamnophis sirtalis. The sequence continues at coordinate 39,729,026 of NW_028261383.1, forward strand.
TCTTCTTTTCAACCAAACTATGCTAAACTTTGCTGTATCTTGGTCCTCTCTTTGTGGAGAGTGCACAAGTTCACATGATTTTAGAAAGGCGGAGAAAGCTACCATATTTTTCAGAGTATAAGATGCACCGGAGTATAAGATGCACCAAGGTTTTGAAGACGCAATTTTTTTTAAAAAATGCAGTCTGCAAACCTCCCAAAAACGGCCAATTTTTTGCAAAAATTTTTTTCAAAAAAAGAGAGCATAAATAGCCCTTAGGAGACTTGTAGAGTGTTCCGGGGGGGGGGGACAAGAAACGAGGAAAAAAAACAGCTCATTTTTCGGCCTGGGGGGGACGACGAAAAAAACAACGTCGTTCCTGGGGGGGACGACGACAAAAAGGAAAAAAACAGCCCTTTTTTGTGAAAACGGGCCCATTTTTTGTCAGAAAAAGGGCATTAGGAAGCTTATAGAGTGCTCCTGGGGGCTATTGGGGGCAAAATTGAGCAAAAAAACAGGCTGTTTTTTGCTCATTTCTGTCCTCCCCAGCCCCCTGGAGCTCTCTGAAAGCCTCCTACAAGCTATGCATGGCCATTTTGGTGAAGGGGTGGGGTTTCAGGAGGCAAAAAAAATGCTGTATTCAGTGTATAAGATGCACCCAGATTTTCAGCCTCTTTTTTGAGGGAAAAGGGTGCGTCTTATACTCGGAAAAATATGGTAAGCCAGCAAAGGGACTTATTTATTATATGCCATAAAGCGCATGGATAGCAGTAATAAAATTTTATAGAAGGAGCACATAATACTAAGATACATGTATGATGGAAATACGTAGTAAATTTTGTAAGCTTTGAGGAATTCAAAAAACTATATATGTTATAGATTACATTTTAAAATGCATTCATGTATAAGAATGGAATAAGTCCATGTTGGCAAATCTATGGCACGCATGCCCGAAGTGGCACATGGAGCCATGTTGCCTGGCACACAGAGTGTCACCTGTTCCTCTTCCAGGTTTCTGGCGCACATGCATTCGTGACGATCAGCTGGCCTTCGGGCGAGCAGCAGCGCTGGAAACTGGAAGAGCTGGTGTTCCATTTTCTGGTGCATACATGTGTGCCAGCCAGCTGATCATCACGCATGCATGCACACCAGTAACTGAAAAGCTAGCTGGCCATTGCACATGCGCACGCCGAAAGATGGAACTTCATTTTTTGGCACGCGCATGCGCCCTGGGCAGCCTCTCTTCCGTGTTTCATCCCATATGAGTGTGCGCTCACCCTTTTTGGCACTCTGAAAAGGTTCACCATCACTGGTATAAGTGTTCTATAGGATCATATGGAATGTTATTACCCTATTAACTTTCGTAACTACATAGCTACTACAAGCTACTTAATCAAATACTTGAACTCTTGAGAAAAAAAAATGCTGATGTTAAGAGATTGGTTAGGGGGAATACTAAAGAAGAAGAGGGAAACAGTGAGGTATGTTAAAGTAGATTTGTTCTGAAGCTGTTTACTCTTTTACCAGGACTTATCAAAGGAAGAGCGTTTTCCCTTAAGATCCTACATCATATCTTCTCTCTTGCCTTCCATACTGCTTAATTTAATTTCTTTTTACTTCTGTTCCAAGTCATCGCCTCTGATAGTCTATTCCAATGGTGTGCCATAATTAAAAGAAGTTGGTTTTTGTAATGGAATGTGTGGATGACCTTGGGGAGAGAGAGAAAGTGATGCTGCCTAGGAAACAATCAGACAAGAGGAGCAGAAACTCCCAGTGGCTTAATGGTCACCCTAATGGATCAAGCCGTTACAAGTGGTGGTGGGAAGTTTATACTTCCAGACTTGCAAGGTTCTGTTTATATAGTCATATAATTAATTCATCTAATTCTGTTTCTAGTTCTGCTTTCTGACTGATTTTCCTGGGAGGGTTGACAGTTTGGCAGATGAGCAGGCAAATCACTGATTCACTAATTCAGTCACATTCTTTGTTTATTTATTATTTAAAGACCCTTATGAGAACTAACTGGTGAGTGATCTAGAGGTGGAGAGCTTGCCTCACAATCAGGAGGCTGTGAGTTTGATCCTAGGTAGTGGCAGATATTTCTTCCTCTGAGTGAGTGCAATGAGTAATTCTCTGCTGTGAACTCCACATAGGCGTCGGGAAGGGCACATGGCCAGTAAATGCTTAGGTCCATTCAGTTGCCCCGACTCCACTCTGATGCAAGGGATTACAGCTTCATTAAAAGAAGGGGAAAAAAGAACTGACTGATAAAGTGGCTCACAACAACGGCTAAAAACAAGAATAAGAGCAACCACCATCAGGCATCAAACCAGACTATTAACTTCTTGACTCAATCCCCATCCAGAATTGAGGGAAGAGACAGGGCTTCATAGCCAGCGGCGGGATCCTACCGGTTTAACAACTGGTTCATTGAGTGTGTGCTTTACGCACTGTGTGCACATGCACAGTTAGGAGGAGACTTATCTTTTGGATCACTGCTTGGGAAGGAAAACAACTGAAGCACGGCAATCCACTCTGCCACCCGACTCAGCTGGGAAGATAAAGGTACTGTATATACTCGAGTATAAGCCTAGTTTTTCAGCCCACTTTTTGGGCTGAAAAAAGCCGCCTCGGCTTATACTCGAGTCAGTGAAAAATTTGCCCGAAATGGAGGAGAAAAAGGGGCGGGGCCATGCCGCTGGGTGACACTCGTGAATGGCCCAGTGCCCCTGTGAGTTTCCCCTCCCTCTGTGTCAGTTTGCCGCGCAGCGCGCACCGCACCATCCCCCCTCCTCACGTTCTAATGTAATGCAGGGCTGTCTTACGATTCCCCTTCCTCCCCCTCCTGCCGCTCTGCAACGATGTCCCACCTCCTCCTTGTTATGGCAAGCAGCCACATAGCGATGTCCCACCTCCTCTGGTACAGTGATCCAATGATAGGAATCACTGTGCCGTGTGTCATAGGAGGCGGGACATCGCTCCCGCGGCTGCACGGGACATCATCATCACAGCGGGACATCAGCATCATGAGGTGAGTGAAGTATTTCATTGAATACACCGCTAGTTTACTGTTTTTCTTTGAAATAAATATTCAAAAACATTATTGGTATCTATTTTTATTTTTGAAATTTACCGGTAGCTGCTGCATTTCCCACCCTAGGCTTATACTCGAGTCAATAACTTTTCCAGTTTTTTGTGGTAAAATTAGGTGCCTCGGCTTATATTCGGGTCGGCCTATACTCGAGTATATACGGTAGGTAAAGGACAGGGGCTGAGAGGGGGGGTGCTTGCTAGTGGGAGCAAACTGATTCGCTCCCAGCTGATTGTCAGATTCACTATTGATTCACCCGAACTAGTCCAAGCTGGTAGAATCCCACCCCTATTCATAGCCTTCTGGAAGGCTTTTCGGTGATGTCACTATTCCAAAGTACTGAATGGCTACAAAGAAGGGATGCCACCTTGTTCCTTTCTGACCATTCATTTCCTTCTTTACATTGGACTCCATTCCTCTTACAATATTAATAATCCTATTTCCTAAGAGGGAAAAGAGCACTCTGTCTTCAAAATAGCTCCTGCTTGGATATCATAGAAATCAAGAAAGTGGTTGGCTTCTATTTCCCTCAAACTTCAAAGCCCTTTTGCTTTTTTTTTTTTTAATGCAAAAGTATGTTCATGAAAGAATTTATTCACAAAACCCATGCACAAGAATGCCTTGCATTATGAAATATAGTGACCCAAAGTGTACATACAAGAAAAGCAAACATGTATCGAGACTTCTTCTTTTTTTAAATAAAAAACTTTTTTCAAACTCATCAGCATGACAAAGAGCTCAGAAAAGTGGGATTAGCCTAATCAACATTTGATGGAGTTTGTATTGATGTCTATACACTTTTACAATTATTTTATGATATGAAAGTCTGTTATAATGCACTCATTATTAACAAAAATGTTTAAAGTAATCAATGTTGTTTAAGTATTATAATACTTAATATTGAACCAATACAGTAATATTGGTTCTTTGCTGGAAAAGGGGGTTCAAATAACCAAATTGTTTCCAAGAACCAGTTTAATAATTATGAAGTCACAAGATGTTTGTTTCACCAATTTAAATGTAAATGTTCAGTTATTCTGCAAACAGATTTTTTTTATCCAACTATTCCTATAGTAAGCATTTTTATACATAGTTTAAAAATACATGTGTATTCATCTTCCTATGCAGATTAAGCCAGTTTTCTTGAAAATAATAAGTATGTGCAATAAATATGTGCGTCCGTGTGTGTGTGTTATGAATGCGTATGTATGTGTATACTTTTGAAAGCAGCCAACATAATTTAATTTTTAATGTGTGCCAGTGTGCCAACCGTAAAAAATGACAGTTCTCTCTCTCTCTCTCTCTCTCTCTCTCTCTCTCCCTCCCTCCCTCCCTCCCTCCCTCCATCTCCCTCCCTCCCTCCCCTCCTCTCTATCTCTCTCTGAAAAAAAAAGGAGAAGGCTCTTTTGGATGACTTTTTCAAGGGCACAGAAAAGTTGGGGAAAGTGTGTGCCTTCCTACTTCTAGGATAGCTTTGCACATTTGATCTATATTTCTCCCAATGCAGACTGACAGGCTGAAGTGAGATGGGCATAATCATTCAGCCGATCATACCTATTTGCCTGGGGTGTCATCCTTATGCATCACCCTTTCACTTGAATCAGCAAAGGAGATATTCCTGATGGATTGTCCACTTGTTCACGCTACCCGTAAAAGGTGCTTCTTTATCATTTGGGGTTTGTATATCATTCAGTGCTGAGTTCAGATTATTTCTGCTCCCTATGATTTAAACAGCATCTTACACCTAATTCAATACATTGTCTACATTCTTGTATTATTAAAAGATAAAATATCAGAGGTGCAACTTGTTAGGTAGCTCATATTAAAAGAGTGAAAAGCAGTTACCACTAAGAAAAATGTATGAATTATTCCCCAGCACTCAGCCACCAGCATTATAAATATTTTACTTTTTAATTCCACCAAGCGTACTGCACTCCATGTTTAATGTACATACTGATAAGACAAAAATAATATTCATCCACTGTCAGTGGTCAAGACTGAATATATTGGATTATAGAAATAGCACTGATTTATTCTGAAGGAGACTAGGTTCAGATTAGCTCTGAAGACTCTTGAGCTGGTCACTTTCTGAGAGATTAAATTCTGTCTGAACAAAAATGAAGAAAATTATAAGGGTAATCGGTGCAATTTCCTATTAATTCTTCCCTTTATTTAGCACTAGGGCAGATTTTTTTTCCAGGTAGATTTGCAGTGTAAGCAATGTAGGTTGGCAATTGGCAGATAAGTAGATGTGTGTAGATGAATGCATCATCTACTTATACCACTGGTCCCTAGACACATTCTCGATTCAGCACATTGCAAAATCCATGCAGGTATCCCCAGCTAAACATGTGAATATAACTGGGTCCTGTAGAATCAAAAGACCTACTTGTATACATTGTACTGAAGATGGGATATGTGGAGTAAGATCTCTGGCATATGCTTTAAACTTCCACAACCTTGCCTTCAATGGAAATATCATTTGTTTACTTTATGCAAAAGATTTTTTCCCAAGGTTTTTATTTTACTTTACATATACATAACAATGCATGAACAGTGTGGCACCTGGATGTCATACATCGTAATACAAATAAAACTAGTAAAATTAATCAGATTTATTACATTCAACCAATTTATATATTTCTAATAATGATACACATTTAAATTGAGTTATTGTCTATCATTATAGCCTAACATTATTTCATGTTTTAATATATTGCTCTAATGCCACTCACCATATTATTTAATCATAGAGAATAATACCACCATTCAATTTCTAAGTTTCCCTCTTGTAATTACTTTTATTTTATTGTGTAAAAAAATCCACTAATATCCCCCTTTCTCTTATTTGTGTCTCTATTCTAACTTTTAATCATGTCACCCTTTTATTTAAAGACATTTTCTTTCTATCCTATCGAACTTCTAATCATGCCACCATTCTAAAAAAGAAGGGAAAGAAAGAGAAGAAAAAAAAAGCAAATCAGAACAACAACAAAAAAGAGAAATCCCTTCCTTTCTATCCATCGTCTCTTGCCCACTTTAGTACTTTAGTTGCTATGCTTTTTTGACTTGTCTCCCATATTCCTCTCTTGGATCTTTATCTCTGTCTGCATCTACTTATTGGCTGTTCAATCTAAGTATCTCTTCCATCTCCACTGCCTAGCTTCCAAAATATCTGCCCAAACCCCTATCTCCCTTTCAAGAGTATCTTCCTGTATCTCCGATTCTCTTTTAAACTTTCTTAAAATATTTCCCCAAAAGGTTTGTTTTCAGATGATACTCTATCCAGACTGAAACAGCTGAGATCATGGAAGATGTTGACACCTGGCGCATCTGTAATGCAAAGTTGAAATGGAGCCTTCTTAGTGGTTAGTTTTTTAATCTTTGAAAAGGAAAGCATTTAGTCCCATCTTCAACCACTTCCAGCACACAAAGAAAAGATATATTTTCTTTTGGCACAATTAATTATTTATTCTACTTCACATATTTATTTTAAATGTTGCACATGCTATTTTTCCTGTAGCAACACATGGATCACTCCTCCCATTTTATCCTATTGGATTGTCATCCGTGGACTATTGAATAATTATGTAGAATCATGAACAATTCTCTCAATTTCTCTCAATTTCAATTTCATCTAGGTCATGGTTGTCTCAAAGATGCTTTTTCAAGAGGCAATTAGACTTTCTGGTTTTTCTTTGAAGATGTTTTTGCTTTTCATCCAAGAAGCTTCTTCAGCTCCGCACCATACAGTCAGAGCTGAAGAAGCTTCTTGGATGAGAAGCAAAACATCTTCAAAAAAAAACCAGAAAGTCCAATTGCCTCTTGAAAAATCACCTTTGGGACAACTCTCTCAGTTATAAACCATTATTTACAAGCTATAATGGGCGAGTTCACACAAACATGCTGCAAAACATCAACAAAAATAAAACACGTTGTGAATTTGCATGATGTGAGAACCAGAACAATATTTGTAACAAAAAGGTAAAATGAGTACCTGCAGATTTTACTTGTCTGGTCATTGTTGACTGTAGGGAATGGTGCTTATGTCCATTTCAAGACCATTGAGTCAGTGCTGTCCAAAGACATTTTCACAGTCATGTGACCAGCATGACAACATGGAGCACTGTTACCTTCCCACCAAAGTGATACCTATTTATCTACTTGCATTTTTATGCTTTCAAACTGCTAGGTTGGCAGGATGTGAGGTCTATCACCTGGGCCGCTGGCTTACCGGATGACAAGCCAAGCATCTTAATCTCTGAGTCACTGAACTGCCCATTTGTAACAATGTCTGGTCTAAAGAGAGTTCCATTTGCTTCTGAGAGTTGGACCATAAGGAAAGTCTGACCACTGAAGAATTGAAGCTTTCAAATTGTGATTTTGAAGAAGACTCTTGAGAGTCCCTTGGACTGGAAGGAGATCAAATCAGTCAGTCCAAAAGAAAGCAACCCTGACTATCCTTTGGAAAGGCAAATACTGAAGGTGAAGCTCAAATACTTTGGCCACCAAATGGGAACTGCACTGTTTTCAGAAACAGAAACTGTCTACTGTATATCCTTTAGCGAATTAAATAAAATGGAATTTTCAAGGTTTTTTTCCCCTTGGATATAAGAATATGGCCAATAGCCATGATGTAAAATTTCCACTGGTTATCTAGCACTGCAAATCTAAATGAAGCTATCTTTAATAAAAGTTTGCTCCAAACAAAGTCGCATTAATAGGAAACTGCAATGATGATCATTTCCTGCCTTTGAAGTGGAAAAAAAAACTGTAAGAAGTTGAACTAAACTTTTTCAGGGAGAGAAGAATGAGGTGGGAGGAAGAATTTGGAGTAATTCTTGCAATTAATATCCTGCTTGGACTTTTTTTTTTTGTAACAGGAAAGATCATTCATAATTTATGAGCCAGTGGAGTGTCTTTAATTAAATTCGTATTTTCTAGGGTTTTTGACTTCATTTAATTTTGAGTTAACTAGGAGAAGCAATCTGAGCCTGATTTCAAGTCAGTTTCTTAAGCACCATTTTTGTTATCAGTGGGGCTTTAGAAACAAATAAGATAAATGATTTTAATTTCCATGCTCTCTATTGTAACACATGGGGGTCAATGTTTGCATGCTTATAGGCAGACTACAAATGGCAACCACTGTATTTGATCAACTTTTTGGCAAATTGTGACACTGCCTATTATGCACTTTATTTATTATGCCTCCTCCTAAAATATATGTGATGAATTATTCTGTTATTTTATTGACCAAGGCTGTAATAAGCTATGACAAATATGTGCCATTATGGTCCAAATCCAACTGAAAGCAGAAATTAAATCAAAGGAGAAAATGTTCAGCACTCTGATTTTCTCCAAATTGTCACTTGGACTTTCGTTTTGAGTCTACTTCAGAGAATCAGGTAGAGTAGACAGGTTGGATCCACAAAAGTAGAATCAGGTAGACCGGTTAGATCCACAAAAGACTATGTAATAAGACAGGTGTTAGTAGACAAGGAGTATATGGTTCTCCCCTGTCCCAAGATAATGTTTTGTAAAGTTATGAAAACCTGGCTATTTTCCCAGACTTTGGAACAGAGTGGTGACTGAGCCAGTGTGTGATTTGGGGGGGGGGGTATAATTCAGTTTTGCTGGGTTTATTCTTTCTACATGCATATCACTTGCTTTTCTTTGTGAGGTTCTGCCTTTTGGTTTTATTTTGTAAAGTGCCTGGAATGGGGGTTCCTTAAGGTAAATAAATGAAATCTCAATATAACTAGGAAAAAAAGACAGTGCGTGAGAGTAAAGTTGTAGCAACCCACACTAAACCTAATTTTCAATCATTTCTCCATATGCCTATCCTTAACCCAGACTCATAGAACACTTGCTATGCTGCCAGATGCCAAAATGACAATTATATAACATATAGGAGTAATCTCATGAGGTCTCTCTCCTAAGATTTCAGTGCTGTTCAGATAAGATTGCTAGGTTTTTGCCCGTATGAGATTTTATGAGATATCGCAGGGGTGTCAAACTCAAGGCCCAGGTCTGGATCCAGTCTACGGGGTGCTTAGATCTGACCCATGGGGCCATCCTGGAAACAGTGAAGAACCAGCCTGCAGTGTCTCTGCCAGCGAAAACAGAGCTAGTGCGGCCCTCCCAATGTCTGTTTTAGCTGGCAGAGGGTTGCAGGAGGCTGTCTCAGCCTAAAACAGAGCTTGTGAGGACTGCAGGCAGGGCTGCCAATCCCGGAGCCGAGGAGCACGTTTTCACTGGCAGAGCACTTGGACCACCGCAGGCACCCCCAACACAAGTGACGTCGAGCTGGCCAAGTCCATCCTGGCCATGCCCCCCCCCCCCCCGAGGTCAGACACAACCCTGATGCGGCCCTTAATGAAATTGAGTTTGACACTCCTGATATATTGGCATTCTTACATAGGATTATGTTTCTAATCCTGGGTTTCCCTTATTGAGCAGAACACTACAAATAGTAGATTAAAGGAAACATTTTTAAAACATATGAATAGGCTGTCAGGAATTACCTGGTGGTGCTATTTTTCTCTGAGTAGAGAAATATCATCCAAAATAACTATTGTCTGAACACCTACCATAAAGAAATTAAGGTTGCACTAAAATAGATTGGAAAGGAAAGAAGCAGCCATAGCAGTTTATAGCTATTCCTGCAGAGATCAGAGGAAAGGCTAGAAATGTACTGCAAGATTTATTACAGGTACAGCATTTTAGGTGAATCATTAAGAAGTGATTGTTTCATCATTAATGCTGTTTTGATGTTACCCCCAGAAATGGAAACTATTCACAGCACAAGACATTAAGAAGTCCTGCATTTAATTGGAATCACACATGATGGGATACCATGAAAATGGTAGAAATCATTAGTCTGATGTGTTAATAAGGGATTTTTGCATGTAGTTCAGTGATGGGTTGCTGCTGGATTTACTACCAGTTCGCTTCTCGCGTGCTTTGCTGCACCTGCGTGCGTGCACAGTTCAATGTAAATTGTTCTTTGCGCATGCGCAGAACAATTTACAGTGAACTGCGCATGCGCCGTCACTAGAAAACAACATGGTGGCGGCATCAGCGGTGACACAGGAACTGGTTTGGGGGCGTGGCAAGCCTGGGTCACTGCCGGTTCTGCAATCCAGGCAAAAATACCACGAACCAGGCCGAACTGGGAGCAACCCACCTCTGATGTAGTTACAATGCAAAAGAGACCAAATGATTTAAATGGAAAGTGGAATGAATGGACAAACTCTCATTGGTGTTAATGAGTTTTATGTTGGGATTCTTGTACTTGCAATGTGATGCCCTTACAATGGTACAGCTGAACTAATTCTGTTCCTTTCCTTAATGCTGGCTAAACAGAGACATGCTACCAACAACATGGTGAGGAACCCTTCACTGAAAATTAAATCCTTACCAACAATATATTTGCTTCTCGCCTGTCATATTTGTATTTAGGATTTGCTGGAGGTCTTTATTTGCATTTTAATGTGAGCTTAGCTTGCTACCAATTGAGAGGGATGTTGTTATCCAATCAGTTGACATGTGATTAGATCAAACTAATGCCTTTATATTCTTTGATCCATTATAATTAAAACCACATTACTGATTTTGAGCAAATGTACAAAATTAATCAGTTTGCAAACGCAGCTGTCTTTTAAAAATATTTTAATAAGATCTGTGACTGTGATATTATAAGACATTTGACACTTTTGTTTAGCAAATCAGACTGGAAACAGTGGTCTAACCAAAATATTAAAACATGCACATACCAACTAGCATAGCACTGTCAATTGTGTTCTACTCCAATAATTAATTTCTAAAAACTGAACACTGAAGAAGTGAAGCTCCACCAATTCATTGAAAATAATTGCTTTATTTTTCTATTTTGTTTAAATCTGGTCTTGTCTAAAGGAGTTGACTTAAAGGAAGTTCCCTGAGTGACTCTGTTGAATTTTCATGATGTTAAGAGAAGTATCTCTGTCTTGCCAAGGCTGTGAAGAACATATCAAAGGACCTCAGGACAGAAGCACATTACAGGCTCATCATCCAGAGGGTTAACATCATTGCCCAGAGGATCATAGCTTGCCCTCTCCCCCCTTTGGAAGAGCTTTATAGCTCCCACTGCCTTAACAAAGTTCAAAACATTCTTAAAGATCCATCTCATCCTGGACACCCTTTTTGAACTATTACCATCTGGCAGACGGTACAGGACAAGGACAAATAGGCTGAAAAACAGCTTCTATCCCAAGGCAGTAACCACATTGAATACTATTGCATGTTAATGCAATACCAAAGGTTTTCAATTCAATTGTATAGAATATGAAAGATGTGTGTTTGTGTTTTATTTTTATAGTTATAATGTACACTTAAATGATGGCATTTAATTCCATTGTACAAGGTGCAAAGACAATAAAGTAAAGGAAACTAAACTATATTTAATTCAGTGGGGGTTTTTTTGTCACACAGTGGAGAACAATACATTTAGGAAGCTCACAATCATGGCACCCACAGGAATAAAGGGACATTGAAGAAATGCAGGCATAACATCATCACATCAATGCCATGAGATGAAAAAAAAGAAGAAAAAGTTATTATAGGCCTTTTCCTATTTGCTTTTAAAATCAGGACTCTTGACTGCAAAATACAGCTATTTTTCTGTGCGTTTTTTCCTCTTTAGAAAGGGTAATTGTACTTGGATATTCATGATGTTTTGTTAAAAAGAAAAAAAATGTTACAGGCTTTTCCTGGATTTTTTTATTTGTGCCTCAGAATTAGACACAAACATTTGGAGTTTTGGATTTTTCTTCTGATCTATAGCAATAGCAATAGCAGTTAGACATATACTAGCTTTCAGCCCTCTCTAAGCAGTTTTACAGAGTCAGCATATTGCTCCCAACAACAATCCGGGTCCTCATTTTACCCACCTCGGAAGGATGGAAGGCTGAGTCAACCTTGAGCCAGTGAGATTAGAACCGCTGAACTGCCGATAACAGTCAGCTGAAGTGGCCTGCAGTACTGCACCCTAACCACTGCGCCACCTCGGCATCTATAGATGAAGCCCAACTAAACAGACTGGACTTGTGAGTCAAAGTCATTGCCTTCCCTTATAGAGTAGTTCTATAATAAATCCTTTGTTTGATGAACACCTATTTAAACAAACGATTTTATACATCTCACCCATTGATCTGAGAGGCATTAATGCCATGTGATGTTTTGGGGTTTAAGAAGCCACACATGTCTTGATTTTTTTTTCTGCAAGAGATTAACAAGACTACCACTTACTGCCACAAATCCTATACCTCTGTCCCTTGGCGTGCTAAGGAGGCTTTTAGAAGTATAGAGATATTGCCTATCAGTATCTGTCAAGGGTGATGTTTTTCTGACAGAGGTCACCAAAGTTCAGAAAAAACAGCAGCAGTGCCATAAATCCAGGTAATCCTTCCATATCCTGTGGGGTTTTTTTTTTTAGTTAAGTGGTGGTCTAGAGATACTCTTGCTCTATACACTTAAATCAAAAATACATCCTGCTGTAAAGATCCCTTTGTAGAGTTTTGAACATAGTTCTAGCCTAGAAGACCATATGGAGGAAATGCTCCAGAAACTGCAGGTAGAGGTCAACATTTTAACATCACTGAAAATTTGTTTTTTTATGATACTTTATAGAAGTGCCTAATCTTCCTCAAATAGAGATAACCAGATATTTGGATATGCAAAGGAATAACAGAGTAACAGAGTAAGAACAAACCTTGGAGGTCTTCTAATCCAACCCTCCTGCTCAGGCAGCAAACCCTATACCATTTCAGACAAATGGATGTCCAATCTCTTCTTTAAAACTTCCACTGTTGGAGCATTCACAACTTCTGGAGTCAAGCTGTTCCACTGATTAGTTGTTCTAACTCTCAGAAAATTCCTCCTCAGGTCTAAGTTGCTTCTCTCCTTGATTAGTTTCCACCCATTGCTTCTTGTTTGGTCTTCAGGTGCTTTGAAGAATAGGTTGACCTGCTTCTCCTTTGTGGCAGCCCCTGAGATATTGGAGCATGTGCAGTCTTGATGTTGGTATCTTAGAAACTAAAGCTGTGGCCATAGACATTTCCAAAACAATGTTCCTGTAATTCTTAACAGATGATAACAACTAGATCTGCTACCTTACCATTGATGGGCACTTCTGCCATAACTGACAAAAGCGGTGACAGCATTGCCTGCCATTTTGAGATGAGAAGCAGATAAAAATAGGAATTCATACTAGTTCAAAACAACAACAACAACCCAATAAAATCCAAGGGAAACAGACAAACAAACAAACAAACAAACAAACAAACCTAGCCAGAGGTGGTATTCAGCAGGTTCTGACCAGTTCTGGAGAACCGGTAGTGGAAATGTTGAGTAGTTCAAAGAACTGGTAAATACCACCTCTGACTGGCCCCATCCCATCTATTCTCTGCCTCCCAAGTCCCACCTGATAGGGAGGAAATGGGGATTTTGCAGTAACCTGCCTCTGGAGTGGGGTGGGAAAGGAGATTTTTACAGTATCCTTCCCCTGCCATGCCCACTAAGCCACGCCCACCAAGTCATGCCCAAAGAACCAGAAGTAAAAAAATGTGAATTCCACCACTGAACGTAGCCCACAAAGATGCTCATTGCAGACAGAATTACCAATTTTTGTCCTAAGAGATTTTCTTGGCATCTGTGGTTTTGAGATGTTTATTTCCATTATCTACAGATGCTTTTCAAATCTGCAAGTCTGATTCTCTCAAAAGGTGCAACCAAGATTTGAGAATGAAGCTCTCAAGTGGAATCTATGTTTCTTTCAATCAACAATGAGATACTGTGTGTATGTGTGTGTGCATTAATTCAACATTATCATGGGAAAACATTGGCTATTGTTTATAATATCCAGGGCTTGTAACCCAAGTCTACAACTCACTGCGCTCAATACCTACCTCTTGACTAAATCTGGAAAGAAATGAATTTTTGAAGTACCTCGGCACGAATATAATAAACTATTTTTACAACCATGGGGTTCCTCTGAGCAGACCCTTTTAATAAAACATGTTTATTGCCAAGCAGATGTGAACATAAGGGAACCGCAGAAGATACACTATAAATATTGAAAGCTTTGTTTAATGTTACAGAGATGTTTATGCTAATCATTGGTTCAGTCTACCTACCACTCACAAAATGTGAACGTATCTGAGTTTACATTTTCCAAATTATAGCAATTTTGTTGTTATTTGAGAAACATCTCTCCTTAATTCTATAGGCCACTGGAACTGTGAGCAAGAACTTATCCCCCAAGCCTGCAGAATTGGGGAATTAGTTATTGAAAGAAAAAAAGACATGTGATTACAAGGAAGCTGCAATTCTATGTATTTGTGGCACACGTACATTAGAAAAATCTATACACATATGCAGGAGCATACCGTGTTTTCCCAAAAATAAGACAGGGTATTATTCTTTGAAACCCCCCCCCCAAAAAAAGTGCTTGGCCTTATTTTTAGGGAGGTATTATTATTTTTGAGGTGCAGGAGGTGGTGAGCATAGTTACCTCATGGCTGCTGCTGTGTTGCAATATTTTCAGGGAGGGCTTATTTTCAGGGGAGGGCTTATTTTAGCACATGCACTCAAAAGCCTGATTGGGCTTATTATCTGGGAAAGTCAGGGAATTTGGGGGGAAACATGATAAATACATCATTTCTGCATTTATATTAATAATCTCCAGAATACAAATGATGGAATATAACTAGAAATAGCCATCTTAATGTTTTAATCCATGTTTTTTGAGTCAAGCAAAGCCATCCCATTGAAAACTAAATCAATCATCAGCATTTGTACTTATAGTCTTTCTTTCCATTTTTGTCATTTCTCTTCTGGCTGATTTTTAAACAAATAACAACATCTTGATAATTGTTAACATTTTAAAAAAACCACTATTGTAAATATTTAATGGATTACTCTTTTTCCAATCTCTTCCTTTTTCTTGCCATACCCTGTTCAAAAGAGTGCCAATGCTTACCAGCAACAATTATCTGCCTGCATGTATAATTAAAGTAGGCAATTATTTTCATGTCTTTGCATAATTTGGGGCTAGTAGTTGTTGGAAGCGATTGCTCCTCTTCATTTTGGAATCTATTTTCATAGTGAATGAATTGGATGCTAACTATTTCTTACAGGCTTGTTTTTCTGAGTGACTGAATGGTACAAATGTTCAGCCCAAGTCTGGCCCATGACACTAGTCCATGACTCTTTTGCATTTTAGAAGATATGCTGGATAATCTCATCCACCTTTTTCTTTAAAACACAGTTTTGTATGTTTTCTATCATTCCCAAATTGAGTGAGTAGAGGCAGATGCTAGAAATTTCCCTTCAGTACTGCCTACCTAATTATATCCACAGATCCATGCTACCACATCAGTATTGGGATTCACTTACTTTCCCTACTGGTTCGCAAATGTGAGCGTGCGTGACTCCTGTGCATGCACAGTGCTTGCGTGTTACGTTGGGGCAGGTAGGCGGAACCTCCCGCAGCCACTGCTAGCAGTTCGCCCGAACCAGAGAGAACCGGCTGAATATTACCTCTGTACCAGATCCCTCACCTATTGAAAATCACAGAATTAGATTTCTCAAACTGTGAGGCGAACTTCCTCTTCCTTGGGGAGGTTCAGATAGATTCCCGGGGAGGTAAGAAGAACTTTTAATGACATTTTTACAATAAACCCACCTTTCCCAAAATTTCGTTGCATCAAACCATAATGGCACAGTGGTTAGAGTGCAGTACTGCATGCTACGTCCGTTGCCTTCTGGCTGCCTGCAATTTGGCACTTCAAATCTCACCAGGCTCAAGGTTGACTCAGCCTCCCATCCTTCCAAGGTGGGTAAAATGAAGATCCAGATTGTTGGGGACAATATGCTGACTCTGTAAACCGCTTAGAGAGGGCTGTAAAGCACTGTAAAAGTGGTATATAAGTCTAAGTGCTATTGCTATTTGCATGGTTCATTTATGTTCATTTTGTTCTTTGTTGTTTTAGGGGAGGTGCATACGTTAAGAAATTACATGAAAGGGAGATGTGGTGGCAAAAAAACTTAGGGACCCCTGCCATGAACCATCCCAGGTATTACACTGTTCTGCTTGGTTGACCTGAGAATTTACTGGATAGGTTTGAGGCCATCCAAGCAATTAGGTCATTTTCTTGCAATTCAGCAGCCCTCAATACAGCAAGTGAGTATTGTTAGTCCCAATTGTCATGTATTTCAGAGGATTGCAGCATCCCAGGCTCATGCGAGCACCATTCGTGACCTTCCCAGATGGCTTTCGACAAGCAGAGTTAATGGGTAAAGCTGCATTTGCTTAATGATCCTGTGACTCACTTAACCAGGCAAATTATTAGCTTAACAAAAAGTTGTAAAATTGGGCGCAACTCATTTAATAACTGCCTTGGGGCTTCCAGTTATGATCATTAATAAAAGGACTACCTGTAAAGAAAGAATAGGAATTGCCATTTCCCTTATGGTTGTTTCCACCACACCCACCCCCGGCACTACCTGTAGTCACTGATGACATAATAAATGTAGCTAGAGTGGTAGTAGTTTTCAAAGGTTAGTCTGCTGTGAAATTCCTATGTCCTGCACAGAATATGGAGGTGCCCTGTGCCCTTCACACAGAGTGGGATACCAAGCTGAACTTCAACATGTAGTAATGGAACATAAGCGTTCCCATGCTTCCCAAAAAGACTGATGACTTTTGGAGAAATGGCTGTGCCTTGATTAAACCCTCATCAGCAAAGCCACCACTTAGATTAACCACTGCTAAACACTAAAGCCTTTACCTGTTCCTATTTTATTTTATTTTATTTTATTATTTTATTTTATTATTTTATCTTATTTTATTTTATTATTTTATTTCATTTATTGTCAAACATGTACAAGACGACAGGTATAAGTATGAACATGGACATGAACAAAGGAAATTAGTACAAATAATTGGGGACAGTAGGAGAGGGCTGGAAGGCATGCTGGTGCACTTATGCATGCCCCCTTTATGGACCTCTTAGGAATGGGGTGAGATCCATGGTAGACAGTTTCAGATTGAAGCTGTGGGGATTTGAGGATGTAACAATGGAGTCAGGTAGAGCATTCCAGGCATTGACCACTCTGTTGCTGAAGTATTTTCTGCAATCGAGTTTGGAGCGATTTATCTTGAGTTTGTATCCATTGTTTGTTGGTGTATTATTGAGGTTGAAGCTGAAGTAGTCATTGTTAGGTAGGACATTGCAGCAGACAATTTTGTGTACTATGCTTCAGTCAGGCCTTAGTCGGCGTAGTTCTAGGTTGTCCAAGCCCCAAATTTCAAGCCTGGTGACATAAGGTATTCTATTCTGAGCAGAGGAGTGGAGTACTCTTCTTGTGAAATACTTTTCCCAGCCTGTACACCATTGCTTCAGATTCTTAGCACAGAGGAAGGCTATAATTAAAGTAGGCAATTTTTTTCATGTCTTTGCATCATTTGGGGTTAGTAGTTGTTGGAAGCAACTTGCTCCTCTTTGTTTTGGAATCTATTTTCACAGTGAATGAATTGGATGCTCACAGGCTTGTTTTTCTTTTTCTTAATGTATATTTTATTATGTTTCATTCTATACAATCACATATTCACTGTGCTTGATCAGGGCATATAACATTGAATAATAAACATGGCCCTCACTTATATAGAAAATGCCCTCTACAATACAAACCCAGTATACCACCTTGGCCTGCCATACACCCTCTTTCAACCCCCTCCAACTTTCATTCTTCCTTCTCACACACCCCTCTACGCCTACTTCCCCTCCCCTTCTTTCTAACCCTATCACTCCCTCTCCATTCCCTCCCTCCCTTCTCCTCCTCCTCTCTCTCACCCTCTCCACCCTCCTTCTTCTTTCACTCGACTCTTTCCTTCGGTATCTATTACCTTCCAGTATATTCGGTTTGTACTATTTTCGCACTAACATTGAAAAGCCACAGTATACAAATACAATCATGGAATTTAACACATATTGTATTTCCCCCCCTCCCCCCTCCCCCTAAATCCCCACCTCCCTTCCCTCCCCCCGACTTCCCAAAGACCATACGTGGTATAATTTTTGAACAATCACAGTCTGAAATATCTCTACATTGAACTCAGCTTCTTACTGTTACCCAAATTTTAAACAATTTAAATTATTACTGATACTAAGCATAAGATATCTGGAGTTTTTTAGTCCCATATTTACTTTTTATGTAATCAATCCACTTTTTCCAGTCTCTTTTGTATCTCTCGTTTGAATGTTCTTTGAGATATGCTGAGATTTTGGCCATTTCGGCTAAGTTCATAACTTTCAAAGTCCATTCTTGAATTGTGGGTAAATCTTTCTTCTTCCAATACTGCGCCACCAAGAGTCTTGCTGCCGTTATTAAATACAGGATCAAATTAGTCTCTGCTACTGTAAAATCAATGCATATACCCAGTAAAAACAGCTGGGGGGTAAATTTTATCCTTCTTTTAAAGATGTTTTGCAGGATCCACCATATTTTTATCCAAAATGCCTTAACATTACGACATGTCCACCATATATGAAAATATGTAGCATCACAAGAACCACATCTCCAACATTTAGGTTGAACATTTGGATACATAGAGGCAAGCTTTTTAGGATCTAGGTGCCATCTATAAAACATCTTATAAAAATTTTCTCTCAAGTTTTGTGCTTGTGTAAATTTCACATTTCTTACCCAGATTCTTTCCCATGTTTCAAGCATTATTGGTTCCTCGACATTCTGAGCCCATTTTATCATACAATCCTTAATCAGTTCCGTTTCAGAATCCATCTGTACTAATACATTATATATCCTCTTTATATGCATTGAGCTTTGATCTCTTATTTGTTTAAACAAATTATCCTCAACTTTTACAAAGCCAGTTTTTTGATCTGTTTTCCACCTAGCTTGTAGTTGACCATACTGAAACCACGTTTGAACTACCTTCTCTTCTTTAAGTACCTCTAAAGATTTTAGTTCCATCACCCCTCTTTCTGAGATAAGAAGTTGTCTATAGGTGGTTCTATCGTGTTTTTGTTCTACATTCATATTTTCAATTGCATGTCTAGGAATTGCCCACATGGGCACTTTATCATTTAATTTATGTTGATATTTTTTCCAAACCCGCAATAAAGCATTTCTTAAGATGTGATTTTTAAATTTCTTATCCGTTTTTTTGTTAAATAACAGGTAAGCATGCCAACCATATAACAAATCATATCCCTCGATATTCAAAATTCTGTCATTAGTTAGATGAATCCAATCACTAATTGCAGATAATGCCACTGCGTCATAGTATAATTTTAAGTTAGGTAATTTCAATCCTCCTCTTTCACGTGCATCTTGCATTATTTTCATCTTTACCCTCGGCTTCTTTCCTGCCCACACAAATTTGTTGATACCCTTCTGCCATTCTAAAAGATTCGCATCTCTTTTAAGTATTGGTAACATTTGAAAAAGAAATAAAAATTTTGGTAAAATGTTCATTTTTACTGCCGCTATTCTACCCAGCAAGGACAAATGCAGTTTTTCCCACCTTTTCAACTCCAACTGTGTACTATGCCAAAGTGATTCATAATTATACTTGTATAATTTCCCATTTGAGATTGAGATATTAACTCCAAGATATTTAACTTTTTTAACTACCTCACATCTTAGCGTCGCCCCCAGTTCTTCCTTCTGTTTGATAGTCATATTTATAGCTATTATTTTGGTTTTTCCTAGATTTATTTTAAATCCCGAGACTTGGCCATATTGATTGATCGTATTCAATAATACCCTACTAGATTCCTGCGGTTGTTCCAATATTATAACCAGATCATCCGCAAATGCACGAACTCTATATTCTTGCTGTCTAATTTTGATCCCTTTTAGACCGCCCAGGCCCCGTATCTTATTCAACAGTATTTCCAAAGTTATAATAAACAATAATGGGGACAGAGGACAGCCCTGTCTTGTACCTTTTTCAATTTGAAAGGAGTCTGTCAGACTTCCATTGACAATGATCTGGGCTGTTTGCTGCTGATATATTGCACCAATTGACCGTAAAAAGCCATCTCCTACCTGCATTTTTTGCAATGTCTTCAGCAGAAATTGCCAATTAACTCGATCAAAGGCTTTCTCCGCATCCAAAAATATGAATGCGGCCGGGATTTGATTGTTCTTTCCCAGGTATTCTAAAGCGTTGATAATTAATCTAACGTTATCCTTCAACTGTCTGCCCTGTATAAAACCAGTTTGATCGGTATGTATCAGTTGCTGAGTTACCCCCATTAGCCTATTTGCTAATATTTTAGTAAAAATTTTATAATCTACATTAAGTAATGAAATAGGTCTGTAATTTTTTGGTTGGGTAAGGTCTTGATCTTCTTTGGGTATCAACGATATGAACGCAGTCTTCCACGAGGGAGGCACTTTCCCTCCCGATTGAATTTTATTGAATAGTTCTCTGAGGGGTTCTACCATTTCTAACTGTAGATATTTATAATAAACAGCTGTTAAACCATCTGTGCCTGGTGCTTTCCCTAACTTTAATTGTTTAATTGCCTGCAAAATTTCCCCAGAGGTTATAGGTTGGTTCAGCTTATGCCTATGTTCTTCTCTGACTAGGGGGATTTTCTCTTTATCTAGGTATTTGTCTATATCTCCGTCCTTAATTTTATCCCCTTTATACAACTCTGTAAAAAATTCCCGAAATATCTTTTGAATCTCTTCCTGTTGAAACACTTCCTTCCCTCTGTGACACAATTTGGATACATTTCGAGCTTTCCTTTTTTTTCTAATCTGATAAGCCAACCACCTACCGGGTTTATTTGCATTGCAGAAAGTATTATGTTTAGCATATAATAAACTAGTAGCTACCTGGTCAGAGATCAGCATATCAAACTGAGATTTTAATATAGCAATTGTTTCCCTAATCTTTGTATCTCCTGGATTCAATGTTAATTCTGACTCTTTCCCTTTAATTTCCTCTTCCAATTCTTTTCGTTTTTGCCCTTGTTTGTATCTATGTATTTTATTTATATTCATTAATACTCCTCTCATATACGCTTTGCTTGCATCCCATACATATTCCAAAGATGTACCCTTGTTCATATTGAAGACAAAATATTCCGATAGCAATTTTTTACAATCATTAACATACTTTTCATATCTAAATAAGTTTTCATTCAACCTCCAGGACCTTCTTGCCTGGGCTACCCTTCCCAATTCCATCCAGACTGGATTATGGTCTGAAAGAGCTCTCGCCATAATCTTTGTCTTCTTCACCCTACAAAGTAAATCATTTGTAATTAGTATAAAATCAATCCTTGAAAGAGATTGATGTCTATTGGAAAAAAAGGTAAAGTCATATTCTTCTGCATGCCTCTCGCGCCAAGCGTCTCGCAATTCAAAGTCGTCCAGCATGTCAAAAAAGGGTTTGGGTAACTTAGCTCGAAATTTGGTGTTCGGGCGAGCTGTCTTCTTATCTCTTTTGGTGTTGATCACGCCATTCCAGTCACCCATTAATATACAAGACTCAAAATCCCACTGTACTAATTTAGCATGGAGATTTCTATAAAATCCATCTTGTTGTTGATTAGGAGCATAAATTCCCAAAAGTAACGTCTTTTTCCCTTCTAAGATTAAATCTAATGCAATATATCTTCCAAAGGGATCTGCTTCAATTAGCTCAGCTTTAATGTCTTTTCTTAAATATACTACTATGCCATTTTTCTTTTCCATGGCTGAGGTCGCAAAATGTTGGCCCAGTTTGGGGTTAAACAAATATTTTTGATCGGTTGATTTGATATGAGTTTCTTGCAAGCAAATTATGTCATTCTTAAACTGTTTAAGATAATGAAATATTTTCTTTCTTTTCTGTGGAGAGTTCAATCCGTTAACATTCCATGTCAAAATCTTAGTTGTCATTTTTGGTTGCCTGAAGCTTTTTTAGAGCCTCCCGCAAGGCCTGTCTCACCTTTGGTTTGGCTCCTCCCACAGCTTCTGAGCTTGTTGCAGTAGCTCCTTGGTCAGTGGCCAATGATTGTTGAGATTGTTGCATAGTAGCTTGTTTATCCGTTTGTCTGGTGGTCTTGCGGTTGGATCTTTTTTCCTTGACTCCTTGCCCTTCCGGAAGAGGGAGATGATACATTTTATCTAATGGTTGTGTGGTTTGCTGTTTATCTTGTTCGTCTCGTGGTTTTTCACCATATCCCGAAGGTTCAGGGTATCCCATCTTCAGAATCTTATGATAGAAATCACGAGCTTTCCATACAGAGCTGAGACGATATCTTTGTTTGTCCATTGTAACTATAATACCGAATGGGGCATCCCATCTGTACTGTATCTGGCGCCTTCTGAGCTCTTCCACCAGAAAAGCATAATCTCTTCTGGCTCTTAGCATCTGAGGCGGTATTTCTTTCAGAACAATCAGGTCCTGTCCACCAATTTGAAGCTTAGTATTGTAGGACTCTTGTAGTATCATATTTCTAGATTCTCTTGTAGCAAAGTATATTACCACGTCTCGGGGAAGTTGCCTTTGTTTTGCCGCCCATGAGTTAACACGAAAAATCCTGTCAATCTGCCAATCAAAATTGGATCCCGGTTTTCCCACCAGACGGTCAAAAGCTTCAGAAAACATTTGCTTTAAGTTCTCCTGCTTTTCTTCACGCAGCCCCCTCACTCTTAATGCAAGCTCCATCTGCTTATACTGTATCATAATAATTTGTTTTTCAGCATTATCAATTTTTTGTTCCACCACTTCAGTTTTGGATATCAGGTTAGTTTTAGCTTCATTGAGAGTTTCTAAATTATCTTCCATTCCAGAAATATATTCTGTTATCACATTTACAATTCCCATCATATTATCATTCATTTTAGTGACCCTGGTATCGAATTTGTCATATAGAACTTCCATCTCATTCCTTATTTCATCTTTGAAATCTTTAATCATTTCTAGATTCTGTTCTCTGAATTCTTTAAACATTTCTAAGTTCTGTTCTCTGGATTCTTTGAACATTTCCAGAAAAAATTCTTTTGTTAGTACATCTCCACTAGGGGGCATAGATGGTGGGGGCTGCAACTTTGTGCCAGGTATGGGAGACGTTTTCGGAGGTAATTTAACAGAGGTTGATTTGGATGCCATTATATTTTGGTTTTAATTATTTATTCTAAATTACTAATCCACTGTGCTATGTGGAGAAAAAGAAATTCCTCCCCCCCCTTTTTTCCCTTCTTATTTTTTTTTCTTTTTTTTTTCCCCAAGGGGTTTTACGGAGGATTTCAAAAGAGAAAGTCCGTTTAGAATGTTTGGAATGTGTCTGAATCAACTAAGAGTCTTGAAAGCTTTAAGGGAGTAGCTCTAATTAAATTATAAGAGATTATTTCTTTACTTCTGTAGCAGGAAGCCGGAGATAACAGATGCAGAAGCTGTAAACGCCATTTTGAAGACAATTAAGCAAAAGAGGTTTTTATAACATTGAAGCTGGTATTTCAGATAGAAAAAGGTTTTAAAGTTCACAAGTTGGTCTTTGCTCGTATTGATTTTTAATAGTCTCTTTTCTAAAGATTGTCCTGAGGGGGAGGGGGTCCTGTCTCGTGCTGTGAATAACAGCTGCGAAGTTCAGGTCGGAGTTGAATGACTCAGCTTTGGGTTGAACCTCCCCCTCCGTCCACAGCTCACAAAGAAACAAACTGTGAACTTCAAAGAAGATTCTTACCAGCTGAGATTCCTCACTGCTTTTTTCTTGTCTGAAAAAAGAGTTATCTTCTTGATATTGAGTAGATAACGATCCTGAATTCTGGGGGCAGCTCTGTTAAGCTGCCGACCGGCGACAGGCCACTCCCCGGAAGTCACAGGCTTGTTTTTCTGAGTGACTGAGTGGTAGAAATGTTTGGCCTGAGTCTCATCCATGTCACTGGTCCACAACTCTTTTGCATTTTAGAAGGTATGCTGGATAATCTCATCCACCTTTTTCTTATGCTGGAGAAATGAGTGTGCCTTGATGAAGCCCTCACCAGCAAAGCCACTACATCAATTGAGCATTGCTAATGCTAAAGCTTTAGCTGTGCCTTTCTCAGCCTGTACGCTGTTGCTTAGATTCTTAGCACAGAGCAAGGCTGATGAAACTGTTAAGCTCATACACCTGAAGCTGTTGAAGGCTGCATTAAAGCAGAGCCTTGATGGAATCAGTATATCCTTAAACTGTCTAGCTATGACTTCTAAGCCAGAGCATGTGCCCTACTCAAAAGACCTTTGTTGGAAATATTTAATTATGGTCACTGCATGGACTTGTTGGAAGAAATGTCCTTCTGGGTTCAGTTCCAAGAGGGGAAAAATGTCACTGGATTCATGGAAGTTGCTTGGAAAGAATAATGGACAGGACCACATGGTTTGAGGTCCTGGGGAAAAGGGGGGTCATATGCCCTGAAGATGTTGAAGAAGAAAAAGTCCCTGGGTTTTATGCCCTCTGTTGGGCCCCACCTTAAGAGTTTCCTATTCCTGTGTAAGAAATGTATTCTGATTGGTTGTCAGACTCCCAGGGGGCGGGGGTCTTAGCTAACTTTGTAGGCTGGTGGTGTCCCAGGCTTGCTTGAGACATTGCTGGCTGATGTAATTTCCCAGGTGCCATGTGGTGAGATGGGTAGAGGGATAATCCTTCCTCTGTTGAATCTTGGGTGAGGGCATTTCCCTCTGAATAGAACTTGCTATCTCTATCGTTTAAGGACATCTGCTGTGGGCTATTGGGGAAGGCGGGGGCTATTAAGAGTGATTCTGCTTCCTGCCTAAAAAAACATGTTTCTACACTTCTCATCTAGGGAAATATAACACTCTGCCTTTTCAATATTTCCCAGGATATTTCATTTTTTCTAGGAGAAGGATGGGTGCTAACTTTCTTCAGACTGTTGATACTAATGAAAAGGCCACTTTGTTTTTGAATCTTGGAAGAATAAGAGAGCTGACTTTTTCTGAAAGTAAGACATCCGAGTGAAGTAACGTCTACAGAAAAAGCACACAACAGATTTGTTCTCCAGAGGAATGAGTTATAATGGGAATTACCCATGTACATGCATGACATATCACTGAGAAAATAGACAAATAAGTTTCATTCTGCCCAGCAGTTACCTATGTTGGGATGGGCAAGAAAGAGGTGGGGGGAGGAGAGCAATATAACCTCAGGACCACAATTAAAGTTGGCCTTCCAAAGGAAGCAGAAAGTCCCCATTAATAATTCTCTCAATGTCATTGAAATGAACATTCTGGGTAATAGAGAGAGACATTTCTATCAGTGATGAATGGTTTTGTGTGTTTTTAGAAATCTCTTTTTGCTGCAGGAAGGCTCTGGTGCACAGAATTTAGTGTCAAGCAAAGATATGATCAGCATATTGAGATTTCTAGAAAATTTGAGCTTATATGCCAATGCGTTATAAAGAGGTAAACACAAAAACTGAAAAGGCAGATCTGAACGATGAGTACTCGGAAGTAGGAATGGATTAAAGAAATATGATTTTTAATGAGAATTTACCTGTTTTGAATACTTCCCAAATAAATGCAATATTGCCATAGTATTATATTAAATATACAATATCATTTAATTTAAAAAAATCCCCCTGGGGTTGTTTGGGAATGGGCTTGATCACCACTTTATATTTTCCATTTTATTCCATTTTATATTTGGGATTTGTTTACCTTTATATGGTTTCTTTTTCTTTTTTTGATTTATTGTTTGTTTTAATGCTGTACACCACATTGTTTCAGTTGGAGAAGTTCTTATAAATGAAGAGTTAACAATATAATACAATATCACTCAATGCAAGCCGAGGTGGCGCAGTGGTTAGGGTGCAGTACTGCAGGCCACTTCAGCTGACTGTTCTGCAGTTCAGCGGTTCAAATCTCACCGGTTCAAGGTTGACTCAGCCTTCCATCCTTCCGAGGTGGGTGAAATGAGGACCCAGACTGTGTGGGCGATATGCTGACTCTGTAAACCGCTTATAGAGGGCTGAAAGCCATATGAAGCGGTATATAAGTCTAACTGCTATTGCTAGTGCTAGTGCTAATGCAATGTAATATAACAATATAATAAATATAGTGTAATACAATTAGAATAGAATAGAATAGAATAGAATAGAATAGAATAGAACAGAATATTTATATTTGCCAACATCTGCATGTTTTAGAATGTTGTGTGGTAGTTGCATCTCAAATATTTAACCAAAATACATAAAAGACATGCACATAAAATTGGGTATACATGAGAAATGTGAAGATTATGGCATCATTGTATCTCACTTAGTCCTCCAGCATACATCTAATTCTAAAATGCTTTGGCATGTTGACTTATACAGGCACTCATAGATCTGCTTTCAGTATTTTCAAGCTGCTAATCATAAAATAGGAGGCACTAAGTACTTTCAATTACACAAAGCAAGAAGCAGTGAACATGATGTCAAAGTTATTGTCACAGTGGCTGAGGTGTTGGATTGACACTGGGAAGGACCAGCTTCTAGCCATAGAAGCTCTTTGTGTGTGACAATAGTTGATCATTCTCTCTCATCCCTTTCACTACCTCACATTATTATTATGGGAAAAACCTGGAGTAAAGCATGCTATGTAAGCTGCTTTGATTTCCTAAATAAAAAGTGGGATATGTCTTAACAAGTAAATAATTTCCATAACAAAAATCTAAAATTCTTAATCAAACAATTCATCAAACTTATCTCTAACTAACTTCTTCCTACAGAATATTAATTCCATAAAATGAAGGAGAGAGAAAGAGAGAGAGAGAGAGAGAGAGAGAGAGAGAGAGAGAGAGAGAGAGAGAGAGAGAGAGAGCATGAGAGAGAAAGAGAGAAAGAGAGAGAGAGAGCAAGAGAGAGAGAAAGAGTGAGACAGTGAGAGAGAGAACAAGAGAGAGAGAGAGCAAGAGAGAGAGCAAAAGCAAGAGAGAGAGAGAGAGAGAGAGAGAGAGAGAGAGAGCAAGATCAAGAGAGAAAGAGAGAGGGAGGGAGGGAGGGAGGAATGTCCACCTTGCTATCCTTTGAAAAACTCTAGGATTTTAAAATCTTTAAAATTACTCCCCCCAAAACATAAGAGTGAAAAGTAAGCAAGATTGTCTGCTTTCCTATTCTCCTTGTTGACATCCTTCAAGGACCCAACAGTTGGTTGGGAAGGCTGTTAGATGCTAAAAAAGAGAGGTATTAATATGTTTTTAACATTCTAGACATCGTCCTGTAATTTCTGTCTTTTCTTTTCCCTTTTGTCTCTTGTGAAATTTAAATAAAATTTAAATGTTCTGCATCTATTCATATGCATTAGCATATTAGCATTGTTTGGTGTTTGAGTCTGCTGCCAAATGTTGACATGCTTAATGATCCTTTAAACAATGTACCCATCCTGACAGAGGAAGCCATGCTCAGAAAGTTCTTTTTTTAATTTATCCATGATGTTTAAAATATAGTGGCCTTAGCTTAATAGATAGCTGGTTCAGAATGAGCTTTCTATAATGTCTTTCTTTATCACTCCCTCCTTCTATCCCCCATGAAGCTTTTTCTGTCCTTTCATTTCCAGGCTCATTTTGAACCTAGAAAGGAGAGAGGGAAAGCAGAAAAAAATATTTTTCTGAGCTACTTGGATCTTAGAACTATTGTCTTTGCTGAGATCTGATCTGCTCTCCAAAAATTCCAGTCCCACCAGCCAATAGCTCTCTTCCTCCTCGCCCATGGTGGGTCTCCAACTGAAGATTCCGCATCCTGGTTCATTCATTATTGCCATTATCTATATATCTATATAAAAGGCAAATCCCTCATCATGAAATCTCCAGAATCGTAAAAACTACAACTTGAAATTTGGCATGTATGTTCCTCTTGGCTTCTCGGTGCTCCCTAAGAAAGGATTTTTCAAAATGACCATCAGATTGTTAGTATTTCTTATTCAGTAATTGACATGCTCTGATGCTAAGGAATTCTACTCCCCCTCCCCACCTGAAAAGAAATCTTCCAACTGCCAGTTGCCTCACATTCAGTTCAAATTGGCAGACATTCCACTCCTTCACTCAGGAGCGGTCTGGGGCTCTTCACAGTACTAAACGTCAGTACCTCACCAAAATGTCTATGCCTTCCACCTATAGAACTACTTCTGGACTCAAGGCGGCAGGAGCAATATTCCCTTATGTGTTTCAATCACAGACCACCACTGAGCCAACGGATTGTGAACTCAATTTCTCCTGCATAGCCCGATTATATAGTTTCGTCGTGAAGTACGGTTATCTAGCTAGTACACAAAAAAGGATCAACTCTACAAATGTTCAGCCACCTCCTACCCCATTATTTAATGCTTCTGCTCTTTTTATATGATTATAGATTAAGGGAAGATGTTTTAATTAGATGCAAAACTTCTGCATGTCTACATGGCACTGACGAATGAAGGTGTCCTAGGATAATGTTGCAAGATCCAGTCTGAGTCGGTTACTGGGACCAAAGGTTTATTTTTCCAAGCTTTCTGTTTGTTCTATATTCCGGAGAGAGAATTCAAGTTCTCTAATCATGCCATCCAGCATCAGTTGGAAAGCTTGGAAGAATAAACCTTTGGTCCTGGTTGTTGTAGATGGGTTTGAAGGGATCACAGGAGCCATGGTATAGCCAGTAAGATGGTCTTTATTAACATATGAGTAAGGTGACAGTGATTCCAACACGAACAACTCGCGCCCCAGTATTTATAAGAAATGTAACAACTTCAACAACCAATCAGAGCCAGGTACAGCACAGCAACGGCTGCTGCAGTACCTTTGACCAATCAGGGAGACTAGCTGCTTCTTGGAGGCTAGCAACAGCCTCTAATGCCTCTAGGCCAATTAGGGCTCAGCAGAGTGGTTGCTGGCCCTTTTCAAAGTATCTGAATACACAACACTGGTGACCAGCTGTGACTGGATCTTGCAACTTGACACTGAGCTTGATTTTGGTCCACAGAATAAGGTTTTCAGCTTACATTATCCCATTGCATTGTTCCCCAGCTATTGAGGCTGCTCAACCAGCTACATTGGAGGCAGGAAAGTGATGAGGCTATGTTTGTGAATGCTCCTGCTATAAATAGACATAATAATAACAGTTAGGCCCTGAGACATTCTTCTCTTTTCTTCTTCTTCTTTCTATTCTTCCCCATAGGAGAGATGTTTGGAAACTCATCTTTCTTTTTTTTAGGTTTCTTCTCATCAAGGTGGCTTTGGGGAGCACTAAATAGTCAACTAATTGTACCTCAAGGAACAATTTTTGCCATAGTCTTGTTGGCTACTCTTGAAGGCTCGCCGCCTCATCTTTTGGTATGATGGAATTGGGGAATTAATTAACTAGCTGTACTTAATTAATTCTATTTTGAAAACCAAGCAGAGATTTAATTTTTGTTCTCCTGCCAAATATCACTTTGATACCAGATATAAGGCATCATTATTCTATTATTGCAGGATAAAAAGAAACCTGCTTAATATAAACTTCTACTTAGCCAAAATGCTGTGTTGCTGCCACTTATTCATGCTGCTTCTTTAGCAGATGGATCTTCTAAAGATATTGGTGCTCCTATTCCTAATTATCCTTTCCTCCAATCCCAGGCGGATCTTGGTGAAAAAGGAGACTTTGGTCTAATTTGTGAGGATGTTTTGGGTTATTGGTCTACTCTCTTTTGTTTATGGATTATCTTTAAGGCAAATGAGACTTTAAAGAAGCTGTGTCTTTCCAGGCAGAATGCTTTCATCTCAGAAAAAAAGACATTTGATTAAAGAAGTTAAACAAAACCCACAATGCACATGGAGTTTCTTCTTTATCCAGATTGCTTTATAGTCCTAGATTTCAGATCACTAGTTTCTTATTTGCCCATCTCTTGTTTTTGTCTTTGGATACTTTCAATTTTCTCTGTCGCATTTTGATTCAATTTAAAATTTAACTCATTCTTATGTTCGCACACAAAAATGGCTAACCATGGCCATGTTGGGGGGGGGAGGGGGCTGGATGAATGTGGTTTTCAATCAATGTTTAGCTCCTGGTGGCTGCCTGGACACATTTTAGCAGATCTCCTGGCAAGATTTCACAGATGGCTTGCCATTGCCTTTTTTTCTAGGACTGAGAAGGAATGACTGGTCCAAGGTCACACAGCTGACTTTGTGAGGGCAAACATTAAGCTAGGACAGGGGTGTCAAACTCAAGGCCTGGGGGCCAGATCTGGCCCACGGGATGCTTAGATCTGGCCTGTGGGACTGCCTTGGAAATAGAGAAGGACCAGCCCACAGTGCCTCTGCCAGCAAAAATGGAGCTCACAGGGGCCATCCATCCGTCCCTCATTCCCTCCCCCCCCCCCAGTTCCATTTTTCCTGGCAGAACATTGCAGGAAGACATCCCAACTGAAAATGGAGCTCATGAGGGCTGTGTGCCCCCCCCCCCCTGGGAGCTGCATTTTTGCTGGCAGAGGGTTGCAGGAGGCCGTCACAGCTGAAATTGGGCTCTGGAGCCCGTTTTCTCTGGCAGAGTTCTCGGGCCACCACAGGCTTCCCCTGGCACAAGTGACTTCATGCTAGCCACATCCACCCTGGCCACACACCCTGCCCCCCCCCCAAGGTCAAACACAACCCTGATGCAGCCCTCAATAAAATCAAGTTTGACACCCCTGTCCCAAGAGCAAAATTCTACCCAACAGAAGTCTGAAATATTGGTTTGCACTTTTCTATATTGACAAGACCTTTTTCATTATTGTATAGATAAATGTCATTTTATTGTGATCATTCCTTATTGCTGCTTTTCTTTGTGCTGCTTTTGGGATGCTTTTAGAGGAAGCGAGTGTCCCTGCTGAAAAGCTTCCTTTAAGGATTGGGGATACTTTCGGTAATTGTAAGTGGCTAGGAGCAGCTGAAGGCATCTTGCATGGATGGAAGAGGACAAGGAAGGATCCACTTTCATAGAACCAATTTCATGTTTGTGCACATTTGAAGACATTTTAATATTCCCTATATAACATTTTCTTTTTTAAAAAAAATAAGTAAACAAATTCTATTTTAACAATAATAAAAAGTCTGATTATTCAAGGGAACAAAACCCTAATGTCAGGATTACCTAAGTAACATCACCCAATGAAAGAAGACTTTGAGGCTTGAAGTTCCTCAAAGTTCCATTTTATTAGAGATTTTTTTCCCCATTTTTTATTTTCCCCACCCACATGTCCATCACACGGCCCAATCAGACACCATCCCAACTGGAGATGCCTCCTAGTCACATCCTTCCAGGTGCAGGGCAAGACGTCCTTAACTCCCTGAGAAAGGAATGTTATTATGACTATATAGCTCCTGTACTCCATATAATGGCCCCTCCCATTTTCCCACAGCATTAAATATGGCAGGCTGGAAGGTCCAATGCAAAAGATGGCTTCCAGGCCTGACACCTCATTTCAGAAGGTTTCTGTTTCCTGCAGATTCATCTCTCTCTCTTTCCCTTTATCTACCAGCTTGTGAGGCTAGGAGGATAGGAGAGGTCTCTAGACAGGCTGATTCTCTCTCTTACTTGAGAGAATCAGACAGTTTTGTTCTTCCAGAGATCCCTATGATACATTTTGAGATATTCTGCCCAGGGTTTTCCATATTTAATATAAAGCCACTGAAACCAGAGAAGATCAGAAAACTGAAGTGATCAACTTTTGAAAATCCTTCCAGAAAGCTTAGATTTTCCCACAGATTCTATCATCTATCATCTCTCTCTCTCTATCTCTCATCAAGCTATCATCTTCCTTCCTTCCTTCCTTCCTTCCTTCCTTCCTTCCTTCCTTCCTTCCTTCCTTCCCTTTCTTTTTTTCCTTCCTTCCTTCCTTCCTTCCTTCCTTCCTTCTCTTTCTTTCTTTCCTTCCTTCCAACCTTCCTTCCTTCCTCTTCCTTCCCTCCCTCCATCCATAGGAAAGCCAATTTTGGCAGTGGGGGATTGTGGTGTCATGATGCAAATTCCATTCCTTTTATATACAAATCATAACATCATATGGACATATGGAAAAAAATTTGAATCACAATAGGATTTCCTGCCTGAGGAGGGGTTGGACTAGAAGACCTCCAATGTTCCTTTTAACTCTGTTATTCTGTTATGTTTTATTTAACATTTTGATGGAAATCTGTCCATATTCCACAATCTGTTTATCATTTGACTATCTAATATCATCTATCTACATCTGTCTGTCTGTCTATCATCTATCTTTCCATCTTCCTATCTATCTATCTATCTATCTATCTATCTATCTATCTATCTATCTATCTATCTATCTATCTATCTATCTCTATCACTATTGTCATCATCATCTCTATCTTTCTCTCTATCCATGGCTTATAAAGATTTCAGTTTCTGAAAGTTTATGCTTCTCCTATAATGCTTTTGCTGCATCTTCAACTTTTTTTTAAAAAAAGATGCAGACTTCATCAGAATTCTCCTTTTCTTTGTTTATTTCAATTAGAAGGATGGAAAGCAAATCAACAAAGTTTGCAATCACAGTTGGAAAATGCCAGCTGTGATGTTGTAGAGTGGCTCATCTTTGACCTCAAGTATATTGCTTTTCTGTTTGTTTAATATGGCAAGAATCTGTATATCCATAAGTCAATCCTTGTATATGATTACCTGATGATACCTTTTTAATGCCATTAGACCTGCACAGATATTCTCTCATTTTGATTTTCAAGCAAAAGTAGTACTTGAATGCAGTGCTTCTGTTACAGTAGTTTTTTTTTTAATTGCTATGTTGTAAAACTGTTTCCCAACCTTGGTCAGTATCATTGCTTTCCTCCTTTAGCACTGTTTTATTTTCATACATTTTTGTTTGTTTTCTGGGTTTTCTCCGGGATGTTAGAATTCTGAATTATCATTTCTGAAATGGGATGAAGTTCTCCATTAATTTCAGTTCCAAATATTATAGAAATTGCTTTACTTTTGAATTATTTCTCCTTTTTTTAACAATTGATGCACAGACCTTAGTATATTAAACCAGGAAATGCATCTTGATGTGGTTGTGTGACTCGCTGAATCAGCATTCTGTGTTGTGGCATGTTACTTTTGTCACACAGGAAGGGAGATTTGTATCATTTACATCAGAGGTGGTATTCAGCAGGTTCTGACCAGTTCTGGAGAACTGGTAGTGGAAATGTTGAGTGGTTTGGAGAACCAATAAATACCATCTCTGACTGGCCTCACCCCCATCTATTCTCTTCCTCCTGAGTCCCAGCTGATTGGGAAGAAATGGAAATTTTGCTGTAACCTTCCTCTGGAGTGGGATGGGAATGGAGATTTTACATATCCTTCCCCTGCCATGCCCACCAAGCCACACCACGCCCACCAAGCCATGCCACAGAACCAATAGTAATTTTTTTTTGAATCCCACCACTGATTTACATGAAAAGAAAATGAATCAACTTTAGACTGGAATTTTTTAAAAAAATCAGCAAAGTCAAAAGGTCTCAGTATGGTGTCTATGTCACTAATGGTCTCATAATTCCTTCCCTTAGAACTGAATCATTTTCCTTTTAAAATAGAGGTAAGGAAGAGATGTTTCTAGCAATCCAGTAAAGTTTTCTGGAGTTGGTGGTAGAAATTTTCAGGCGCCATTACAAATGCAAGTATAAAAAGATACTATTTACATTGTTAAAGAACAAACTAATCAACCCCCCCCATCCCAGGAGTGGGCTTCAAAAATATCAGCAATGGGTTCTCTGCCCAGTTGCTGGGTGGGCATGGCCATGATGGGCGTGGCCTAGTCAGCCTCCTGCACCACAGGGGGCTGATATCAGGCTCCAGAGGCTTTCCTAGAGCCTCCAGGAGGGCATAAATGGCCTCCCCAGGCTCTGCAGGCCTTCTGGAGGCCAGAAACTGGCCTGTTTCCAGCCTTCCCGAACTTCCAGTAGGCCTGTTTTTCACTCTCCCTGAGCCTCCGCATGTGCCCTGCACTTACCTGTATCCAAAACGGGCTGTGTGGAGACTCCTGGGAGGGGCAACATGGGCAGGGCCAGCCAGGAGTTGGATTTGGGGGTTATCTGAACTGCACAGAATCTTAGCTAACTAATCTTAGTTATTACTGTAACACGCTCTACATGGGGCTGCCCTTGAAGAGTGTTCGAAGACTTCAGTTAGTCCAGAATGCGGCTGCGCGAGTGATTGTGGGTGCACCCAGATACACCCACATCACACCTATCCTCCGCGAGCTGCACTGGCTACCCATTAGTCTCCGGACCCGCTTCAAGGTGCTGGTCGTCACCTATAAAGCCCTACATGGCATCAGACCTGGGTACCTGAGAGACCGCCTCCTGCCGATTACCTCCCATAGACTGATTAGATCTCACAGGTTAGGTCTCCTCCGGATTCCATCTGCCAGCCAATGTCAGCTGGTGACTCCCCGGGGGAGAGCCTTCTCTGTTGCAGCTCCATCCCTTTGGAACGACCTCCCCGTGGAGATCCGGACCCTTACTACCCTCCCAGCCTTCCGCAAAGCCACCAAGTCCTGGCTGCTCCAGCAGGTCGGGGGGCTTGTGAAATATCCAGCCCCACGGTAACTGTGAATGTTGCGTACTTTAAGGTGTTGTCTTGTTTATTTATCCCCTTCCCTTGTTTATTGTAAGCCGCCCGGAGTCCTTCGGGAGTGGGCGGCATACAAGATCAATAAACTAAACTAAACTAAACTAGAGGGTCTCCCAAACCCCTGCGAATCCTCAGCAGCCCACCCCTGGTAACATCAATAAAATATTTTTTTTCTTCACAATATATTTATTATCGAGAATTTTAGTGTTTACTTTCGTTTTGAGATGTTACAACTCAGAAATATTTATTCACACCCATACACACCCCAAATTCCAATAACTTTAATGAAACCAAAGCTAAGAAGCATCTTAACCTAAGTGAGACTCTGACGGATAAAACATTCTTTGTTTCATCCAGTATCTCTAAATGAATATGTTGTCATCCTCCATCATTTCCATTCCAGGTTAGCCGGGAACAAAAGAGGCTCTTCTCCACTTCTCCCGCTTCAGAACTAATTGAAAAGATTGTGTTGCCCCTGAAAAAGATTGAATGTAAAATCAGATATTTTGTTAAATACAATAAGATTTTGTCCCATATGTAAATAAGGCAAAAATTATATGATTAAGCAATCAGTATTCATCAGCATTTTCCAAGATATAATTTTTGATTGTAATAGAGGAAATGCAATATGCAGAGCTGAAAATTACAATTAAATCTTTGGGCATTGTCTATTTATAAATGTTGCCGGAATAGTATGCATGTCATCCAGATGTGTCATGCCAATGTGACAGTATAATAACTTGGCTCAGTCCTTCCCTCTCAGCCCTACTCACCTCACAGAGCAGCAATTATCATGACAAATATAATTATAATTTTGGAGATCCAGACTAGCACCATAACTTGCTTAACTTTATGTTCATGTTACTTTTTATTTACTAAATTTATTTATTTAGTATTTTTAATGCCCACCCATCTCACTGATATGACGATTCTAGGCAGCTAAAATATAATAAAGAATAAAGGTAATGCAAAGCAATTAAAATTAGGGAAATTAAATATAAAGCTAAAAGGGGGGGGCTGCCATGGGGGAAGAGATTCTCTGCTCCAAGAGCCATCCCCAACATGGCGTGGCTCTAGCAGGCTCTCAAGCCACCTCACAGTTTTCAGACTGTTCTAGAAGGCCAGGAGTGTTGGAGTGGACCTTACTTCCAGTGAGGAGATAGGTGGTGGCTACAGCAGAAAAGACTCTGATCTTGGACCTCTTCCACCCAAAATTCTTTAGCAGGCAGGATCTAAAGTAGGCCTATTCTGGTGGAGCAAGTGGGTGGACTTGGTAAGCAGCTAAAAAGAGAACTCCTTAGATATCTTATATCTATAAAGAATATCTGGAGCCGTGGTGGCGCAGTGGTTAGAATGCAGTATTGTAGGCTAATTCACTGTTCACTGCCAGGAGTTCAATTCTGACCGGCTCAAGATTGACTCAGCCTTCCATCCTTCTGAGGTTGGTAAAATGAGGACACAGCTTGTTGGGGGCAATATGTTGACTCTGTAAACCACTTGGAGAGAGCTGTAAAGCACTAAAGAGGTATATAAATCTTAGTGTTGCTAATTGACCAGATACAAAGTTTCCACTGCTTATGGAAATCTTGTAGAAGACGTACTGGGTCACAAACATTCAGTAAAAAGAGTTTAAATGTATGACAATCATTATAAAATGTGGTATAAAATCCTTGGTGCAATTGCCTCTCTTTGCAATTGTTTTTCATTTATTTAAGCATAGCTCTCCTCCATCCTAGTTTTCTGAATATTTCTAATATTTATTCAGATTACTTATATACTGATGACTCACACCTTTTAAATTATATGTGAGAGTGATTGATTAAGAACAAGATAATGGAATTGTATTCAATAGATATATCAACCAGGCGTGTGCTCACGATGAAAAAGACAATATTTATTTCGGTGATGATGATTAAGAAAAGAATATAAAATAACTCCATGCATATTGTCATAATGTAAATCTAGGTTACAATTGTACCTGGAAAAATATGAGGGAGAGAGCAAGGGAAATCAGCGAAGGCAGTGGGGGACAAAGAATTTAAAAACAAATCATGATCAGAAAATACTGTGAACTTGAAGCAGTCCAGAAAGGAAGGTTCAAAGACAAATAGCTTCACATTGGGAAATAAGAAGCATGATTGGCATGTATCCTATCTGCTGCAGAACTCCCTAGTTGTTTCTAACATGCAGTGTTTATATGTATGCACTAAATATTTTCAATTTCCAAAGATATATTCCCAAGAATAGCCAAAGACAAGCCAAATCTTGTAGATGATCTTGCATTCCACACTTATTAAGGGGATACTATATTGAAATAATCTGTGCAGTGCCATAAATAAAATCTGATGGATAGAAGTTGAATTTTCTGTTTAAAAAGTCACCATTCAGGCAATGGAGTGTCTATCTATAAATTCCATATTCTCTACATATATATTCTCTATACAGACTATATTCTCTGTAAATATGTATTCTATATTCTCTGCATCTGAGTGAGAAGAATGCAGAATTTCATCCAGAAATGTGACTAATAGTATAGCCTTTATTGTCATTATACAAAATAAATACAATGACATTGGTTTTAGCCTCACTGTTGCAATCCATGACAACAACTACAAACAACATAAATAGTATAAAGAATAATCCCAAATTCCCAATGCAAGTAATTGGGGAGGAAAAAAAGAAAGAAAAAGAAAAACTAGTCATACGTTTCCGTGTGTGTGGAGTGGTTGTGGTTGTGTTTAATAGCCTGACAGCCCAAGGATAGAAACTATTCTTAAACCTATTTGTTTGGCTGGCTATGTTTGATATCTTCTGCACGATGGTAGAAGTGTGACGAGACATTGACCAGGATGTGAATCATCTCTGAGAATCTTCCTTACTCTGCTAAAGCAGCAAGACATGGTCATGTCCAATGGTTACTTGTGCCGAATTGATCATTTTCTGTGGTACCTTCCTGTCCGCAACAGTTAAACCAGTGTACTATACTGTAATGCAATATGTGAGGACACTTTCTATGGTGGACCAATAGAAAGAGGTCATCAGCCATTGTTCCACCTGATTTATTCGCAGCACTCTAAGGAAATGAAGTCTCTGTTGGGCCTTGCCAATCACCAGGGATGTGCTGTTTTTCCAGGTAAGATCTTGACTAATAAGCACTCTCAAGAATTTAAAAGAGGAAACAGAGCCCCCCCTCAATATACAGTGGAGCAGGTTCCTCTTTGTGCTTCTGGAAATCTAGCACCATCTCCTTTGTCTTACTAGTATTTAGATGTAAGCACTACAGCTATTAATGCTCTAGAAATTTTTATAGGGAACAGGTCCATAAACATTGGGGGAGCTCTAATTTGAGCCAAGTGAAGTAATTTCTTCCTTACCTGCTTCCTTACTTTCTTTTTATATTTGAAATATGGATTCTACTCATAATCTCCTTCCCTTCCATCAATTTATGCTGCAGATAGTTTTCAACTTACAACCATTCAAAGTTACCACAACATTGAAAAGTGTGACTTACCACACCAACCCTCACACTTATGACCATTACTGCATATGTACACTCATGGGAAGAAAACTGGGGTACTTGGCAACCAACCTATATTTATAACGGTTTCAGTGACTTGTCATCACCATTTGAGATTTTCCCAGCCAGATTCTACAAGAAAAATCAATGGAGGGTGGGAAAACTCGATTACCATTAACTGTGGTAATTCGCTTAAATGAGCCACGGTGGTGCAGTGGTTCAAATGTGGTACTGCAGGCTATTTCTGCCGGCTGCCAGCTGCCTGCAATTTGGCAGTTCAAATCTCACTAGGCTCAAGGTTGACTCAGCCTCCCTTTCTTCTGAAGTGAGTAAAATGAGAACCTAGGCTGTTAGGGGCAATATGCTGACTCTGTAAAACCGCTTAGAGAGGGCTATAAAGCACTGTAAAGCGATATATAAGTCTAAGTGCTATTGCTATTAACAACTGTGGCAGCAAAGGCCATAAAATCTGTCACAAGTCACTTAACAATAACAACAAAATCTAGTCCGAACTGTGGTTGTAAGTTGAGGACTAACTTTTCTTGCCAGAGAGGTTCATATTAGCAATTGCCAACAACCAGTTTGTATTTGACTATAAACCTTTTTGTTAATATTGACTTTTACTGAAATTCAGTTCAAAGGAAATAAATTAATTAAATAAACTCTTGCTTTCCATTTGCTCCTTCTTATTGCTGCAAATCCTTTGGAACAGCCTCCAAAATGTGAGGCAGACTTGCTAGGTTTGGAATATCCCCCCCCCCTCTCTTTATTGACTTTTAAATAATTTGAAAATCTGTTTAAACAAAAGGGAGTCAATCATCAAACTGCTGATGGAAAGAGAATGTTTTGTGGCCCTGCCATTCTAAGTGACAGATGTTGTCCATGTGGGGGTGAGCTTACATGTTCTTGATGTAAGGAGATTTCTGAAGGTGACTTGGAGAAAATATATTCCTTCTAACAGCAAAGACTTCCTTTATTTTTTCAATGTTTAGAAATTAGAAATCTTATGCGTGAGAGTCAATTCCTCTTTGGTAATTAATGGTTCTTACAGCTGGCTGAGTGGGTGAAATAATTAATAGCACTTAAGACTTGGAGTGTGTTGAAATCCACCTCCGATTACCAAAATGTATATTTGTGCAAGGTTTATATGCAAACAGTCCCAGAATGGAGTCACAAGCAGATCACAGAGATGAATGGCACTTAGGAAGAAAAAGACCCTTTGTTGATGCTGTGCCAAGAATTTGTCATTGTGTTTCTTTCTTCCAAACTGAAAACATATGACAGCAATCATAGATGGAAGTGATTGTATATGAAGAATAATGCTCACACATCTATTCTAAGGAAAGCTGGGAAAATGTCAAAAACTGAATTTGAGAAAATATCTCTTTCTTTGGAAATATTATCCATTGCATGCATTTTCACTAAGTCTACAAAAGACTGTCAAATCATTGGACCAATTGATTCAAACTTCTTTTGACAGAGGTTGTGATGGGGGGGGGGAATCCTCAATTGATTTTTCTTAGTTAATTAGTTGGTTATCATATCTCTATCAGCTATTCTAATAAAGAGCAAAGAAAAATAGGGCTAGTTTTTCCTGTGTTTGAGAGAAGATTTCTCAGGTTTAAACCATGTTTTCAGGACTTACTGTACAATTTCCATGTGTTTCTTATCTCAAAATGGTGGGAAATAATGCCATCCTTGATCAGGAATAGGAGTTTGGAGAGATACAACAGCCCCAGAAGAAGAAGAAAAGGATTCATCTACAACATACAGGGTAATGACCGCAACAATCACTACATAGGACAAACAAGAATGCTCACACACAAGAAGACTGACAGAGTGCACCCATGAATACTACGTTGTCACTCTGGCGAAGTAGCCATCAATAGACATGTAGACATAAACAATAGCTACAGACTGTGCAAAAGAGACAATCAACAAGCCAAAAGGGGAACAAAAAGACCAAACTACATCCCCACCAGCAATCAACACTCAGATGAGCATAGATTAACTTCAAGATTAACATCAGATCAACAATCAAGAAGGAAACAATACTCTAATCAAGGAACTGCCAAACAAGCTAACAATAAAGAGCTCAACCAAAGAACCTCCAAGACCACTTCCACCAACAGGGAAGATTGACAGGGCAAGTCACTAGAATATAAACTGAGAGCAAAGCCCATCCCTTGCTAGAACTGATGATGTTCCATAGATAGACAGACAGAGAGGCAGGCAGACAGGCAGAATAACTGTATTGTCACTTTGAATGTACACTAATTGACATACATTAAAATGAAAATTCAGTGCATAGATCACCACCTTCAATATATACTACATAAACATAAATAAACTCA
Source organism: Thamnophis sirtalis (assembly GCF_051295495.1). NCBI lineage: Eukaryota > Metazoa > Chordata > Lepidosauria > Squamata > Natricidae > Thamnophis > Thamnophis sirtalis. Next base: position 39,769,575 of record NW_028261383.1, read on the forward strand.
AAATTGTGCATATACCCACGTATTATTTGACACAGAAAAACAACAGCGTCTAGTTCAGATGTATACATGTACATGGTGACAAAAACGAATCTTGCAAGTTCACCAAACAGATGGCATAGGGAACAAAGCTGTTACAGAATTTGGTAGTTCTGCTAGAAATATTTTGAAACCTCCTCCCAGAGGGGAGCAACAGAAATTGTAGAGGGGGTCTCTAACAATGCTTTGAGCTCTAAGCACATAGCGCTTATAAGTAGTATCCCGAATAACAGGAAGCAAGCTTCCTATAATCTTCTCAGCTGTCCTTACCCCTCCCTGTATGGACTTTCTATCTGAGGCACTACAGCCACCAAACCAAACAGGGGGTGCAGGTTGTTAAAATGCTCTCAATCGTGCCTCTATAAAAAGTGGCCAGGACCAAAGGAGAAATATGTGCTCTCCTTATCCGACGTAGGAAATGCAGGCCCTGGTTTGCACGCTTCACTTAAGGATGACATGTGGAGAGACCACTTCCGATTGTTCATTACGTAGTTTGAGCCATGAAATGTCTGCAAGAAAACAAGCAAGTTCAGAGACCCTTCATTTCAACCTGTGCTACAAATATTCTCCTTTATTAGGATTGGGAAGTATATGATCTTGGGACTCTTGGATGCCCATCGATGAGGATACCAGATAGGGAGAGACTGCCCTAAAGTCTATGAAAGAGATGGGATGAAGTTGACATGGTCCAACTGTCTTGGATTATCACCCCCAAATCCACAGGGATTCTTCTTCCAATACTGCCTTCAGCATAAATATGAAATGTGGCTGATCTCCTGCCTATCAGCTATTCTGAAAGCACATCGGAATAAAAATTAGAATAACTCTTGGCAATAGTGCAAAGTTTGCAAAGGCACCGTTAGGATAAATTAAGTGCTTATTTATTATATTCAAATGATTTTCTTCCCTTCCCCATCGCTCATATTAATGGGAAAGAAAGCAATCTGCAGTTCCTCAAGACCTCCTTGACCCGGACGGTTCAGGAAGTGCTGATGCTTGAATGTGTTAATGGAAGAAAAGAAAAATTGCAATTCAGTTATTTTTCCTTTAAAAAAAAATGCTTTAATTAGAATGTGATTTCTCATGTTGTGATCCTATTGTCCACAGTGAAAGCTCATTAAGCAACTGGCACAATTGGCTGGCTAATCCAGGGCAGCTGAGTGGAGTTCAGAAAGCTGATTGTTATGTGAGAAGATAACTGGTTCTGATTCAGCGTTATAGAACTTTACTGCATGAATGCTGCAAATTGGTGATGGAAGAAGGGCAGCAGATAAAACTGAAAAGAAACTGTTTTTTTTTTCCTAAGCACACTTTTTCACTCTTTGAAAGGACACCCTTTCAAGCCTTTTCCTCAGGGGTGATATTCACTCGCCTTTCCTATCAGTTTGCAAATGTGAGAACACGCCACCCTTCGCCCATGCACATAGCCTTTTGCACATGTGCTTTTGGCGAAAAAAGGGCCTAAATGGGATGCCATAGAGCCGGGGTGGGTGGGCAGACCACCCATGATTTCTGCTACTGGTTTGCGTGAACTGGTCCGAACCGGTAGAATACCACCTCTGCTTGTCCTCTAGTTTCTGTGAAACTACAAGTAGTTCTGGATTTATGACTGTATTGAAGCTAGTGCCCACCATGATCGTAAATCAAGACAGTTGTATTTTATGACCTTTTTTTTTTTTTTTGCACCGGTTATATAATTTTAGCTGCTGTTCACTGCCCAGAGGGACAAGTTTGAGACAAACCATATTAATTGAAGCAAAAAAAACAACAACAACCCACATACACATGCACACAATGAAGGCAAGAATTTAGAATTCTGTTTTAGAATCCTGTTTTCTTTGGATTATGCATCCTGCTATGTCTTCCTGTGTTTTCTGTCACCTGCCCTAGGTCTTCACAATGTACCTTTGCCTTTGTAGTTCCCTGGGGTTTCTGGAAACTTAAGGCCTTAATCCTTCTCATTTTTGTTTAGGAAGCATTTTTACAAAGGGAAAACTGTTCATAGAAGAGGCATCCCCATCAGCTCCTCATATTCTTCATTATATCTTGTTGATATGACACGACTATAAATTTACAAAGAAGCTCAGTGATTCCTGACAGAGAGATTTGATCCTGTAATGGAAGGTAATTCCTAAAGAACATATTACTTAGTGATTGTACATATATCATTTCACCTCAAATGTTTATCTAAATCTCATAACTAGGAGAGGAAAATGGCTGATTTTAAAACAATTGGAAGCTAATTGTTTATATTTCTAGGTCAAACAATGATTAGTTGTCACATAAACATCAGGTGTTAGATGAATAAAGATTTAAATAATAACTGGGACTTCAGCTCCCAGAAACTTGTGTGCTTGTTCATGTTTAGGAATGAAGGAGAGATGCTTGAATGCTACTCAAATGCTGAGGTCAACTCAACAAATAAAGCATGCATTTAAAAAGTTATGTTTTGCAATGTGTATGGCAGTGGGAAATAGAAAGAGTATTTTAAAAAAGAAAATTTCCAAAGAATATCAATGAATGAAAATTCTGGACAAACGAGAGGTGAATTTTACACGGATTTTCTTTAGTCAAATTCTTAATGTGATTTGGAAGTGGGACCAAATGATAAATGTTATGAAACTGACTGATTTGTCCACCAAAAGATAATTTCCCCAAATTTTAGAAATTATAACAAGAATACTACAATATTGTCCACAAGGATTATTTAATAATGCACTCATTGTAAACACAATTTTTATTACGTTTCTTATAGTCCATTTTTCCTGCAATACTCTAACATGGCTTCCCTTCTATAAAACCATATAGACACTGCTCATGTTACAATGGCAATTGAGACTGGAATTTCCATCACTGAGCAATGTGATTGTAAAATGCATATGACTGAATTGCTTAGTGACAGCAATCCCAATCACTCTCATGAGGCCCATTTGGGTTCTTAAGTGGGAAGAGGCAGAAGTCCCAGGCAAACAAGCTGGTGGGTGAGTGTGTAGGTAATCCAGTATGGTAAGGAGATGCTAAACATGGTTGCTATAGAGTACAGATGAGCATGTGAGGGTAGGGTGGAATACTTTACACCTCCCTTCCCTTAGTGTCAATGGGGAGGTGGGTGCTGCCGGCAGACAGTATGGATTGCAGACAGACAAAAAAGAAAAAAAATAGTTACTTCTGACTTCCTGCCAGCTTCTCCATTGATTTTGCTTCTGGGAAACTGGCAGGGAATGTCGGAAATCACATTCGTTGAAGTGTCATAATCATAAACTGGACACAAAGCAATAGCAATACCACTTAGACTTATAGGTTTCATAGTGCTTTACAGCCCACTCTAAAATGGCTTACAGTCAGCATATTGCTCCCAACAATCTGGGTTCTCATATTACTGACCTCAGAAGGATGGAAGGCTGAGTCAACCTTGAGCCGGTGAGGATCAAACTCCTGGCTGTGTGAAGAATTAGCCTGCAATACTGCATTCTAACTACCAGAGTCCTAGATTCATGCAATCATGTGATTGCAAGAACATTGAAATGGTTGGAACTATGGAACTCATTGGAACGGTGTGGCTTGGTTATAAGTCCCCACATTCAGCGCTACTTGTAACTTTCAATGATCCCTGAGTGAGTGGACTTAACTTATATGTGGGAAGATACAATTGCCAGGGTTCTGAGTAATGCATCCAAGGCAGGTAGATACCTCAAAGGATATGTTTATTGGATACATCATATCGGCACAGCTGGTGAAAACTAACTCTGACAGTTCCACGGTTTTCACCTAATTAGAAGAATCAAACTCTCCCCACCCCCCCAGGTATCACAGGTCACATTATCCAATGAAGATGGAAGGCAGGTGCTTCTCCTCTTTCAATGGTCACCTGTTTCAATGACCTTGGTTCCCACTGGAAAGAATTTTGTTTTGACTGGAACCTGGGCTATCTCCACCCTTCCCCCTCTCAGGCTTCGTGGCAACTATGAGGCAGCACAGGATGGCTTCAGCCAGGTTCACTACAAAGTTGACAAAAGTTATATACTGTAATACATAATTCCTATAATATATGATAAGTAAATGTATAATTCTCTATATAAGAAGTAGTTACCTCTTCATTCACTGAAAATATTTCTTGAGGATTGCAGCTTCAATTGCCATTTCTTCCTCAGATCTCCATTTGCTGGGGGAATCTTCGGCCTCTTTGTCATGACGCTGAAGCTTAATAGGAAAGAAGAAAGGGTTATTATTTTGTGGGGGGGAAGTAACTGAAACCATGAATATTATGATAATAAAGGGTGGTGTTTTTAGCTTGTTCTTTGATTCCAATAATTTATTTCTGATTTTTGATTAATTGGGAAGATTTCAAATTCTGGAACTTCACCCTCTCAACTTCCTCAGCTTTTAGTTCCTCCAACTCATTTACCTTATACACAACATGTATGTATACATGTACACAATGTTTTCTGCAGGGTGGGTTCCGGCTGCCATTACTACCAGTTCAATAGAAAAAAAATGCGCTCCCCACGCATGCACATTTTCATTTAAAATGATCTGCACATGCAACATTAAAAAATGAATAAAAATTACATCATTTTGATGAAGATTGTTCTGCGCATGTGCAGAACAGAAAATCAAGATTAGCGCCATCGAGGATAGAACTGGTACAGTCCCGTGTCCACCGGAGTTACTACCTATTTGGCCGAACTGGACCGGATAGGTAGGAACCCAACTCTGGTTTTGTGTAAAAGAAGAACCAGGAGACAAAAGCAAAAGCGAGTATATACTGTACCTAGTATTTCTGTAATATATAGAAAGAAACAGTGAATATTTCCTAATGCATCTATTACAGAAAGAAGACCAGACACCTCAGAAATCTAATACTTGAGAAGCAATTTAAGGCAAGGAGAACTTCAGAAGCATCTCCCTGTGTGACATGATCAACGTATCTTAAAGCAACCAGAAGGTTCACAGAGGAAACCATTTTTCTAGGAGAAGCCTTCTCTGACGGTGGGTCTTAACCTCATTCTAGGCTGAGGCTTACAATTTAATAAAGCTTTTGTTATAGGTCAAATGTGGTCATCCTATTACAGTTGAATCAGATACATGGAGGGCTGGAAATAAAATAAATGGATTGTGAGAAAGAGAGAGTGAAATCATCCTTGTTGAGAAAAACTCACCCATTCCCAAAGATTGGGGGGGGGGGAGATTAAAAAAAGGGAAAGGTAAATGGAAGCAGTAACAGTTTACATTTCATGTTCACTCAGATGTAGATCTCACTCATTCCATCTTTCAGTGTTAGTGGATTTCACTCCTCTTAAATGTATTTTCGACTGAAGCCTTCAACAACAATCACATTATACAATTCATTCTTATCCCCCTCCCCTAATCCAGGCATCAATAAGCACATCTGGCCTCGATTTTTAGTGTCTGAAACAAATAACAGAATGCCAGGGTTGGAATGGACCTTGGAGGTCTTCTAGTCCAACCCCTGGTGCTTAAATCCTGCCTGTGGGATCAGCCTGGAAATATCAAAGGGCCGGGCCATAGTGCCTCTGGTGATTAAACAGTCTGCACCTCATTTTCACCCTCCATGGTCTCCTGCAGCACTCTGCCAGCCAAAAACGGCCCCAAAACCAGCCAAAAATGGCCAGAAGAGAGCTGCAGGAGGCCATGGAGGGTGAAAACGAGGTGCAGGG